>NC_083229.1:63069627-63371871 GCF_032191835.1 Heteronotia binoei
ACAGGGACTGTTCTGTGGGTGATTCTATGGTTGGATGAAGCTGGTCAAGGAAAATGTTCATGACCTTTGAACTATTGCCAAGGAAGGGGTCCTCCCAATTATACTGTTAGTAAACTGCCTTTCTTTTAACAGAAGGTATGATGGTGCAATGCACAGACTTCAGTGAGCAGTCTTAACTAATATTAACCACATGAATCAACGCTATTATAGGATGTCAATCATATGCTCTCGTACATGAGAATATCTGGATTGAAGCCAACCCCTTAACAATTGCTGGATACATTTTTCATCACAAAGCACAGTTTTATGTATGTCCAAAAGAGAAATTCACTCATAGACCATCCATAAGTTGAGGCATATGGTTTTAATGTGGTAACAACAGATATCATTTGACAACCTGAAATGTCTTTCAAAGTTCTGTACTGGATGTATCTGTCCTATTAAGTTAAATAGAGATTTAATAATAGGAGTCTAATAGAGTTGATAAGCTTATCAGAAAAAGATGCACATCTAAGTTGGTTAGTTTTGGAAACACAAGTATATTGATTCAGTACACCAGGGGTGGCCAATGGTAGCTCTCCAGATGTTTTTTGCCTACAACTCTCATCAGCCCCAGCCAGCATGGCCAATGGCTGGGGCTGATGGGAGTTGTAGACAAAAAACATCTGGAGAGCTGCCGTTGGCCATCGCTGCAGTACACCTTTGGTCTCATCCAGCAGTGTGCTTCTTATATTATTACATAGAATTTTGCTGTCATTTACACTGTTCATGTGACCTTACTTTTTAAACAAAATTGTTAATAACAAATGAATAAACATAAATTAAACCAGCTGTGGCCAGACAACAATAATTAGGGGGACTAGAATGAACTACCTGACCTTGATTGATACTACTAGGTGATAAGGATAGAAAGGCAGGACATTGTGGACCTTCCCATATCCTATCAATTTGCTATTTTTATTTCCACAGATATAGAATATTTTAGATATTGCTATATTTTCAGTATTCAAACTGGGATTAAAATGAATATCCTCCGCTACTTATTTTCATCCCTTTTTTAAAGGAACACCATGTATGCATGCTCTTTGCAAGCCCATGAGTTGCTTAGGCTAAGCTGTCAAACTGACTGAAAGAACTGTTTTTGTTATGTGTTCACCCACTGAAATGCTTGTGAGACTATCCTGGGAAAGCTAAATATACTGTAAGACTGATGGAATTTTTGACAGATTTTGTGAGAAATCAGCTCAGTGTCTGTGATTTCAACAATGAACTTATCATAACAGTAATTGTCTTTGGGACATTTGCACTGATCAAAGCAGTCTTTTCAGAAAACCAGTTGGAAGCTTTGGTAATTTCAGCCTCATTTATTGGCCTTAATACTTTTTGTGTTATGTTATAAAATTCATGAGAATTTAAAAAAATGCTCATGGCCACGTACTATTAATATATAAATATAAGCATAGTTGATAAGGTCTAAGCTAAAGAAGTTTCTCAAGTTTTTGCATTTTTGTTTGTTGGTGTATGGATGTAAACCGGGGTGGGTGGGGGTGGGTGGGGAACAGTATTTTTCAGATCTGGATTTCATGGAAGGCATAATCATGATTATTTTTTTATTATTTGGATCTCTAATACCAGTTCAGTAAGCATATTTGGGTTGAGAAGGGATTCCAAAATTATTTGGGTCCATGATTCTCTATAGGGGATATCCAGGGGGCTGGAGGGGCAGTACCTTGACCAAATGACAGCAGAATTTCAGTGGTGATGTAAGCCTAACCACCTAAGAACCCCCAAGTTTCAAGTGAATTGGAGCCAAAGGGCTAGTTTTATATCCCTTGCAAAAGGTGCACCCAGCCATCATTCATTGTTTTCTTGGAGATAAAATCCCATGCTTTCTCCAAGGCAAAGAATAGCCAACTTATAAGAGCAAGCAACTATTCACCAAATTCCCTGGGATGCAGTCAGGCCGGCCATCCATTAGCAGATAGAGCTGGGTGTCATCTGCATATTGATGACACCCAAGCCTGTGCCTCCGGGCAATCTGGGCAAGGGGGCGCATATAGATATTAAATAGCACCGGGGAGAGAACTGCTCCCTGAAGCACTCCACAATCTAGTGTGCGCCTCTGGGACAGCTCACCCCCGATTGCCACTTTTTGTCCCCAACCCTCGAGGAAGGAGGAGAGCCATTGTAAAGCCGACCCCCTAACCCCTATGTCGGCGAGGTGGCAGGTCAGTAGCTGATGGTCGAACGTGTCGAACGCAGCCAACAGATCTAACAACGTCAGCACCGCCACGCCACCTCGATCCAGATGCTGCTGGAGGTCATCTGCCAAGGCGACCAGTACTGTCTCCGTCCCGTGACCTGGATGAAAGCCAGACTGGCAAGGGTCTAGGATGGAAGTGTCATCCAGAAAACCCTGCAACTGCAATGCCACTGCCCTCTCGATAATTTTACCTAAAAACGGTAAATTAGAGACCGGTCGGTAGTTTGCCAATTTGGTCGGATCTGCTGTACTTCTTTTCAGGAGGGGGCAGACCATAGCCTCTTTCAAGGGTGTTGGAAAATGCCCCTCCAGGAGGGATCTATTTATGATGTCTCGTAAAGGACATCTAAGCTCCCTCAAGCAAGATTTAATTAGCCAAGAGGGGCACGGGTCCAGATCGCAAGTTGTTGGGTGTGCAGAGGAGAGAATTCCGTCAACTTCCTCCAGGCTGAGTGGGTCGAAGTTTTGTGTGGGACAGTGCCCTGAAGCTGCACAGCAGTTTGGGGGGCTCTCCTCAAAACCTCCTGCTCCCCAGAGCCACTTTTCCCACGACAATTACAGTGAGGAAGTGGCTCTAATTGGTTTTTTCTCACCATTGGGAGCAGTGTTCCTTTTGGGGTGCCCACTGATGGGTGCAGTCTTTTTGAACCAGGGGGGTTTCATGCTGGGGAGTCCCCTGAAGCTGCCCTGCAGTTTTGGGGCCTCTCCCTCAAACCCCCCTCTGGCCAGAGCCACTTTCCTCACAGCAATTATAGTGGAGGAAGTGGCTAATTGGGCTTTCACCATCATTGGTGGCAATGGGCCTCTTGGGGAGCCCAAAGACGGGGACCCCCTGGCCCAATCTTTTTGGGACTTGGGGGTTTTATAGGGGAGAGTTCCCTGTGGGTTCCCTGCAGTTTTGGGGGCCCTCCCTCAAACCCCCTGCCCCTCAGTAGCCTCTAATTATGGCCTACATTGCCATTGATTTCAATGGCCCATAGGGTATAATGGTGGGATAGGGGCACCCTCTTTGGGTGCCCCTGGAATGGGACCCCCTGGCCCAATCTTTTTGGGACTTGGCGGGTTTGTAGGGGAGAGTCCCATGAAGGTCCCCTGCAAATTTGGAGGCTCTCCCTCAAACCCCCTCCCCTTCAGGTGGCTTCCAACATACCCCATTTTGCCATTGATTTCAATGGCGATAGGGTATAATGGGGCCATCTATTCGGAAATAGCCGTGCATCTACCGTATATGCAGCTATTCTGAGTATGGTAATAGGAAATACATGGTATTCCGTATCTTTTTGGCCCCGTGTATTTCCGAATCCGTGTAATTCCGTATTTTTTTTTGCACACCCCTAGCTGCCAGCAGTAGAATAGAGATGCAATTGGGATTGTACCCCCTTGGCAATGTGCGGCAGTGTGGTAGAAGAGGGTTGTTGTGGAATCAGCCACTACCTTCTCCCCACCAGGTTTTGAGAGAGGTATTTATATAGGATAAGGGAGTAATACTGGGAGTCATGATCACTTTGCATGACCTTTGCAAAGGCAGAGTCAGAGGGGAGCAGTTGAGCCCCAAGGATTGAAAAGCACGGCACAAGGTGGACTTGGTTATACAAAAGCTGTTTTGGCCATTAGTGAGGCTTACTTTTCACATCAGGATCAGGCAATCAGATTTAATATGTATTTGATGGATGATGGGGTTCATCTCTCTCAGAGGGTTGTGATTTGTAGTTAGCTGATCTATGTCAGGGCCTGCATGAAGTTCTCAGATTGGGTATGAGGTATTAAGTAAGGCCAAACCCCTTGGTTGGCAGGGATAGCGTTGATGGCTCATATAGGTAGGTATAAGTGGTGAGTGCCCTGAGCCATTTTTTGTGGCAGGAACTCCTTTGTATATTAGGTCACATACCTGTGATGTAGCCAAGCTTCAAAGAGCTCATAATAGCCCCTATACTAAGAGCCCTGTAATCAATTTATCTATCTATCTATCTATCTATCTATCTATCTATCTATCTATCTATCTATCTATCTATCTATCTATCTATCTATCTATCTATCTATCTATCTATCTATCTATCTATCTATCATCTATCTGTCTAATTCAATTTATAGCCCACCCTTCCCATGAAGAGGCTCAGGGCGGGTTACATCATATAAGACAATCAATAGTTAAAACCAAAATAAAATATATAAAATCTAAAATTTCAGACTGAACATTAGAAGCTAAACATGACAAATTTTGCCTCACAGGCATGGCCTATTGACTAGATCCAACGGGTCCTACAGCACTGAGCGGAGAGGCCAATAACAAGTGATGCCCACTGCCTCAGCTGAAAGCCTGGTGAAAGAGCTCTGTTTTATATAAATGAATACGCAGTCTGCAAAAGAAAATATTTAAATGTGAATATTCAAGCTCAGAACTGTCTTAAACAAATTTATAAATGTCATAGTATCGCCTTTTCTTTAAACTTGTGCCTTCAGTTTTGTTTAGTTTTTTTAAATGTAGATATGTTTACTTTAGATTCTTATTGTCAGGACCAAAGAAGTGCATATATCTCTAAGCCCCCCCCCCCCCCCAAATAAATGAAATCTACTAAAACTTTAAAAATGTATCTTTGACTGATGGCTGGTAACCTTTTTGAGTTGTGAATCTGTTTCCTTGTTTGGAGTAGATAGTGGGAACTCTGGTCCTACAGGCTTCACTTTGTCAACATCTTTCTTTTGACATAAATGTTTCTACTTCAGATTGCAGAGCTGATCATATTACTCAAAATACAAATATTTTTTCTCAGATCCCTGACCTTTACTGTGCTCTTTAAAAGATAAACATGCTTTCCAGCGAACACATTGTTTGACAATCCATATGGAAGTTAACATGTTCTTTCTTAAACAAATGCGTAATACAATCCCTTAAACTTGCCTTTGTTGTGGTGAGAAAAGCTGCATGTTGGCTTGCTGTTACCAAGAGACTTTCTGCTCTAGGCTGGGCAAGTCAATGTGCAAGTCACTGTCATCAAAACATCCTTAAGGATTTTTTCATAACTGGACTTCATCATTTCCTAGAAATGTATAGGCATTATACTATTATGCTCTTTTTACTCAGATGAGCTTACAGTACAATTTTAACAATACTCAGAGATTCTGTAAACTATTTCTTTGTGACCTTAATGGACAGCCACTAGATAGTTCAGATTAAAATTCTGCACCTAAAATATTTGCTGTTTATTCCTCCTTTGAACTTTTATAATGTTTTCTGAATTTTTAAAGTGACTGTCATGCAGCATGGAGGTGGAATTTGAAAGCTGGTTATTTAAAATGCTTAACTTCGTAGTCTCTGTGATCTTGGCATGTTCTCATTGCTTTGTCAGCTTTGTTGCAGATTCTTCCCTGAGACAACATGATGTCTGGTACACAAAGAATACCCAGTTTGTCAAAGTTTCATGGTTTTCAAATTACATTAGTGCTGTATAACTTGGGAACCACAAAGATAATGTGGCTCACCACATATATATGTTGGGATCTGCTAGTTGCTTGACAACCTGCTCCACTCCCTTTTTCTTAAATCCATGAGTTGGATACTGTCTAAATTTTCACATAAATTTTCAGATGCATGATTTTGCCACTTACCCCTTTCCACATCTGACCTCCTCCCAAACTAATTGTGGGGGTCCCCTGTTTCCCTTGGGCTTCTGGGATTTCAATGGGAGGAGGCAGGGAAGTGTACTTTCACATAAATACTTCTATTTATAGACATTTTAGGTAGAATCAAGGCCACTATCACCAGGAAAACTAGGCACCATCACCCTTCATGGGTTGAATTCAACCTGTTGAATTACAAGTTAAACCACCTGTATCAGAAGATCAGGAATCTTTGTTGTTAGACTAAATTATTTTATCATATTTTGTACTCCACTTAGTCATTGCCAGAATAGTCCTTCTCATACTTATAATCTTCCCAGGCTCACTACATTATTCTTCTTTACTAGGAATCTTTGCTGTTAAGATTCAATTTTTTTTTCATACTTGGTAATTTGCTTACTGACTGAATCATTTTGATCATATTTGTAATCTTCCTTGAGCCCCAGTGAGAAGACAGAATAAAAATGATGATGATGATGATGATGATGATATCCTCTGAATAGCAGTAAGCATTGACTTGTTCGATGAGCGTCTCAGAGACCCAAATATGATTTGTTTCAATGACAAATGATTTCTGCAATTGCAATATTGAGAGAAAATTGTAGTAAGCCATTTGGTTCATTTTTAGATTTAAAATTCAAAATGACTGCTGTGTGAGTGTGTGCCTGTGGGGAAGCTAAAATAGGGTTTCTACTTGGAGAGATGAAGTGATTGAGTTCAATGCCTCAGGGCACAAACCTCATTTTTGTGACTGTTAATATGTAGAACTTACTGAAAGCCAGCTTGTGAACTGCCTCATGTATTTTCTTCTTCTATAAAACCCAGCATTACACATTCTAGTCGGGAAACTTGTTTTCTTTTGTAGCACAAAATGCAGGCTGCCAATTGGAACCTACGGCATGTCACACAATCAAGGAAAGAACTGCTCACAGGAGACAAGAGTAGTAACATTTTGAAATTTTACTTCACAATCCTTTGTATTGCTACAGATAATTGGCACATTGTTCAAGCATTCTTGCAACTTTATCTGAAACTATACCTGC
Organism: Heteronotia binoei; assembly: GCF_032191835.1. Lineage (NCBI taxonomy): Eukaryota > Metazoa > Chordata > Lepidosauria > Squamata > Gekkonidae > Heteronotia > Heteronotia binoei. The sequence goes on from NC_083229.1 coordinate 63,076,552, forward strand.
CCTAATCATAAAACTTATACAGAAGAACAGGCCAAGTCTTAGTGGCTTGTTCAGCACTACATAAATAGTTTATCTCATTATAATGGTTTTGGCATTATGATGCTACCGTTGGCCAAGGCCATGTTGCCCTTGCTCTGCCATGACATGCCTTTCAGTAGAGGACCTTCAAGGCCTCAGATTGGAGAGGGGAGGGGGTTGCACCACCTTGTTCCTCCTCTTTTCCATATCCTCTGCTCTTACACACTGTCTGAGCATAGCTATTTCTCTCTCTCTCTCAGTATTTTAATATATATTTGTATATATGTATGTATGTATGTCTTCACCTAGAAGTCATTCTGACCTCTGATGATCAACCCCTACTTGGAGCCCAGTGGATATTCAGAGAGATGGCTCCCCTGTCCTCCTGACTGGGTATTCAAGGAAGACTCCCATCCAAGCACTAACCACAGCCAACCCTGCTTAGCTTCCGAGATCTGATGAGACTGGGCTTGCCTGGGCAATCCAGGTCCGGGCTGAGCAGAGGTACTCCATCTTTGCCTTATGCAGATCTTTCTTCTATAGACCACCTTTCCAATCCCTTCCCCTCTATCCCTTGTGTCCCAAACCCCCTTATCAGTCGTAGCTGTCTCCTGAGATTTATTCCACCTGGCTGCCAAACTCTGTTAGTGAACCCAGAGTCAGCAGCTTGGCTTTGCCTGTTAAGAGCACATCCTCACCTGGCTTGGCTGCTGCAGCCAGTTATATATGGGTTGTCACAACCAAGGCCAATTGTCACTGGAAGTCTGGGGTTGATCCCATCACTGAACAAACATTTTGGAAAGACAAATATATTGTTTTTCTCTTCCAGCGATCTTTAGATCCTTCGCCCCTCCCACATTCATTTGCCACTAATAGTCCTTGTTTAAGATATTGATATTCCCAAGAATTTGTTTAAGATAAGACATATGTGTCATAGAGTCAGAGCTGATGCCATGCTTTCCTGATGCCCTAGGCTGGGAGGGTGGGGGCCACGCCCTCCCTTCTGGGTGATTTAAATCACACAGGAGTGCCCCAGGAGCAGATGCTGCCCTCCCTGCCAGTGAAAGGTCCCCACTGATCAGTTGATTGGTGAGACCTTTCATTGGTGTGGGGAGTGCTGGCATAAGCAGCCAGCCAGCCTCCCCCTCCATTTAAAGAATCCACCAACCAGTTGGCTGGCAGGGTCTTTAAATCATGCAGGGAGGCATGTGGCTGCTTCTGCTACCTCTTCCACATGATTTGGATTGCCAGTGGGGACAGGGGCTTGAGAGCCACTTCCACTAGCAATTCAAATCATGTGGGAGGGCTGGAAGAAGCAGCTGCAGCCTCCCTGTGTGATTTAAAGAACCCGCTGACCAGCTGGTCAGATGGCTGTTTAAATTGTGCAGGGAGGCTTGCAGCTGCTCCTGCCACTCTTCCCATGTGATTTGAATTGCTGGTGGGGGTGGCCTTCAAGCCAAGGCCACCCTTCCCCCTGCTGGGAATTCAAATTGCACAGGAAAAGTGGCAGGAGCAGCTGCACTCTTCCTCACATGATTTAAAGATCAGCAGGACCTTTCACTGGGAGGGAAGGTAGCAGCTGCTCCTGGGGTCCTCCCATGTGATTTAAATTACCTGGGAGGGACGGGGCAGCCTCCACTCTCCCAGGGTGCAGCCAATTCGTCACTCCCCCTGGCCCCCTGCCCTAGGTGACTGCCTAAGGTTGCCTAATGGCCACACTGGCCCTGCATAGAGTAATATTAGAATACATGAACTCTTCTTGTATATATGAAGTTAACTCAATATTTACATTACTTGGTTAAACAAATATTCTAGTAAGAAAGCAACAGCAAGAGCAAGAAAAACCCATTACGTTATCAACCTCATGCCTTGCATGTCCTCATTTTTAAGAGCACCAAAGAAACTTCTTAATTACAAGATATTTACATTCATCTCTGGGACCATGAACTAGCTGTGCTTGAGTATTGACTCTTTCTTGCCTCCTCCTTTCTCCTGCAGTCCACTGTACTTTCTACCATGTTATTCCTATGGATTAGGAAACTCAGCGTAGAATGTGATGAAGCAAAGAGGTGGAAATCACTGAAAATCATTGTCCCTGTATCAAATGAAATTGCTCTTCCACTTATGAAAGATGCCTTTGAATGTAAACTTATATGACAAAAGTATGTATAAAAATATTTGGGGTGACTGGTTCAAGCAATTATTGCATCCCACCCTGGGGAGGGTGGGGTTTAGAGAAGGAAAGGACCTCAGTAGGGTATATGCCATAAAGTTCACCTTCCAAAACAATCATTTTCTCTAGAGGAACTGATCTTGGTCATCTGGAGATCAATTGTAATATTCGCAAGGTTGACTCAGCCTTCCATGCTTCTGAGGTCAGTAAAATGAGTACCCAGCTTGCTGTTGAGAAAATGTAGATGACTGGGGAAGGCAATGGCAAACCACCCCGTAAAAAGTCTGCTGTGAAAACTTTGTTATGTGACGTCACCCCAGAATCAGAAACGACTGCTGCTTGTACAGGGGACTACCTTTACCTTTGAATTAATTACAAAAGTACAAATTTGGGTAGCAGTCATGGTGATGCCACACAATATGAAACATCCATAAATTAATGTAGATCACTGTTTCATCCAACCCAATTAGGACTGCTGGTTCTGTGTTGGGAAACACCTGTAGATTTTAGAGTGGAGCCTGGGGAGGCTGGGGTTTAGAGAAGGAATCAGCAGGGTACAATGTTATAGAATCCACCTTCCAAAGCAGCCGTCTTCTCCAGGGGAACTGATCTTGGTCATCTGGAGATCAGTTGTAATACTGAGAGATCATCACGTGCCACCTGAAGGTTGGCAACTCTAAAGTCAATCCTGTGTCCTCTTACTGATAGCTGGTATCCACCCACTCTGACTGAGGTGTTTCCTGAGATTCTTTTTACCTATTAGTGATTGAACCTGGGACATTATGCATGCAAGCATCTACTCCATTACTAAGCACTATTTTTCAGTGTAGGGGGATGACAGCATTGGTGATATTCATGAAAATCACCTCAGGTTCCACTTCCAGTTTATGCCAGAATGTTAGGCATGACAGAAGTGAAATTCCCATCCCAAAAGAGCAGCCCTAATTTTCATGTATGTGCGACAGTCATTTGTTTTAACTCACATCCAGCCATCAAATTTTGTGGCGGGCTATAAACTTGTTGAGTCATTAGCCTGCTTGCTTAATGGAGGAAAACTAAATTCCTGTTCCTGCATAATGACACTTATTCACTGTAGACATTTGCATCACTAGGAAACGATAAAACCTCATCCTTCATAATGAAGTTCTGAGCTGACAACGAGAAAATATACTGTGGTGGGACAACTATGAATATAAAACAAGCTTAATAAAGAAATAGTGACAAATTATATTATGCAAAATACAATGCAATAAAAAAGCATTACTAACTCATTGGAAATGTCATAAATAATCTAAATAGCTTTCGACTGTCAAAGCCATGAAAAATATATTCCCGAAAAATTGAGGTGCAGAATACATACCACTTTAATTGCTATCCCATTTTGACAAGCATGGAGACCTTGTCTTAGTAGGTTTGCTAATTTTGGCTTACTTGTACATGAAAAAATCATGCAGGAAGCACTTTTAGATTTTTCTTTGCTTTTTTCCTAACTTTTATCAGTTTAGCTCTCTAGATCTTATGGGATGAAAAACTAGGCAGATATATTTTTATATAAAATGAAAATGTCACATTGGTCAGTAGGTCAAACTTAAACCATGTTCATTCAGTTGGCAACCCTCATCAATATCAAAGACATATTTTCTGTTGGTCTGTCTCATTCTCTTATGCACACAAAATCAAAATTACATGCACAGGTATATGTTTCTTCTTCATTAGGGAAACTGATCAGGCAACAGCAGAATGAGTGACAAGGGGTGATTACAGACTGGCATTTTGGGCTGACTCAGAGACAAATCTGAAATCAACCCAAAAATCCTTCCACATAAGAACATAAGAGAAGCCATGTTAGATCAGGCCAATGGCCCAACCAGTCCAACACCCTGTGTCACACAGTGGCCAAAAAAAAATTATACACACACACACACACTGTGGCAAATAGCCAGTGATGGACCTCTGCTCCATATTTTTATCTAACCCCCCTCTTGAAGGTGGCTATGCTTGTGACCACCACCACCTCCTGTGGCAGTGAATTCCACATGTTAATCACCCTTTGGGTGAAGTACTTCCTTTTATCCGTTTTAACCTGTCTGCTCAGCAATTTCATTGAATGCCCACGAGTTCTTGTATTGTGAGAAAGGGAGAAAAGGACTTCTTTCTCTACTTCCTCCATCCCATGCATTATCTTGTAAACCTCTATCATGTCACCCCACAGTCGACGTTTCTCCAAGCTAAAGAGCCCCAAGCGTTTCAACCTTTCTTCATAGGGAAAGTGTTCCAGCCCTTTAATCATTCTAGTTGCCCTTTTCTGGACTTTCTCCAATGCTATAATATCCTTTTTGAAGTGCGGCAACCAGAACTGCATACAGTACTCCAAATGAGACCGCACCATCGATTTATACAGGGGCATTATGATACTGGCTGATTTGTTTTCAGTTCCCTTCCTAATAATTCCCAGCATGGTGTTGGCCTTTTTTATTGCAAATGCACACTGTCTTGACATTTTCAGTGAGTTATCTACCACAACCCCAAGATCTCTCTCTCTCTCTTGGTCAGTCTCTGTCAGTTCACACCCCATCAACTTGTATTTGTAACTGGGATTCTTGGCCCCAATGTGCATTACTTTGCACTTGGCCACATTGAACTGCGTCTGCCATGTTGACGCCCACTCACCCAGCTTCAACAGATCCCTTTGGAGTTCTTCACAATCCTCTCTGGTTCTCACCACCCTGAACAATTTAGTGTCATCCGCAAACTTGGCCACTTCACTGCTCACTCCCAACTCTAAATCATTTATGAACAAGTTAAAGAGCATGGGACCTAGTACGGAGCCCTGCGGCACCCCACTGCTTACCGTCCTCCACTGTGAAGACTGCCCATTTATACTCACTCTCTGCTTCCTATTACTCAGCCAGTTTTTGATCCACAAGAGGACCTGTCCTTTTACTCCATGACTCTCGAGCTTTCTAAGGAGCCTTTGATGAGGAACTTTATCAAAAGCTTTCAGGAAGTCAAGGTAAACAACATCTATCAGGTCTCTTTTGTCCACATGTTTGTTCACCCCCTCAAAGAAATGTAACAGGTTAGTGAGGCAAGATCTTCCCTTGCAGAACCCATGCTGAGTCTTCCTCAATAACCCATGTTCATCAATATGCCTACTCATTCTGTCCTTGATAATGGTTTCTACCAACTTTCCCGGTATTGAAGTCAGACTGACTGGCCTGTAATTTCCCGGATCTCCTCTGAAACCCTTTTTAAAGATGGGGGTGACATTTGCTACCTTCCAGTCCTCAGGAACGGAGGCAGATTTCAATGAAAGATTACAGATTTTTGTTAGAAGATCCATAAGTTCAACTTTGAATTCTGTCAGAACTCTTGGATGTATGCCATCCGGACCTGGTGACTTATTAGTTTTTAATTTGTCTATCAGTTGTAGGACCTTCTTTTTTGTCACCACGTCCGGATGACGCACACAAACATCTCCCGCCTGTCCCCATCCCGTCCTCACCCTGTCCTCCCACAGAGCGGCTCAAAAAGCTACCACTGCCAAAGTGGCAGCAAATATTTGAACTGCATGCCATTCACCTCCTCAGCATCTGCAAGCAGAAGGGTGTAAGTGAGGCACCTTGGTGGCGTAAAACCGCCAAGCCACCTTAAGCCATTTCTGGCTTCTTCTTTTTTTTGTAAAACCTTGCCAGAGCGCTTGAGTGCATGAGCACACCAGCGCTTTACTCTTGGATGGAGAAAAAGAGCAATCTGGCTTCTGAGGCACCTCCCTGTCTGAACGCACCAAGTCACCTTGCAGGCAGAATGGGGCAGCCTCACCAGGGAGCATGTGGCAGCTCTTTTTGAGCCAGCCAGATTTGGAACACCTTCCATCAGCCACAAACTGCCCATCTGTTATCACCCAAGCCCCTTTCATTTCATCTAGGTGCCATTCCCCTTCCATTAATCTCAACAAATGTTAATGTATTGTAGAAAATAGCTTAGAACAGTGTTCACACCTGGTAAAGCAGGCTTTGGGAGACAGTACCACAAGAACACAGTCATTTCTCTCAGTAAACTCTCGAGTCAGACCCTTAAAAATTCCAGTTATCATAGATCTGGCCAAGATCAAGATTGGCTTGGTGTAAAACCAGATTATGCATATTAGGATGGCACACAAGGAAGTGAGTTTCAAAATACCCAATAAAAATTAAAGGTTAAAAACAGGCATGTTAGTCACCAGTTTGGAAAGATGCCCTTAGAAGAAAAGCATTCATTTTTGAATTTGCTTAAGTAGTGGCAATTCTCACTGGAACATTACAACATTTATGGAAAAGGAAGAAGAAGAGTTGGTTTTTCTACCCAGCTTTTTTCTACCTTAAGAAGTCTCAAAATGGCTTCAAATCATCTTTCCTTCAACTCTGAACTGTGACTGGTCCAAAGCCACCCGGCAGGCTTCATGTGGAAGAGTGGAGAATCAAACCTGTTTCTCCAGATTAGAGTCCACTGCTCTTAATACCATGCTGGCTCTCATGATTAGAAATGGGCACAAACCACATTTTTGGGATTCATTTTTGTTCATGGTTCATGGCTGAATCACAAATTGATATGCCAGTTAATGAACCCTGCAAGTTTAAACCCTGCTTTCTGTTCCCTGGAGCGAAAAACAGCTGAGTGATAAGGACCACAGCTCAGCTGTTTGGTTTAAATGGCTCCCATGACTGTTTGGTTTAAATTTGCTCCCCATGACTTTTCTACTCTTTACGAACCACCATTAATTACATCAAAATTAATTAAAATTCATGGTTGTTCTTCAGTTTGTAAATATTGCTTCGCAAATCACAAACCAACCAAAATTCATGATGAACTTTAGTTCATCAGTCAGTTTGTGCCCATCTCTATTCATGATGCATGATGGATTATGGACCAAACACAAGGAGAAATAAATATAGATCCCCTCATAATGTTCTTCCTGATAGAATGCTGGGAATGTAATAAAGAGTTTAAATTGAATCTTTTGTATTACCTTTCTAGTCTCCACTAGACCTGGAGATCTCTCACTATTTCAATTGATCTCCAGACAACCAAGATCAGTTCACCTGGAAAAAATGACTGCTTTAGAAGGTGGACTCTTGTGGCATTATATCCTGCTGAGGTCCCTTGTATGCTCCAGGGTCCACCCTGAAATCTATAGATAACATCATCAACAACAACAACCTTTACTGGCATAACAGCATAGATGTGCACAATCGGCAAGGGAGAAAATATATATTACCCTAACATTTGAAAGATTCCTCTCCTCTTAGAAGCACAGCACAGATATTTAGCCACAGTCTCAATAATCTCAGGGTTATGAGAGGACAATAGGAAGAGAGTCTCACCACCATCAGATTGTCCCTCATCATTTCGAAGAAGAGGATTTAAGTACATGGCATGAATATCACAGTAAAATGTACAATGCAGGAGAACATGTTCAGTACTTTCTATATCCCTTGAACCACAACCACAAAACCTGTCGGAATATGGAATTTTCTTAAATCTCCCATACAGTGCAGCATAAGGAAGGACGTTAAAGCAAGCTAACGTGAAGGCTCTACGAAGTTTAGGGGAAGTCAAACAAGAAAGATATGTTGCCAAGGTTCCAGTAGAGGAGATCCCCACCTCAAAGCAGAACATCTACCAGAAGCAAGGCTTCTGAGTTCTTGCACTACAATATCTACAAGACGTTGTTTAATCAGAGCAAATGCAGTCCTCTCTGGAAGGGAGACAGTCATCAAAACTGAACCCCATTATGGAGATTTTTTTTTCTATATTGAGTAGCCATGCAGATAATTGGGGTTCAGATAGTATGCATGCAATGAGACTATTGGGGCTACTCCTAAAATGTAAATGTTACCAGAATTTAATTGTTATAATCCAGACTTTTGTCTCTAGGAGTCTTTGATTGGTCTTCAAGCATATAGCTGCATAGGGCACACACGCTGGCAGCCCTAATATTGTCCTTTAAAAGCTGGATTGTATTCGTTCTACTGCTTTATTAAGGGCTGTGATCCAGATTGGAATACCATAAAGCAGTTTAGCACTGATTTTGTGGTTAAAAACTCTAAGGGCTGCAGGAATGTATTGAATTCCCTTAGTATAATAGAAACGAGTGATTACAAGTATGTCACTATTCACAGAAAACTACAGATATTTCCCAGTCCAGAGCTGGCAACTCTATGTACTAGCTTCTTATCTTCTGAAAGTGAGTGGTCATGGGGAATATTTGTTCATGATCCTTAGTACTTGGATTCTGCTACTAGACCTGATGTCTTACACATCCCATTCTAAGATCCTCAAAGTCATAGCCCAATTTGATGTCAATATCTCTTATCCTGTCTTGCTTCTGGTATACAGATGCAGTGTATCTATATCTGTTAGTTTCATTCATCATCAGCCCGAGGCTGCTGGGGAAAGCGACACCACACCATAAATAAATAAGTACATTAGTATCAAATACTTTTCTTAAAGAATGGGCCTTCTCTGAAATCCATTGAATATGTCACTATGTATTTGAGTGCTCCATCTTAGAATAAGAAATCAGCCTGTACTGTCATCAGTTACTATAGGTGTAGTTGCTGTAGGTAGTTGTTGACATGGTTACTATTTATATACTCCTATGCCTAAAGAGCCAAAAAAAGGAAGCAAGTTTTACAGAAAGAACATTTGGTGAAATTTAACTTAATATGTTTGTCATCAGGAAAACAGCTTCCCAACAAGTTGTCTTTATCTTTACTTTTCCAAATCTATGGCTGTAACTGTGATATAAATATTCTGTTTGATTTTCGAGGGAGGGTCCCTTATTTTTCCTGAAAACATTTTATTAAATATTGCAATGCAAAAAGACAGTTTACACAAATTGCAGTGCCAGAGAAATAAAATAGGAGTCAATTGCACCTTTAAGACCAACTTAGTTTTATTCAGAACATAAGCTTTTGTGTGCATGCACACTTCTTCAGATGAGGAATGAGGTACAGTAAGCAGAGACACATACAGCTGGTGGGGTTTGGAATGCCAAGTGGTACAAAGTTAAAAAACAATAGTAAAATTAACAAATTCAGAAAACCTTTGATCTGGGTTGTATTTGCGTGGGAAACCATAAAACAGTAACATGTCAGAATGTGAAAATGCCTGTTAATTATTCTTTTGCTAATAAACCTTTCCAAAGATTAATTTAAAAGGGAAAGAAATGCCTTCTTTTTGACCCAGATTTATTAGCAATAGAATAATTAACAGGCATTCTCTCATTCCGACATGTTACTGTTTTATGGTTTTCCATGCTAATACAATCTATCTATTGATGGGTGGCCAGTCTGACTGTACCCTGGAAAATCTAGACCTGGCGTTACAAGCCGTGGCTTCTTGGCTCAGACTGAGTCGGCTGAAACTGAATCCGACGAAGACGGAGGTTCTCTACCTGGGTCGGGGCGGTCCGGGGAGAGAGATCCAGCTGCCGGCCCTTGACGGGGTACCACTGATACTGGTCCCTAAGGTCAAGAGCTTAGGCCTGCTTCTTGAGTCCTCCCTTACAATGGAGGCTCAGGTGGCAGCCACGGTTAGATCTGCCTTCTTTCATCTTCGGCAAGCGCGGCAGCTGGCCCCTTACCTGGAGCGCAACGACTTAGCGACAGTAATCCATGCTACAGTCACCTCAAGAATAGATCACTGTAATGCTCTCTACATGGGGCTACCCTTGATGCTAACCCGGAGACTACAACTAGTGCAGAACGCTGCGGCACGGCTGTTAATGGGGCTGCCGCGATGGGAGCCCATTCAGCCAGTGCTGAGAGAGCTGCACTGGTTGCCTGTTGTGTTCCGAGTTCGCTTCAAGGTGTTGGTATTAACCTTTAAAGCCCTCTATGGTCAGGGACCTGCCTATCTACGGGACCGCCTTTCCCCATATATCCCCCAGAGAGCACTGCGATCAGGGACAAAAAATCTGTTGTCTGCCCCTGGCCCAAAAGAAGCCAGGCTATGTATAACAACAGGGCTTTTTCGGTGGCAGCACCAGAACTTTGGAACACCCTCCCAGAAGCTATAAGGGCCCTGCGGGATTTGTCGGTGTTCCACAGGGCCTGTAAGACCGAATTGTTTAAACAGGCTTTTGTGGTCTAATTGAAAAAGGGCTGCCACCGGACATCCTACAGAATGCTGGCGATCATAGTCGAGAAGTCAATACCGCCTATACTGGACTGAAATAGCGCTATAGAATGGTTTTAAAGTTGAAATGTAAATTATGGTTTTATATGTTTTATTGGATTGATTGTTTTTATAATGTTGTAAGCCGCCCTGAGTCCACTTGCGGAAAGGGCGAGATATAAATGGAAAGTAATAAATAAATAAATAAACAACCCAGATCAAAGGTTTTCTGAATTTGTTAATTTTACTATTCTGCTATTAGTTTTTAACTTTGTACCACTTGGCATTCCAAAATCCCACCAGCTATATGTGTCTCTGCTTACTGTACCTCATTCCTCATCTGAAGAAGTGTGCATGCACATGAAAGCTTACGTTCTGAATAAAACTAAGCTGGTCTTAAAGGTGCAATTGACTCCTATTTTGTTCTACTACTTCAGACCAACACGGCTGCCTATTTGGATCTAGTGCCAGGAAATAATTTGGACATTTCAGCATTTTATTATTATTATTATTATTATCATTATTATTATTATTATTATAGAATGTTCATTTTTCATCTTGCATACAATTACTACATTTTGTTCTGCTGCAGACTGAAACCTTGAGCTGGCTTTCATCATAATGTGTTTGAAGTTCCTCGGGAAGTTGACTTCAGCATTTTTTTTCTGCATAGATTTTAGAATGATTATCATAAGATATCTAGTGTCATTTTCTAATTATAATCTCTTTATTTTCTTGACACCTTCAGACATTTATAACATTTCAATTATTTCTACTTACATTGCAAGGTAGTGTTTTTTCCACAGTTTTTCAGCTTTCCAAAGATTATTTTAAAAGGAAAAGGGTTGCCCCCTTAGAGCTGCTCAGAATATTTGATCTTTCTTTTAGTTAGCAGATATTACATGATTTTTGACATGAAACAGATAATGTCTCTGATACAGATTCACAGTATAGTCACGTGAAATGAAAAGAGCTCTCAGTGATTTACAGGGCTGAAAATTTCACATAAACTGATTAAGGGAAAATTTTGAACTAAAATGAAAATCCAGTTAATACAAAACTTTGGGTATGTTCACACACACTAAATAACACGCTTTGCAACTGGATTTTTACTGGCCGTTTTCCCACTTACCTTACCCCGGAGCGGTTTACATTTGCGACGCAAAAGCCCCGGGACTACGCGGCTCTTTCTGGTGCTGCGCAGCAGTTTGTGCGAAATCCGCGCAGACGCAGCGCGGTGAAGAGGGACGTCGCTCTGGGGTAAGGTAAGTGGGAAAATGGCTACTATGTAAGAATAGCAAAATCCAATTGCAAACAGATTTTGTGTGAAAGCACCCTCTACCCTTGCAAGAGCATGAGTCTCAGTGAGTGTAGGGAGCTCATTAAGGGATCTTGCCAAGAGGAACACAGTGGAACTGCCCAGTGGAACACAGTGGAACAGCCCAGTGGAACTGCCAGGGATTACCCACTCCGGGGAGGCCCCCCTTGCTAAATCCAGCAACCTGTCATCTCAGGGTTTCTGCTGTGACTTCAGTCAGAAAGCTGGGAAAGACAGGGGATCATTGACTAGCAGGTGGACCAGTTGATGGACATGATCCAGTATCCCATGCTGGCATAGCGGTAAGTCTGCTTCCACAGTGCTTTCAGCCTCCCCCCCCCCCCCCCCAGATTGTGCTGTTAATCTTTATTTAGCAATTCTACTAGCATCTGGATTTTTACCAGAGTCTTCACTAGAGTTCTGTCCATGTTTTCACTTGCATACACATGAGCACACAGCAAGGACTGATAAGAGTTCTGACTACTGTCCTTCTCATTTCCAAATATGCATAAAAACTAGTATGTGCAATTCATGGTCTTCCATTGCCCATGTATAGAAACATAAGCATATAGATGCTGGGTAAATGATAAATTTGAACATGTGGAAGCTGTAGATGGGATGATCACATGCAACCCAAATTAGCATCCTTAATGCATTGGTTCTTAAGTGAATGAGTATATAGGGCTTCTGCCTCAGTTTAATCTAGTAGCCTCATATAACAGCGGTGGAACATATAAATGCACCTAATTTGATTAAAATAGCCTTATTATTGACAGCCTACAACTACCCTTCCAATGGTCTTGTTTAAACAGATTTCATATAGCCTATTATCCGATGACATTAGAAACTAATATCTGCCATACAATGTCAAGAACAATCAAAGTTGCCCAGTGAACCACACAAACTCATAAATAAAGCCATATGTAACAAAAATATGTCATTTTAGGTAATTATGAAATACAAAGAAGGAAGCTGAAATTATAGTGGTGACAAAAATTCTACATTTCATTATCCTTTCACAGACACACAAAACAAATAAACTTTCCATGGCATAAAAGAAGTAAAGTATTATTTTTCCCTTATCTGAAAATTACATAATTATTCCTTTTCTAATGTTGTGGATGACTTTTGTTGAAACAGACACTACTACCTAGAGTTAAGCTGCTAATTGGGTAAAACATTTTGGACTCTGGCGTTTTGCTGATGTAAAATAAAGCCTATTAGTTTTAGTGATGGAAGGCACGGGCAGCCCAATCCAGACATAAGTGGCGGCCGGCCGCAATTTAGCTGCCGCACCTCTAGTAGACTTCCTGAGAACTTTGGCACACTGGAGCGTGGGAGGGGAGAGGCATAGCTTGCCGTGAGGGAGACTGTCACCATGGCAACGCCACTGACGTAAGCATAAGGGAGGTGGAGGCAGCTGGAAAGGAGGGCCAGCCCACCCACCCCCATTGGCCAGTCCTGGTGCATGCGCCGCAGCTCATGACAGTCAGGGATCAGGAGAGGCGGCCCCAGAGAGGCTGATAGCCATCCCCAACCCGCCCCCAAACAGAGAACGGAGCCAATGATGGGCATACCATCATAGGCAAAGGAGAGACGTCCCACCAACACGGGGAGGGAACAGGGGTGAGGCTGGGCATGCGCGCACGAGAAGCCTGGCTTGGTGGCGAGGCGGGGGTGGGGACAAGACCATAGAGAAGCCGTCAATCCCCTCACACCCTCCCACTGTCAGAGACTCTGCCAATGGCAGGCAGGCAAGCAGGAAGTATGAAGTGCAGGAGTTCGCTATCATAAACACTCCCAGCAGCAGACACCCCCGCACCCAGAGACCCCCTGTGTTGCCCTGATGCCCCCTGCCATATGCGCGGAATACCTCCCCCAGGGGCCACGGAACTCAGAGTGTGAGTGCATCAGCCACAGAACTCTGAGTCCACTTCATCATCATCTCCCCTTAGTGCCCTGCGCACAACAGCCCTGTGGGGTCGGGTAGGCTATCAGCCCAGGCAGATCAAGGGGCGGCACTCCTCTCCCTTGTCCAGCCATGCGGGGGGCAGTGTGGCAGCTCATAGACCGTTCCCCTCCAAAACCAAGCCTGCCCACCTTCCCAGGCATTCCCTCGGAGATGCCACTGACAGAGGGGGGGGTTGCCCAGGGAACGTGCAGCAGATGCCAAGCAGGAGAGACAACAAAGGGCACAGCTCAGACTTTATTTTTCCGGAAATTAGTGCAACAGTCTCCCTGGCACGTGCTGGGCAGTCTTGCCGAGGGTGGGGCTCCATTCCAAAGGACGGGCAGAAACAGCTAAGGGAGTGAGGGGGTGGTGGGGCGACATACACAGAAGCCTCTGTGTTGGAGTCCCACCTGCAAAATAGAGATAGAGGTCAAGTGCACCTGCAGGTGCGGCAGCTGGAAGAGCAGGCTGCATTTCAGCTGAGCACTCTCTTAAAGGGACAGTCTCTGACCCTCCTCCCCACAACGGGGCAGCTGCCACACACACTCACACCCTGTGCCCTGCCAGGGGTTAGGAATGCGGCAGAGGGCAGACCTAGCGAAGGAAGCAGACGACAGCACAGGGGAGCGGGGTCAGTTAATGCCCCCTGCTGGAGCCCACTGCCTGGTTCAAGTGCCAGAGACCCTCGCACACCAAGCGGTTGAGAGTGAGGGGAGGGGGAGGCTGGGGGGCAGTGGAACTTATCCAGTCATGAGTGACAGTCCTCACATGCAGAGCCTCCAGGAGCCCAGAACCTGTGGAGACCTGGAAACAAGAGCAGTTAGCTCCAGGGGAGAAACCTTTCTCTCCCCCTCGCAAGTCACAGATACTGTCAAAGCAACCATGAGGTGCAAAACCCGTCACCAACGTGCTGCCTGTCCCTCACTCTAAGTCCGCATGGCTGGGAGCTCACCGGCAGAACTTTCCACCACGGGCTCCTCTCCCTAACAACTGAGTTGTGCGAGGCCAGAGCAGAAGTATTTCTAGGAGGCGGGAGACTGCGATTGGCTGCTGGGGAGGGGACTCGTCAGCCTGAGGCGCAAGGGGATTGGTGAGGCAATCACGCCACTCCCTAAGGGGTTTGCAAGCTTCCGCAGCAGCAGAGGCGACCCTTATTTTTGGTTTCAATGAGTGTCTATGAGACACGCCACTATTTTTGCCAGCATAAAGTTGCGCCTCTTGGGGGGCATGTCATGGGCCAAACTGCTCAGGAAGCTGCCTAAGCCTAGCCACGCTCCCAACTCCACCCCCTCCTCCACCTGAATGCAGCAATCCACCTCACTTTGCCCACACTCGAGTGCAGCCCTCAGGCGCCGCTGCGCTTGGGCTGAGCGGCACTCAAGCGGCCCCCTGCCCACGTAACTCCCCCCCACTGTGGCGGCACTGGTTGTACGTCGGTGCAAACGCTTCCTGCGTTCACGTAGCGACTTGTCTGCTCCCAAAAGACTCCCCCCCCCGGATTGTGCTGCTAATTAGTAGCAGAACCCTGATTATAAATGCTCCATCCTTTCCAGTGAACTATTCTGCTGACCATCACAGCTCCAGCTCTTTCTTAATTCATCTTAGTCAGAGGTCTAAAACCAATCTTTGAGTGGGGTCAGACAATGAATAAACACCAAATGTATAGAAACAGGATTCTTAATTGAAAGATATAGAATTGTGTACCACCAGCATCTTCATTCTGCCTCATGCCAAATTTTAGCATACTCTTGCCCACCAGGGCCCTAATCTCTGTCCCTATTTTTTCCCTTATTGATTCTTTGTGGGATGCTTTGTTAAAAATCATTGTGAGTTCATATATTGACATTCAGGGTTCTTCAGGAGTTACAACTTAAATATCTGAGTTATAGATGGGTGCATTTTGTCTCCAGTGCACACACATGTAAATACATGTACGCAACAGTCCAGTACTCATAGCTGAATCCTACTCAGTGTTATCCCATTCAAAACCCATTACTTTGAGTCAGCTTAGACTAGAGTCACTCTGTTTTTTTGTTTTTTTATTTATTTTTATTTGATTTGATTTAAATCCGGCCCTCCCCGCCGGAGCAGGCTCAGGGCGGCTCACAATAATAAAATGAAAACAATCAATTTTAAAATTGCATAACATTAATATGGCAATTTAAAATTCAATAATTAAAACAATCTGGTGCTGATATCATATGTAGTTGTTTCACTTCTGATGGCTTCAGTATTCTTACATTTTCTCCCACAATGATGGTAACTTTAGATCCAGTTAGGCACCTATAGAGGATCCAGTTTGGCACCATGTATTGCCCAGCTTGAATTTCACACCTAGCACCACCAAGGTATATTTGGAGCTGTTGCTAACTGGGTTTTGGAGGGGAGTTGTTTGTTTTGTTTTTTAGTAAAAAAAACACACATCTTATTGGTTTTTGAATCAGTGGATGGCATGTTATTGCAGAGCAACTGAGTGAATATAGCAAAGTAGAGCCTTCAGCAATGTAAACTGTTGGTTAGGAATACGCTTAGGCTGTGATCTTTTGTTATAAAAATCAGAATGTTTCTAGGAATGTTCCTGTTTTACTTTCAAAAATGGGAAGAATATGTACTCAAGAGGGATTCCCTGAACACCTGACAAGTTCTGTGGTTTTAATTAGCATCACTGCTTGATGTTGGTTGTTCTGAAGGTGGTTGTTAAAAAAAACCCCTTAAAAGCAAGTTAATTCCCCCACCCCACCCCAGTACAAGCAGAAATGTATTCCTTTTTGTGATACTGCATGTTCAGGAAGAAGAAGAATAATTGCAGATTATACCTCGCCCTTCTCCCTGAATCAGAGACTCAGAGCGGCTTACAATCTCCTATATTTTCTCCCTCCATAACAGACACCCTGTGAGGTGGGTGGGGCTGAGAGGGCTCTCACCCTTTCAAGGACAGCCTTTGCCAGAGCTATGGTTGACCCAAGGCCATTCCAGCAGGTGAAAGTGGAGGAGTGGGGAATCAAACCCGGTTCTCCCAGATAAGAGTCCACGCACTTAACCACTGCACCAAACTGGCTCTCTATACACATCTATACTTATCAAAGGGACCTTTCATATATCCAATTTTTGGAAGAATAAATCCATAGAAACCAAGGAAACAAACATCTGCTGGTTTGAGTATAATTACTGTTTATGGAGGAGTCTTGATGGAGTCTTCATTCAACATATAGGACAGACTGCTCTGGGCATTAAGGATGTGACTGGTATGCTTTAAACATTTCTAGCTATGAGTAAAATAATAATTATAAAACTAAATAATATCATATCTGCATTTTTTTTTATGTTTGTGTCCTGAGGCAGAGTACCTGTAAACATTCTAAGCAGAGCATTTCCAGTATGCTAAATTGTATTTGTTATCTTCCTTGGCTGTTTGTACAACATGATTATATAACTGAGAATACATCTAATAGGAGAAGGATTATTTACAGCACCTTTAAAAATAAATAGAAAATTGGGGATGATTCAAATGACAGCACCCTTGTGACTTGTTAGGCAATTATGAAATCGCTTCAAGAAAATATCTAAGATAGTACATCTTTTAAGGTAACATAAGCCCCATTCACAAGTTCAGTGTATGCACATACAAGCCACGTACAGTATACACTTGCTTTTTAAAAATATGTGCTTTAAATAATTTTCACATTACATTCAACACATATACAGCTGAATGTGTGATACAAACCCCACATTTATTCAGGTACTAATACTTGATTTCAGTTGCAAAGTGAGAATGTGTTGACTGTTTCTTGAAAATAGATGGATGCACATACATGCAGGATGGATGTGCTTTCACTGTAACATATCAACAGGTCTATAATTTATTATAAACTTAAATTATAACAACTTTACAACCACTGGTATAACTGAGACATGTGCTTCAAACATAGCAACCTTTGAATAATGCACTGGGTTGAAAGCATGAGAACGCCCAAGAGATAGTGAGTTTAGCTCTTTATTCAGCATAGTGAGATAGGAACAGAACTGTCTGGCAGGACCAATGGCCCTGCTTATATGCATGCAAACCTGCACACCCAAAAACCCATTACCATAATCCCATTACACACAACTATAGGTTAATAGCTGGCCTAACAATCCCTGATGGGCCTCCTTCCTGAATCCAGGTGGCTATTGTTTTAGGGTCTCAAGCTCAGCCAAGTCTCTGCTGGCCCTAAGGCCAAACTCCAGTTCCAATACATAACACTTTGTAAATACAGATCTTCAGTGCCTTTGGCTTCGTCGGATTCAGCTTCAACCAACCCAGACTGAGCTAAGATGCTATGGCTTGAAGGGCTTGAAGCCTAGAGATGTCCTGCTTTTACAATTGATCTCCAAACAACAAAGATCAGTTCCCCTGGAGTAAATGGCCACTTTGAGGCTGGCCAGTATGATCCTGTACCTTGCTGAGGTCTCTTCCCAAACCCTGCCCCCCTCAGGCTCCATCCCTCAAATATCCAGGTTTTTCCCAACCCAGAGCTGATAACCCTGAACTGGGCCCTGCTAGGCAGCCAACACTGTGCAACTGGGCCATAGTATTCCTGAGTAGAGGCTGCCAGGAAGAGGGAAGAAGGGAAGCTCTGTGACATGGCAGGCCCTGCTCCAGTGGTGAAGTTCTATCAAGACAGGCTAAGTGAAAAGGGTTTAAATAGTAAGGAGGGCAAATAGTTAAAGAATACCTTTAGATATTAACATTTTGTAACTTCTCAGCGTTGTAGCTGCTCTAACTACTTAGGTATAGCTAATTTTTGTTTTATTCTAATTTTCTGTTCTAGTTCTAATTTTCTGTTGTAGCTGCTCAGGCTACTCAAATGTAACTAATTTTGGTTCTAAACTGTCTGAGGTTCTTGTCTAGTTTTACTGTGGTACAGGAAGGATTCAACAGAGGAACAAACAAAGAACAAAGATTAAAACTGAGGTCACAGGACTAGTTTACACTCTGTTATCACTGTTAAACTTTATTACTCCTATAGATTAAGAATAAAGTTAAAGTCCAGTGGCAACTTTAAGACCAACAATTTTTTATTCAAGGTATGAGCTTTTGTATGCTGTAATGTACCGAGAACTGAGACGGTTTGAAGGCAACATTCTTTATTGCGAGCACATTACAAAAGTGAGCCCACGCGGCCGGGGTCCCACATATATACATTCCCCGGACGGCCCCCCTGGTCCTACCAGGCCAATCCTGGTCGGTTAAACTTCCCGCCACAGATGTTGAGGGGCGGGGCCTCTGGCGAGCCACATCCGGGGACCCGAGGGTCTCCTTTTGGTAATCGTCGCCATGCGGCCCGGCTGCTTATGTACAATACATAACATATGCACACACACTTCTTCAGATACATTGAAATGGAAGAAAACCATTCAAACATAGATCCTGTGGGCAGCCATGTTGGTCTGAAGCAGTAGAACAAAGCAGATTCAAGTAGCACCTTTAAGACGAACAAAGTTTTATTCAGAATGTAAACTTTCATTCTGAATAAAACTTCGTTGATCTTAAAGGTGCTACTTGATTCAAACATATAGACAGGGTTGAAAAGCAAATTAGCATATAGCGTAATGATGACATTTGAGACAAAACAGGAACAACAAGCGAAGCATACCGGGTTAACAGCTGTAGGGATTCAATTAAGGTGGAACAAGGGTTGAAGCAATGAGATTCTACACATAAATTCTTGAATGTCCACCACTTGAACCTCCTAAAAATTCTAATTTGCAACTTCTCCCTATTTGGGGCCTATCACATACCTGCAGAGAAATTAGCAATTCCCTCAACTCAAACTCCAAACCTCTCTCCTGCTGCTGACCAGATTGATTGAGAACCCATGCAGTTGATAATACAGGACCAACTCTACTAACATACCGTGTTCCATCTCCTTTTGGAGAGGAACACGGTATGATACAGACACCAAAGAAGAAATTGGAATAATCTGTTTTGTTGTTGATTTCACTAGTTTGTTATTTGTCAAACTCTGCACTGCTGTATGCACAAAACACTAATTTCAATAGCGCTATCAATAACAATCAAAATTTTCAAAGTAGGATAAACAGGAGAGTAAGGTGCCTAAACATGAAAGCTTATAATCTAAATTTTGACAGTTGGTCATAGAACAGATGGAGGGAAGTTGATAGAAGAACAGCCCTTGTTTATATATCAACAATTGCTGAATCCAAGTGAATATGTAATTTTGCTAATTAAGTGTTGTGTCGATAAATGTGTGTTGTAACTTTAAGCTTTTTTTTCTACATTGTACAAATATAAAAACTATAGGAGTAGGATACTGAAACATTGAAACACTGCTCAGTAATGACAGTGCAGGCTCTTTGCCAAACAATGATTTAATTAGAGGTGGCTGGGAAAGAAAACAATATTGTTTTTGAAGCAGTAAATAATGAAATCTGAAATAATCAGACAATGACCTAGAAAAGGAAGGCTTCATATCCTGCTTGTCAAATCCCAGCAAGACATATATTTATAGCTTATGCTTGGATTAAATAGTCAAGAAATATTCGCTCAGTTCAAAATATTTCAGTATACTTTTACTGTTTTGTTGTTAAATTGCTGTATATTCTGAAAAGTCCCTAACAATCACCACTGGATCACACTGAGTATTCATGAAACATCCAAGGTCTAGTTGCACAGGCTATGTGACACAGGTTAAAGTGTTCTCCATAGTTATATAAGAAAAGAGATTTCTTTTGTCATCTTTTCAGTGTAGAAAGCAGTTACAGCCAGATTCAAAGCGTATTGTTGTTTTCATTTTTAATGTAAGTTGCCTAGAGCCAGCTTGCTTTATACAATAGAGAAAAGAGGTAGAGGTCTATGGCTCACTACTACTTGGAGCCTGTTACCAGACCCTTGGTAATGCTCCCCCTAGGAGTAGGGCTATGCAATAATTCAGCAGACGGCCAGAGCAATCAAGAGTGTTCCTGCCTAATGGTGGAAACTAGTATAGGCCTGTTTCCTGCTCCTTTCTTTTCCCTCACATGGACTGGAGTTGGTACATTATGAGCAGGGAGGAGATCAACAGAAAACATTGCCAGCTGCTGCTGAACCAGTGTGCATACTAGCCAATAGGAGGAGGCAAGGTGTAATATAAAGGGCTTTTTGCTATAGTACTGAGAAGCCAGCATATCAAAATGAGGCACATAAAGGTGGCTAGTAGCTATTGGTAGAGCCAAGGCAACAAGTGCATTTGATAGGACAAAGGTGCAGTCAGACAGGCATGTTGCTGCAGCAATATCTCAGCTTTAAATAAGCCACTTGACATGAAAAGGACATGAAAGAAATGGAGTGATTATCACACAACTCATGTATTTCCATGGTGCGCCCAGGTAAGCAGGTTCCTGGAAGCTCACCATGGAAGTGCTTCCCCAAGGTAGGTACTGGAATTTGCCAATGGCTATTTAATCCATATGGGAGATGTTTTAGTGCAGGGTATGGGGCATAGGAACCAGATATGCACATTTGTTTGCACACATTTGATCCAGAGGGGAGGGATGGGGTGGCTATGTTGGGCCAAACTGCTCATGTGATTGCACCCAAAGACTGCTTCAGTAGACAAAACCCACAACTGATGCTGGGGAATTTGGGCAAGCCTTCTTGTTGCATTGGAGTTTACATATGAGATCAGTTGGCAACTGGGAAGATGGCAAAGGCATCATTACACAAATAAGCACAGAGGCTGAGATTGCTCACATCAGAACATGGTTACTAGACAGTGCCAGTGGGAGAACTGGGTGGGGGGGAGGGGGAATGTCCTGGGAGAAAAATGAAAAGAAAAACAAGGCCTTGTTACAGAAAGTTGAATAAAGGAGGAAGAAGCAGCAGAGTGTGGTAGCAGTGGGACACAAGATTTCTTGTCCTCCGAGATCCTTACCCCCCCCCCCCCACTTCTTTAAAATAATTTGGAAGAGTGTGACATTGTTTAGAATGCTGGACTGAATGAGAAGACTTAGGTTCATGTTCTTGCTCAGTTGTTGGGCTGACTGTCCATGCGGTTATACTGTAATTTGATAAATCTTGGTCATATTTGTCAGGCAGCTGCAGGCAAGATTTTGTACATTTTAAGCAATCAAGTATATATCTTACTACCAGCTGTTCAATATGGCAACAAAATAACTTCATAAATGAGTCTGAACAATTGTGGGAAACAATAGCTAAAATTTGCCATGCTAATTGAAGCAATGAGGGTTTTTTTTTAAAGTCTCCTTTGGTGTCATAATTCTGTTAAATTTGCAATAATGTTGAAGTGAATCTGTAGTTAGGCAAAGAGGAATTTGGTTTCAATAAAGGCTATATTTCCAGTTGCTTTTAGTTAAGAAAATATGTGTGTGGGCATTATTTTGTACCAAGGGCCAAGCCCACCAGTACCTTAATGTGGACTTTCCTGAAGCTCATGATGCCACAGTTATATGCTCTCTCTCATTTGTCATCCAATATTTCAATGAGTAAAATTCTTCTGCAAAAGACCACTGCATGATTTCTCCCCCTTACTGTATCTTGCTACTTCTACTGAGAGCCAGTTTGGTATAGTGGTTAAGTGCGTGGACTCTTATTTGGCAGAACTGGATTTGATTCCCCACTCCTCCACATGCAGCTGGAATAGTCTTGGGTCAGCCATTGCTCTCGTAGGAATTGTCCTTGAAAGGGCAGCTGCTGTAAGAGCTCTCTCAGCCCCACCTACCTCACAGGGTGTCTGTTGTGGGGGTGGGGGAGGTAAAGGAGATTGTGACTGCTCTGAGATTCAGAGTATAGGGTGGGATATAAATCAAAGTTCTTCTTCTCCTCCTCCTTAATGTACAACATTTATCTGGTGGCATTCTCACCACCTTCACACACACTAAATAATGAACTTTCCATTCACTTTGCAACTGGATTTAACTTTGTGAAATGGCAAAATCTACTTGCGACCGGTCACTGAAGTGGGTTGAAACTGCTTTATTTAGCATGTGTGAAAGTGCCCTTAATAAACACTCCAGTTATGACTCTTAGAGCGCAATCCTAAGGAGGGGGGCAAAAGAGTTTTGGAAGCAGACGATCCACTACGTTGGTGCAAGTAGCATTTGTGCCCACCTAAGGCTGGCTCTGCCACAGTGGAGGAGAGTTATGTGTGTGGGGCCACCAGAGCACTGCTCTGCCCGAGAGCAGCGGCATCTGAGGGCTGTGCTCGAGGGTTGGTGGAAGTGTGGTGGAGCGCGGCACTCAGGCGCAGGAGGGGGTGGAGTTGGGGGTGCGGCCAGGCTTAGGCGGCTCACTGAGGAGTTTGGGTCATGACACGCCCCCCTGAGAGGCACAACATTACATCTGCAAAAACAGCGACGTGTCACATAGGCGCTCATTGAAACCGAAAACAAAGGTTGCCTCCGCCACTAAGGAAGCTCGCAAGCTCCTTAGGGAGCAGTGTAATTGCCTCACCAATCCCCTTGCGCCTCGGGCTGATGAGCCGCATTCCCAACCCCTGGCAGGGCAAGGGGGGTGGGGTTGGAAAATGTCCCTTTAAGATATTCCCTCCACACAACACATGTGCATGGCTGCAGCTGCCACCCCTTTGGGTGCTTTTGATCTCTGTTTCTATTCTGCATGTGGGAATGCAACAGAGAGGCTTTCATGTGAGGCCCCTCCTCTCCTCCATCAGCTGCTCCCACCCTCCTCTTGGAGTGAAGCCTTGTGCCCCTCATGCCCAGCAAGACTGTCTGAGTTGTTCCTAGGAAACTGTTGCACCCAGTTGCTGACCAATAAAGTGTTGTGATGTGCCGCATGCGTGGTGTCTGCTGCACATTCCTTCTGCCCCACCCCCTTCCCAAGTGTGCTGTGCGCAGTGTTCCCTCTGTCAGTGGGTGGGGAGGGGCCAAGTCTATGAGCCACCTCTGCAATAGAGTGGACAGAGGAGTCTGAGGGTCTTTCCCACCCCTCATCCCATGGCCCAGAGCAGAGGGGAGTGCAGGGCGGAGAACATGTGCTGGGCACCTGGCTGGCGCCTTGCACTCTGTTTCCTGCTGCCACCGGGGGCAGGGTTCCTCGCAAGCGGGGAGCCTGAGACTGTCTGTGCTGGACAGAGCTGTCCTGTGGAATGTGGACATGCTGCAGCTCTGTCTCCTCTTTGCTGGAAACACATTTTGCCTGGTTTCCCTGATTGCAGACTCCTGCCCAATGTTTTCCCTGTCTGTGTATGGCTGGTGGGTGTGGGGGGCTCATGACTTCTCTCGCCTGCTTCCCATTGGCACAAGTCTCTGACAGTGGGTGAGACCACAGGACTGGCCAATCCCACAGCTCTGACCTTCCCCTTCCCTTTCCCTGCCCTCACCTTGGCAATGCGCCAGGCTTCTCTGTCTCTCTTGTGCACATGCCCAGCCTGACCCCTTTCCCCTCGCCGCATTGGGGGGACTTCTCTCCCTTGACTGTGCCCATCTGGCCATGATTGGCTCAGGTCTCTGCCAAGGTAGGGTGGGGAAGGCAATCAGCCTCTCCGGGGTGGCCTCTTCCCACCCCCGATTGCCATCTGCCATGGTGCCTGGCCAATCTGGGGGGGCCTGAGCTGTCCCTTCCCTCCTCCTGCATCCGCCTCACCTGCAAGCTCCAGCGGGGTTGCCATGGTGACCACTGGACCTGCAGCTGCCTTACACCTCTTCCCCCCTCCTGCCCCTACGCCTGTGCATGCCAATCCCCTTTGGGATTCAACAAGTGCCGCCTGACATGCGCTGTGGCTAGCCATCTCATATGTCTGGATTGGGCTGTAAATACAGGCACCAGGGACACCTCTGCAATAGTTTCAGTCTTTGGCAAAAGTTCAGTCTATCACTTAGGAAAGATGGGTTTTGTATCTTCCTGGATGAACCAGTCAGCTCACTCTCGACATAAGTGTTTGTCTGGGAGGACCATGAATGACCCTCCAGCCAATGTCCTGTAGGGCACTGTTTCCCATTTGCAGGGTCGGGACCCGGTACCGGGCCACGGAAGCCTCACTACCGGGTCACAAGAAAAGCCAAAGCTAGCCCTGCCCCCAGCAAAGCATGACCTCTGCTCTGCTTCCTTCCTTCCACCATCTCTCTGTTGTGCAGAGAAAAGCTAGCCTTGAAGACTGACACAGGCTGCAAAGCCTAAGTTCCATCTGGCTTCCTCCTTGCCCCATCTCTGTGTTGTGCAGAGAAAAGCTAACCTTGAAGACTGACACAGGCTGCAAAGCCTAAGCTCCATTTGGCTTCCTTCCTTCCCCTGTCTCTGTGTTGTGCAGAGAAAAGCTAGCCTTGAAGACTGACACAGGCTGCAAAGCCTAAGCTCTGTTTGACTTCCTTCCATCCCCCATCTCTGTGTTGTGCAGAAAGGAGCTGGGCTGCCTCTCCTTCCTTCTCCCCCGCTCCCAGTGTTTGAGAGAAAAGCTGGTGTCCACTGGCACTTTAGATCCATGAAATGTTCTTCAAGGTATGAGCTTTCATGTGCCTTGCAGTATATATTTTTGGGGAGATTTCCTGGGGGGCCTGGGCAGCAAAAAGGGGTGTGTGTTTTTTTTAGCTGGGAAGGGTGGGTAGTGGGCATTCCTGTAGCTATTTTTTTTACCAAATGATCCTGGGCAGAATTGTTGCTGGCTGGGTTAATCTGATGGTGAGTAAGGCTTTTTTCCCATTTGTCCCCCCTTCTTTCTTTTTCTGTCTGCAAGGGATGCTCTGTCTGTATTCTTGGTGCTGGGGGGAAGCAACAGTGGGAGGGCTTCTAGTGCCCACTAGTGGACATTCTGGTGCTTTTGGGGCATTGTATGAGAGAATTTTGGACTAGATGGTCCACTGGTCTGATCCAACATGGCTTCTCTTATGTTCTTTCTTTCCATGTCTTTCTTTTCCTTTCCTTTCTTTCCATTTAATTCTTTTCCTTTCTTTCCTTCCATTTTTACTGGATGAAACTTTACTGTTCATCATATTGTTGTTGCAAACATAGGAGCTCTGTCAATGAAAAATTGCCACCCGCAGTTGTAGCCAGCTGGCCTTTCTATGAGATTTCTGTGTGAGTGCGTGTAAGTTAGAGGTGTGGGGCAGCAAGAGATTATTGGAGATTACTGCTGTATATCTCAACAGCACTGGAAGTGATGGTACTATGAACTTGGCACCATTTTACAGGTCCTGCTTTTAACAGCTGTCTGACACCAAAATTAAACTCCTCCTGTAGATATTAAAAAGGATGAAAGAAGTTCACTGACTAAATATCTGCACAACAGGTTGCTTGTAAAGGCATGGGAAACATAGCCAGTAAAAAGCTGCAAGCCCCTCATAAATATCCTTTTTGGGATAACTGCAGAAAAGCTTGTATGAACTTCATATAACTTGAAATTAATTCATTAATCACAGTACAATTCTCTGCAACCTTTCACAGCAATTTCCCAGTGTTGGAGTTCAGTTATTGTATGGGGTACCTCTCTGGATTGACACAATTGACAACTCATTTGAATGTATCCATTCTACCTTTCTGTAAAAGATCATGGGAGTACCCACGTGTATTCCATACACTGTCTTATATTTGGATTGTGGTCAGAATTTGCTGGTCTCTAAGGCTTGGATTCACATCATTAAATTTTGGTTACAACTTCATTTCAACTCTGACCTTTTTAGTTATATGTATCAGCTACTATCTGAATCTGTCAATTCTAGTTGGTTATCTTACATTGAAGCCAAAATAAGGTTGGGGGGGGGGGAGGGACGGTGGCTCAGTGGTAGAGCATCTGCTTGGTAAGCAGAAGGTCCCAGGTTCAATCCCTGGCATCTCCAAAAAGGGTCCAGGCAAGTAGGCATGAAAATCCTCAGCTTGAGACCCTGGAGAGCCGCTGCCAGTCTGAGAAGACAATACTGACTTTGATGGACCAAGGGTCTGATTCAGTATAAGGCAGCTTCATATGTTCATATGTTCAATCCTTAGAATCCTTATCTCTGCTTTCTGATTCTGAGGCCTTTTAAAAAATAAAATCTAGTTTATTGGGTTCAGATTCTCTATAGCCTTGCCAACAGAACCTGTTCTCTTTTAAATTTAGGGATTGTTCTGAATCCAAGCTCCCTAGCTGTATACTTCTATCAACTCCTAGCTCCAGACTTGCATAAAGCTTTTTCCTTGGCTAGATTCAATGCTTCCTTCAGTTATCTGGTAGATTCCAAGGGATCCCCTATTCTAGCAGGTGCTGTCCTTGTATGAAAGACTGTGTTGAAACTGTCTCCCATGTTCTTCTCCAGATGTTCTTCTATCTGAAGTCCCATCAGGATCTTTTATATCCCATATTATCCCAATTTTTAGAGACCTCGGATGATTTTAAAGTTCTCTTTTTACTAGATAATCCAGATATTGAAATAACTGAAATAATAGCAAAGTTTCTTCATAGTGCTATTACTACATGTTCTGATAAGTAATACTATGTATTAGGTTTTATTATGCCATTACTCGGTTCTTTTAATCTTGTATTTTTAATCTTGCTCTGTACAGATTCCGTAATTTTCTAATTTGTAATTTGTCTGATTTTGTATTGCATTTGTCTATATATGCCAATAAAGGCTTGTAACTTGAAACTTTAAGAATAAACTTAAATCATTAGCAAATGGTTTAGCAAATCATTAGCAAATAATTCAGCAGCAGCAGTGAGACACAGAACTAGTTGGGGAAGCAAAGGACGCATATCAAGTGATTTTAAAATATATTTTTTTCAGAAAGCTTTATTCAGTATTTTGGAAACAAATATATTGAACACTATGTTGGTCCTCTCTACTTCCCTCCTTCAGAGGCAAAATTTTCCTTCCATTTTCTTTCCCTTTGCTAACTGAGCTGCCCCAGTAATGTGTTTTCTTCTTTGCTGAAGAACTCTGACTGTCTCATCCTGTCACAGTATGATATTTTGGCTGTTGGCTCAACCCAGGAAACTGAGGAAAGGATCAGGAACATGCTTTAACTTAAATAACTTAAATGGAATTCAAAGCATTTGGAAATTCAAAAATAACAAAATATTTTATTTAACATAGAGGGGAAAGGTCAGGTAAAATCAGGTGCTGAAATTTCTGAGGTAAACCAGTATGTTCACAGACTTTAGTTCTTGTGTTTTGGTCTAATGAGCATTTCTTAAAGTTTTTCACAATGTCTTAAATCCTTATGTTGAGAGGTTTTTGTTCCAGTGTTTTCCTCAAACACTCTAGTACACTTTGTTTTAATATTCCCTGGCTCATTTGGTTTCTAGAAGGCTGGTACACTCTTCCCAGTACCCAAAACCATTCTCTCAAAACTCTAGTAATCCTCTTGAGTTTTTAACTTAAGGTCTCTAAAGGCAGCTTCTAAAAACATCAGACCAGGGACCCCTGTACTCTTCAGAGCTATCTCCCTGTTCGACTGGGTAGGGAATTTTCTTCTCTCTCTCTCTATTCCCTTTCTTTGGCCCACATCGGAGTCTTCACCTGCTTCCCAAACTTTCTTTTCAACTTTCCCCCAGTTTTCCATTTGCTAAGGCTGAAATCAGACGATATCCTCCTCAGCATCTAGTTCAGAAGTATTTTTCTGCTTAACTGATGCTAACCAATCAGATTGCTTGGACTCAAGGCTCTCTGGCACTAAGACTGTCACTCAAGGCTCTTTGGCACTGTGAAGAATTAATCCTTCAGAGTCTTCTATCTTTACACATAGCACTTCTAAGCTTTTAAAGTGCATCTATCACAGACACCTACCTGCTTTGTTATTTTTATAGGAGAAATTAATTCCAAACTTTTCATCACAGTTCTCACTGTGGATCTACATTAAGATACTAATACACACGCGTCCCACAGTTATAGATTTAAGTGTGTATGTATATGTACTCTTGCATTTAAACCCATAGGTTTTGGATGTACAAATATGTGTGTGCACATGAGTATATTTATATACTTTGTAGCCAGTGTAGCTGTTTCAGAAGAAGTATGTATTAACTCAAAGGCAAGTGATAGTATTCTATCAGTATCAGATGAAGTTCTAAATTCCCTTGAAGAAATGCCCTATGCCAAGTGTGTTCCAATAGTCTTATGCGGAAGCTGGCCTCATTCTGGGCAGGAGTTCACAGGAGCGGAGCTCCAGAACCTCTAAATTTTATTGTGCTCTTTTTTTATTATCACCCCCTACAAAAAAACGAAAACAAAAACAAAAGTTGCTTCTGGGCTCCATTGTTCAACCCCACCCCCCTGTAAGAATTTTGCTGAACTCTAAGATTCAACAAATTGTCTAATATTTCTTCCCACAGGAAAATAACAAAATATATAAAGAAGACAAATGGAAATCTTCATCATGCCACTGTGGCATGTATGATGGGAGTAAGGTTTTATTAAGACAATTATAATTCAAGAAGCATTTTAAGATAGATGCTGAGCTGATATAATTTAGTACACCTTCTAGTGATGTCAGGGGTGTGTGACGTATGCAAATGAGTTGTGTTAATGAGTTCTGGCACTTTGTAGAAAAAAATGACCCCTGTGTGGAAATCAGCAAAGAGTGGGTGACAGGATCAGATCTCTACCTTCCAGCAGCAGGTTAGGAATACAGTGTATCAGTCAAAATTAATAAAAGGTACTCAGCTATAACCTGGGTATCCAAACACAATTTCTGACCCAACAGTACCAATCTAGTAGTTTTGAGAGAGTTTGCTCCTATCTGAAAGAGGCAATTCCTTAGCTAACCAGACCATTGACTTTACTAGCATGATTTCTGCCCAATCTAGATTTAACCCAGATTAACAGTGAAACCCTAAAGAAAATTATATCCTTTTAAATACATTGACTCTGATGGGTTAAGAAGGTTGTAAGTAGTTCAGAATTGCTCTGGAATTCAGTCAATCATAGATCTTAGACAACTGTTCAAAATTGTCACCTGGATTTGGTAAAAAGGACTTTACTTGAATTTGGATTCCAGACTACAAAATAAATGTTAAAAGGCCACAGTCAAAAGTAAAAATTCTGTGACCTGTTACACTGAGTTTCGCTTTTAAATGTGGAAAAGTGAGGAATGATGCTGTTTGAGACAATGTTTAGTTTAGCCAGAAGCTGCAGAAAGTATTTATTGTGTAACAGATTGTCTGATGGCTAAGTGTGCAGCATAGTACCAAGCGGATTTATGAAAATCTTTGTATATGCACTGACTGAACTTGACAGCACAAGGTGAGACGGTTTCTTTTCTTGTGGATCAAGTGCTTGCTTTTGCAGGTATAAACAGAAGGGGTACAGCAGAGAAGAAAATAGATTGGATTTACTCAGCTCACTATAGTGCAATGAGTAAACCTGGACATGTTTCTTATAAGCACAGCAGATCTACACACAATATGTCATTTGCAGTATGAGACAATTATAATCTTTAGGTTTATTATACTGGTTTATTGTAGTTATGACTTTACTTCAAAACATAGTCTGGACTATTTTTAGATCTGGTATTTTAGTTCTATTCTCAACTTTACTAATGATTTTTAATACATAATGGTAATCAAACGCTGGTGTAAACTACTATGTGAAATCAGCCCATCTTCCCTTATACTATTTGAAGATCTAATAAAAAGTCTTTATTAACTGACTGTCAAGGTGATTCCCCCCCCCCCCATTTTTTCTATCACAGATGACAAAATGGAAAAGTCTATAAATAGCTATGAGCCAGGGAGTAAACAAAACATATACAGTGAAAGTTCCTTCTAAATGAGTTGTCATGGACCTTAGTCAGCCTTGGATGCAGGCCAGGACATGATGGAATGCTATGATTCAGTGAACATAAAAACAGTGAGGAAAGGGATTAACATATCTGCCTAACAATCTGAACACCACCAATCTGAAACACAAATTTAATAATATATAAAACATTTGTATTAAATGTTTATTTATTTAAAACATCTCTGTACACCTTTTTACCCATTACGTGGCCCCAAAGTAGAAAAATCAGAATGTGAAACAAATGAAAATTGCTTCAGACTTTAAAATCATTCCAGAGCATTATAATGATATTTGAAATAAATGCACACACAATACATATATATTATTTAAAACAATTTAATAAAACTATAGACAGAATGAGGTAGCTAGGTAGATTCAATGGGAGATGGAGCTCCTTAAATCAATACCAACACCTTGAATTGGGCTCAGCAAATTGTGTCCCATGTTTTTTAAGACTTACATGAAGGTCATCTGGAGACGTGGCTGAGCAGCCATAAATATGTAGACACTCAGTTCAATATTTTACGTACAGCAGATCCCAGAGAGGCTGTGGAGACAGTGAAGCAGTTTTGGAGTGAATGAGGGCTAACAAGCTGAAACAATGCTTATAAAACAGAAGTACTACTGTTGAGGGGAATATTTATTGTTCTGGATGGAGTTGCGCTCTCCCTTAAAGAAGCAAGTTTATAGCTTGGAAGTGTTGCCTGACTCTCTTGTTGGGCATACAGCTAGCAGCAGTGGCAATGGGCATTTTACACCAGCTTCATCTGGTGAGACAGCTGTTGCTTTTCCTGGGTAGGAAAGATCCCCTTGAGAATTAACCCTCCTGCCCAGCCACGCCATCCCCCCAAATAACCCAAACACTACCCACTAGGGCCCCAACCAGCAATACATGTTGAGCATAATTAGGAATTTAAATGGCCACAGTCACTGCTGTTAACCCTCAGGATAGCCACAGCAGAAAGAGTTTACCACATCTCCCTGCCACATTACAGCACCAAATACTGTTTGCACCAGCAACCAAGCCAGTCACATTGCAGTTGCCCAGCAGTTGCCTGCTGCACAATCCAATGGCTTCTGTAGATCCTTGCTAGATGCAGCAAGTGCACCAAAGATCAGACCCAAGACTCACTGCTCTGAGTGATCAAAGAAAAAAGGGGTGAGCAAACAGGAGGCTGACCCTTTAAAATCCACAGAGTGGGCAGAGCTGAGTTGACACACAGTCCCCAACCAGTCTCCATACCAGCATTGCTTGAGGCTTCACAGGACTTGCAATTGGTCTGCCAGTGAAAGAGCAAGGCTGCCCACACTAGAGGCCCTGTAGGACTTCTGCAGCTGGCATTACTTGTTTAGCATGGTGAACATGTGGCATCCTCCAGCAGGCATCCCAACAACCCTAGTTGATATTGTTCCGCAACTTGACATTAACTTCTCACATAGTTCCATGATCTTCACAACTGAAAAATTCTATGGAAGGCTTATCTGCATGGAAGGCTTATCTATCAGCCATTTCAAAACAGGAACTTCATATGAGTTTTAATAATACAAATGCAGCATAGCTTTGTTAAGAAACAGTCAGTGCAGCCAAAAATCTTTGTATCAGTACGGGATTCACTTTTGGGTTAAACAAAGCTGAAGTGGAGTTTTATGATATTTTGGAATGAACTTCTTGCATCTTAGTGATTTGCTCTGGTATATTTCTTCTACCTTCAGAGCTCCAGGGATTTTCCAACCTGAAGTTGGCAACCCTATGTCAATTGGTTGGGCTTGGGATTTAAAGGTCACACAGGCCTTGTGAAAGAAGGACTTGTGTCAAATAAACCATGAGCAGGAGAAATATCAGGGGACCAAAAGGCAGGCCCATAACCAGGATAGTTTCATTTAGTGGGGAACATAGGCAAGAGTTTTTATTTAGCGTGGCACATTTTTTTGTTGGGGTGCAAATGATCCTTATACTTGCTTTAAAATCCAAATAAATAAAAAAGTCATTGATCACTCAAAAATGTTTATTTTAAAAATGCTAACCAATTCCAGACATTTGAAAGATCTCCAGGTCCCACCTGGAGTCTGTCACATCCCCCCCCCCCACAAATGCACACATTTGTAAAAGATTGATCTACAGATTACAGCATACACCTCCCAAGCCATCCCCCCCCCCAAATGCAGACATTAGAAAGACCTCCGCAGGTTCCACCTGGAGATCTGTCATCCACATCCCCCCCACCTGCAAAGGCAGACATTTTAAAGATCTGTAGACTACAGCACAAGTTTAGACCCCAAGCTACTTTATAATGTTTTCCATGTCTCACATAGAGTCTGGGAACTTGAAGGTGCAGTGGCATTTGCCTTTCCAGTTTAGGGATAGGAAGATTGCAAGAGGCAGGCACAGACAGTTAAGAGAAAGGAGTGGCTTCTGATTGGAATACATTGCCTGTGTGCATGCCTATTTTAGTTGTGATTGAATAAGGCTAGGGTTGGGAGCTTTGAAGAGCACATGGCAGTGGAGATAGCTAGAAGAAGATGAAGGCCACAGATTTATACCCCACCCTTCTCTCTGAATCAGTCTCAGAGCAGTTTATAATCTCCTTTATCTTCTTCCCCCACAATAAACACCCTGGTCATTTTCGCACTTAGCGTTTGCTACCAGTTTTCCCCGGAGCAATTATGTCCGGACCATTTCCCTCGTTTTCACACTAGTGACTCTTTTGCGGAGTCGCTTTCCATGAAGCCCCGGCTCAAATCGTTTTCGCACTGGCATCGAATTGACTTCGATGCCATGTCAATCTTTTTTTTTAAGCGCAATTCCAGTTGTGTAATTGCGTAACAACGTAACAACGTAATAGAGAATCCCCTTTTTCGCGGGCAAACCATCACGTGACGCTTCTGGTTGAGTATTGGCTGCAGCAGCAGCATCCTCCACACTAGACCCAGAAGAGGCAGACTTTAGGGTTATCAACAGGAGGCAGTTAGAGAGGGGGAGGATTGTGCGGGATGCTGTCGCAGAATATATTTATCAAAGAAGAAGATGATTCTGTGGCTTTCTGTCCACCATGTCTCCCGCTGCCGCCGCCTGCTCCTGAAAGACTGCTTTTTCGTTGTTGCGAAGTTATGCAATTTCAACTGTTCCCTGTATAACTGCCTTTTTATGCCTGCCTATTTTCAGCTTCCGCCCTGTAAAAATGCCTATTTCTTAAAATTATGCCTGCGTTTGTTTAGACTGCTTCCCGTTACAGCAAATAAAGTTTTGGGCATTACAAACTGCATTGCTTTCATTTAGTTTGGTGGTGGTTGGGGGGGGGGGGGAAGTAATATTTCGATGCACCAGGGGTCTTACACGTGCTTCTGGCCTGGCTCTGTTTTTGCCTTGTTGATCAGGATATGCCTTCCCCATGATTGGATAAATCAAAGCAGAAAGGGGAGGTTGCTATTTCGCTAAATCAAAAGTGCGTTATTTCGATATGGCGGCCAGGGGAAGGAGAGGCACTTTCTGGCAGCGTGAAGAGGTTTTGGCGATGCTGGACATTGCGGAGAGGAGCGGCCACGCTCGAGAACTAATGTCCAGCACGCACCTCAACACCCGCAACATCTACGAGGCGATAGCCAGGAGGCTGCAGCGGAGGGGGTTTGACCGGACTGCTGCGCAGTGCCGGTCAAAATTCAAACGCCTCCGCTGCAGCTTCATGGCAAGCCTGCAGGCATGGGGCGGTATCCCCAGGGCGTCAGGCAGGACACCCTACCACGACGCCATGGTGCGTCTGTGGGAGTTGGCGGGGAGGCCCCGCTGGGAGGACCGCCATCATGATTGTGAGTATCAACACACACACACGCCACACACACCCCTTCTTTCTTTATTACTGCTTTGTGGCAGTACAGTACAAGATCCACCCCCACCCCCCTTCTATGTTCTGATATGCCTTCCTGGTCCAATAAGTATTATCTGCACACAGCAATGCAATGAATTGTGTGGGATGTGGGATGGGGAGCAGGGGGAAGGCACCATGGATGATCACAGAAACCTTACTCATTAGATCCCACCCCCAACCCCCCTTCTATGTTCTGATATGCCTTCCTGGTCCAATAAGTATTACCTGCACACAGCAATGCAATAAATTGTGTGGGATGGGGAGCAGGGGGAAGGCACCATGGATGATCACAGAAACCTTATTTATTAGATCCCACCCCCACTTCTATGTTCTGATATGCCTTCCTGGTCCAATAAGTATTGCCTGCACGCAGCAATGCAATAAATTGTGTGGGATGTGGGATGGGGAGCAGGGGGAAGGCAAGGTGGATGATCACAGAAACCTTATTTATTAGATCCCACCCCCACTCCCCCTTCTATGTTCTGATATGCCTTCCTGGTTCAATAAGGGGCCCTGCAGATTTCAGTGCAGTTTTCACATATGCTGTGTGCTTTCATTCACATTACTTGCATGTATGAGTTTCATTACTTGGTTTTCTTCTATATCATACCACAGTTGACACCCGTCCACGAGGTGCAGCAGAGCAGCCAGGCCCACCCCTGGAGGAAGAGGAGGATGATCCAGAGAGGGAGGGTCCTCAGCTGGGTGCGGAGGAGCAAGAAGGTACATTACCTGACGAAGCAGCCACCTCTGGGTTTCTGCACATTAAACGCATTAAGAAGCCATGTGCACAGGGCGTTCAAGAACATAATATGTGTTTTAGCAAGCAGATGTGGAATTGCTTGAAATTATGCTTCTCATGCATTCCTTCACTGAGCAAGGGAGGGTTGGTGAGAGGGTGAGGAAGTGATTAAGTAATGCATGCAGGAGGGAGGGAGGGAGTGTCAGAAGGGTGGCAGCTACGGGGCTTGCATGTGGAGGCGGGAAGTTAGCCGGAGAGGACGCTAAGCAGGAATGCATATATCGTCATGCAGATGTATGTTGACGTTTCTCCAGCACTTAATGATTATTTTTGCAAATCTTAGGCGGTGGAAGCCCAGCAGAAGTTCCGCAGGCGGAGGGCGCTGAGCCTGCCAGAGCAGCAGAGGCCGCTGAGGAGGCAGGTGGGTTCGCTGAGCTGCAGATAGAAATCAATAGGCATGGCGTGCAAGGTTTAACTAAATATGATGTTCAAATAGATATGATGTTGCAACCTTTTCAACCGCCCTGTTAGATGATTACAGGAGTGCACTACCTGCTGCAATACTAATTGTCCTCTCGGGGCACTGCGCAATAACGTTGTTACACAATGCACACATGCCTATAATTTTCTAATGTGCATTTCAGGGCCTTCGGGAGGGGCAGTGGTGGAGGAGCGTGTGCGCCCAGCACAGGAGCCACAGCTGGAAGCCATTGCCCGGCTGGAGGCCCTCTGCCGCTCAACATGTGAGTGCTCAGTATTTTGCATGGTGGATAGTTGTTGTGAGTGAGTGAGTGACTGAGTGCTGTGCGTACATTACTGAGGACGTTGCACTTACTTGCTTCTTTTCTAAATTGCAGTCAGCGCCTTCACGCGGCGGATCGACAGCATTGAGCAGCGGATCCGGCGTATTGAGCGGGTCATTGAGAGGGGTGGGGGGTTTGGGGAATAAAGTTTCAGCGTTGTTTATGTGTTTCGTTTGTCAGTTGTAATAAATTATTGTTACTGTTGAAACCTTAAGATATTGTTTTTCTTTACCTAAACACCAAACTGGGACCTGTGCAAAACATAACTTTATTACAAGTGCGTTAACCTGACAAGAACACAACATCAGCTGTACAGCTGTTGCGTATTAATCGTTAAGGTAGGAACACCCTGCCTGTGCAGGTACAAACAATGAAATAACATCATCAATAACAACATGCACAACATGTAAACAATGCCTGCAACTCACTGCCTCCCTTGATGGGCATTGATTCTGGTACCCATGAAAAACACAGCAAAATAAAACACAGCAAAATAAAAAGGCAGAGCAGCAGGACCTGCATCTGTCATAGACAGCATTGCACGTCAGAAGCAGCCAAACAATAATGAGATGGAGTTATCATCAGATATTCCAAACGGGATGGTTTTAGGGCTCAAAATACACCCTCTGCTTCCCTGTGCAGGATCTTTTCTTGCCCCTACGGGAAGCCACCACACTGCCACTTGAGCAGGGTGCAGGAGACAGGAGGCTCTGACTCTCAGGCATAGAGTCTTCTGCCAAAACCGGGTAAGCTATATCTGAACGCAGTGCTCCCCGAGTATCGCTGCAGTCACAGTTGAGGTGAAGCTGCCTATGTGTCACAGATGGTGGAGATGCTGCAGATGGTGGAGATGTTGCAGTGGCTGGTACCTCACCTACCCTTCCCTGTGTCCTACCTTCCCTAAAAATTTGGGCAATACTGCCTAGCATATCCACAGCTGCCCTCATAACATCCACAGTCTCCCTTGTGGCCTCTTTGGAAGCATCTATCAAAGCCTGCCTGTCATGTGTGTCACGCTCCCCCTGCAAAGAGAACCTGTGTTTTTCAGAAGCTAGCAGTCGGTCAAAGCACTCCATCGTGTCTTCATGATCCAGACGGCTTTGACTCATCATCTTTTCAGCTACATTATTCAGCATGGCTACCCTTCGCTGACGTTGAGCTTCGTTCTGCACACTCTCCTCCTTTCTTTGCTGTGCTGATGATACCGGCAGCTGATCCCCTGAAGCATCTCAAAGAAGAAGGATGGAAAGATTACATTCCCAGGAAAACTCTGGCAATACACCCCGTGTTTGAGCTAGGATACAAGCTCCCATTACTGACATGCACTACTCTACTGCAGGTATTGGCATCGCTGCTGTAGATTAAGCAGAAAGCCCACGAGCATACCTCCTTCCTCTCCTTCCTGTTCCGAGAGGACAGCATCTCCAGGTCCTCCCCTTTGGATACTGCACCCTTCTTCCTCCTCAAAGTCATCTGAAATTGATACAACACTCATTCCTCAACCTGCTTAGTGCTGCAAAGCCCATGCTTACCTTAAAATTCTTTACTATAACATGTCTTCAGGAGCAGTTTTGCTCATACATGAAGCAGGAAACGCAGGGTCAAGGGCTCAGCAATTGTAAGCTGGGCAATGCATCTAAGTTCCACTGAAAGCTTTCACAGTCCACATAAGACTTATCAGAAGCACTGCAGGCAGCACTTACCCCGCAATGACTCCTCGGCTGGATGTTCAGCAGTAAAATCCTGGCTCTGTTCCTGTAACGCATTGCTTGGGTTGACGCTGCTTGAGCCTATAGCAATGCAGAAAAATCAACGGTATTACGCTAGCTCAGGGGGGGGGGGTAGGCAGAAGGCAGAGAAGTGCTGCGAGTATAATAAGTGCCGAATATAGTAAGGCAAACATCCACGTCTCCCTTCATTAAGGGGCGGTTTCATTAAGGTTTTCCCCATGGCTCCCTATCACCGGCCAACCCACAGCAACCACGCACGTTTTGTAATTTCGTTAGTTCGAAGTATCACTATAAACTAAATAAAAGTTTAAAAAAGATTATACTAAGGAATCCTTCACGTGGGTTTCCTTATGGGGGAGAAGGGACCCCAAACCATAAAAATTACACGGCTGAGGGGCACTACATCGCCTGGATACTCACCAGGAGGTGATTCAGTGGTGTGCGTCCGGAGATCAGCAGCGTTGATTGTTAGGAGGTCCACGGAAGAGATGTTATCTGATCCTTGAATCGGAATGTTTTCCTTGTTTGCCTTGTAATAATGCACCCTCCAGCTTCTCTTCATGAGGGGGGGACGCGCGGACTTATCGTTCTTAAGGATGCGGTCCAGCACATCATAGTGAGCGCAGTAAACTGGGGATACCCCACTCTTTTCATTGTGGCTAATGCATCTTCGGTAGTCCTGACGCAAGCCCTTGGTCTTTGTGCGGCACTCATGCGCCGACCTCTTGTGTCCCATGGCATACATCGCCTTAGATATTTCCTCGTAGACATAGATGTTTTTGTGGCTAGCGGCCAGCGCCTTCTGGATCTTCTCCTCAGTCCAAATGGACAACAAGGCTTCTGTTTTGCTCTCCCGCCACGAAACACTACGAGCCCCCATTGGCTTGCTGCTGGATGCCATTGCACGTAGCTGCTGTGCGGTGGTGGAGGCAGTAAGCTGCTCAATGGCGGCCAGCAATATCTGTCCCTTCTTCCTCCCAGTGTTCTGTTCGGCTCATGCAAATTGTGACGATCGCTGCTACTCGCCTCATGATTTGCCACTAGCATTGGAAGCCTCCCAGCATTGGCTAATTAACAGTGATGTGGGCGATTCCCTGATCCTCGTTCAGCAGTCGCAATTCTCGCGAGACCCTCGCCATAACACCCATGAGATTCTCGCGAGACCCAACCCCCCATCAACCATAATGTAGAATGCAATTTCGTTGTTGCGAAATAACGCAACTAAGTAAAAATAAAAAAAAATGCCCCTTACATAGAAAACAACGAAAACACTTGCCTCAGCGAAATAACGCAACTAAAATGATTAATAATAATAATAAAAAATTCTAACATTAGAAATAACGAAACCGCCTAAAAATGGTCTTGGATTACTCAGCGCAAAACTACAGGAACAGTGAAGTGGCAATTGAGGCTATTCCAGGGGGTTTTTTTATTATTATTTATTTCGAAATATCGCTATTACGCAAGAAATATGAAGTTTAAAAAAAAAATGGCCGTACGGGCACTTTTGGGAAGCGCCGCGAACGGCTGATGATTGGCCAAGGGGGTGGATGCAGTGGGAGGACGGAAAGGCAGAGGGTGCCGCCCACAAAGCAGTCGATGCGGGGTGGATGAATTTCCCACAGGAAACTCCGCGGAGTGGATCCGGTGTGGATCCGCAGGTTTTCGGAAACTCCGGAAGCCTGTGGATCAAGAAACTCCGGGGTGAAACCCCTGAAGCCCCGGAGCAAACCGTGACCACGGAGCAACATGTGCGAAATCCAGGAAAAGATCCGGAGGTAAACGGGATGCCACCCCGGAGTAAACGCTAATGTGAAAACGGCCCCTGTGAAGTTGGTGGGGCTGAGAGAACTCTCACAGAAGCTGCCTTTTCAAGGACAACTCTGAGACAGCTCTCACAGAAGCTGCCTTTTCAAGGACAACTCTTCTGAGAGCTATGGCTGACCCAAGGAGAGGGCAGGCAGAGTTGGTTAAGTGAATGGAATGCAAATGAGAATGTGGCAGAGTCATAAGTGGTGGGTTCTTTTTTGGTCAAGAGTAAGAGTGGAGGAGCCACGACTCTGCGGGCCCCACTGTAGCTACAGGCTCACCTAAAGGGCATGGAACGTAAAGGGTATAAACTTTTGAGAGGTGGCAGTCCTAACTGGATGGAAAAGAAGCATCTGAATGGAATAGTGAGCTTCACACTCTGGTTTAAACTCAGTTGAAGGTTTCTCATGTATGTAAATGTACGTAAAAGCAGAAGGTTTCTCATGTATTTACATGTATGTAAATACTACAACAGAAATAAAAGCTGTTATTCTTTCTCCACCCAGCAGTTCTGTAGCAGATTACAGACTGGTAGTGGTTTCTTTTTTCCTCTTAGTATATTTAGGTACTGAAAATACATACTGTAATCAGATTTGTTTGATTCTTCTCTGTTTCACAAGTACAAGCAATATAATGTTCACAGTAGTTATTTTTAAGATCCAGCAAAGCTTGGTTAATGTTACACAACTACTTTGACTAATTTCTTGAGTTCCTTTGGGAGCCCTGGCCTGAAATGACATTATGGATGTGGGGAATAGATTCAAAAACACCAGCTCTGGCCCTTGGATTCCAATACAGTGACAACACAAGTCTGGGCTGATGACAGGGCTTGTTGTACTGGTCTGGACATTTGATGGTATTTGAGAACTCACTCTTTTTTCTTTTTCTTTTAAATAGTCTAGGAAATGTTCATCTTAAAATCATGCCTCCAGACTTCCATGGACAATTGAAAGGCAAATGCCTTCATTAGCCATTTTATTGATGTGCAGCTATTGGGAGATAGGATTTAAAGAAGTATGCCATTCTCAGACCTTTGGGTTGATAGGGGTTGAATGGTATTGGCCTATGCTTTTGCGGAAATAAAATAGCCTCTGGGCTGGATCTTTGTCGCTATCTGAGAAATACACTGGATGGTTATAAGAAAGCTTATTTGAAAGTCTTTCATTTTTAACCTTTTCATTTTTCTTTTTTTGCTAAAAGCACTTCTTATGCTGCTTTTTTCAGAAGCGAGAGTAGTCATTCCCATACAGTTGGAGGGGATTATTTAGTCTTCATTTTGCTTTGGTATTTTTCCAAATAGAAAGTAGTTTTTAGTTGCTTAAAAATGAGAGGGAAAACAATGTTGTCAGTATCAATAAATCAGCAGCTAAAGAGAGTCACTTTCTATCATGGTTTCAAAAGTACTTCATGGTTTCCCAATCTC
Organism: Heteronotia binoei; assembly: GCF_032191835.1. Classification (NCBI taxonomy): domain Eukaryota; kingdom Metazoa; phylum Chordata; class Lepidosauria; order Squamata; family Gekkonidae; genus Heteronotia; species Heteronotia binoei. Next base: position 63,117,249 of record NC_083229.1, read on the forward strand.
CTGTCTCTAGTAATCATCACTGATGTTTCATGTATGCTTGGTAGAGGAGGATGGCTTTTAGAAGGTGCTCTTCAGTACATGCTTTAAAAAGAGAAGGGAAACTTCATATCCAGTATATTGACATATAGAGGATTTCCCCCCTGTCAGTTAGTACCAGTCTCAGAAGAGTCTCAAAATGACACAACAACCTTATCCTAGTCTAGAGCACAACAATAGGTGAAAACAAGTGGGGGATCTGCAAGCAGATTTCCCTTCACCCACAGTTTCCTCTTTCCCTTCTCTGAAAGCCCACCTAACTCCACTTTCCTGTTTCCTTCTCTCCTTCCCACTCTCTAACCAACCTACCTTTATTTGCCTCCTATCTTCATCTTTCCCATCTTTCCTCCCCCTGGCAGCCTCTCTCTGGGAAAATTCTGAATGGTTCTTAGGGTTGCCAAGTCCAATTCAAGAAATATCTGGGGACTTTGGGGGTGGAGCCAGGAGACATTAGGGGTGGAGTCAAGATCAAGGCTGTGACAAGCATAATTGAACTCCAAGGGAGTTCTGGCCATCACATTTAAAGGGACAGCACACCTTTTCAATTCCTTCCTTCCATAGGAAATAATGAAGGATAGGGGCACCTTCTTTTGGGACTCATAGAATTGGACCCCCTGGTCCAATCTTTTTGAAACATGATGGGTATTTTGGGGAGAGGCACTAGATGCTGTACTGAAAATTTGGTGCCTCTACCTCAAAAAACAGCTCCCTTCAGAGCCCCAGATACCTGCTGATCAATTCTCCATGCTTTTCTATGGGAATAAATCTCCCTAGGGAATAATAGAGTTCCCAGCAGATATTTCTCTCCCCTCCCCCCGCTTTCTGACGACCCTGAAGCAGGGGGAGGGCCTCCAAACCGGGGGATCCCCTGCCCCCACCTGGGGACTGGCAACCCTAATGGTTCTAGCCACTGAGTTGGAGTAGGCCCAGTTGTGCTGTAACAGCTGTGCTCAGTTGCATGGTTGGGATTGAGAACCACAAGGCTTGTGGCTTGTACTTCCCTTTCCTCTGTATCATCCAATCTGCACTGTTTTCTCTTTTCCTCCTTTTGGCAACCCCCATATCATTACCATCCCAAGAACAGTTCTGGGAGTGCTCTGTCAGCTCCATGTACCTCACAGAGTACCTGTTTTGGGGAGGGGAAGGGAAAGGAGATTGTAAGCCACTCTGAGGCTCCTTCGGGTAGTAAAGGGCAGGATATAAATCCAATCTCCTCCTCCTTTTCTCCTTCTTTGTTTTAAAATGCAGTTAGACAGATTCACTGAGAGGAGGTCTTAGGGATGTACACTTTGGAAAAAGTGGCAATGTTTGGATTTGAATACAGGCTTTGTATTCAGATCCTGGTTTTTTTTTTTGGGGGGGGGGACGGGGGTTTCCAGTATTATTTGGCTCCCTTATTCTCTATGAACAATTTTTCTGGAGGGCTAGAGGGGCTGTTTTTTCATCAAATTGTACCAAAATTGCAATGGAACTGCTGCAGCTTGTTCTTTAAATAACCACAAATTTTCAAGTGAATTGGAACTCAAAGCCATGTTCTGTGCCCCTTCCAATAATGCTTCATGTGTTGTCCCTGTGATGGAACCGGCCCTATTCTGCCTTCAGACCCGGTCCCGTCAACTCCCTATTGAGTCGCCAGCTCCTGGAGGGAGCTATTTCTCCTCCACTTGGGCTCGCTGCCACCACCTGCTCAGTCTAGGGGTTCAGATTGAGAGGAACAGGACTCCCAATCCCCCTCTCCAGCTATGAGGCCAGGCCTCAAGGTCCTCTGCCACCCTGTACTTGGGTATCACAGAGACCACAACACTTCTTCGGGGAACCCCTGGAGGATTGGCACCTTATCCAACTGCATGCCTTCCCCGGGGCCCCCTTCATAAAGCAGCGTGGTCTAAGCGGTCGGGATCTATGTGGTACAGAGTTTGGCTGCCAGCATTCAAACCAGAAAAAAAATGTTTAATAAGAAGAGAAAGAAAATAAAAAAACAAAAAACAGAAACAGTTACATGTAAAAGTTCAGCACAGCACCTGAACAGCAACAAGAAGGACAAACAAAAGGTGGATTTAAACGCATCTCTCATCCCTGGTGTAAACTGGCCCTACCTTGTGAATGACTGCCTGGGGTCCCACAGGCAGGAGCTCACAGGCTGGCAACCTCTCTCCCTGAGTGCCAGCTGAGAACTGGCCTTTTTCCGCCTAACTCAAATAAATAAAACAAAAGAACTTCCTGCCCCTCTAGGAGGCTTTCCCCCTAGAGTTGCTGGTTTAACTCCAGAAGGGGGGAGGCAATGAGGGGAAGGCTAAAGAACTTCCTGCCCCTCTAGGAGGCTTTCCCCCTAGAGATGCTGGTTTAACTCTGGAAGGGAGGAGGGGATGAAGGGAGGCTAGGCCAAAGCCTGCTTTAGTAGTTTAATGTTCCCTTCCAACGAAGCACCAACATTAACTAAGATGGCTTTCCTCCACAGTCCCCATTACTAAAATATTATTATTATTATTATTATTATTATTATTATTATTATTATTAGTTTATTTCTATTCTGCCCCTTCCCCCTTTTTGGGGGTTCAGAGTGGAGTACAACAATTTAAATTAAAATCACAATAAAATCATAATAAAAAACAAATTCAACATTCAGTAAGTGCAGTAAGTTAGTTCAGCAAGGTGATATGAGCAAGATGGTATAGCTCCACAATACAGTGATGCAGTGGGCCGTAAAGGTGTAGGGGGAGGCCAACTGCTCTAAAAGATGGATGCCCTCTGCCTCATCCAAAGACCTGGTGGAACAGATCTGTTTTACAGGCCCTACAAAAGGCCAGTAGGCCAGGTAGGGCCCGGATTTCTATTGGGAGCTGATTCCACCAGGTCAGGGCCAGTAGCTGATTGAGTGGTCCAAAGTGCAGTGGAAAAAACTATGCTAGCTATGTTGCTTGCTTACTGTTCATCAAGGAAAGTTTGCCACCAATGTATTACTTTATTGACTTATTTTATTGACTGACTCTTAAGTATAAACTGACATATTGAAAAAGCTTCATGTGTTCTGGTTCTGAAGGGAAAATAGCCACCCAGGGCTCAGCCTTCACTGGTTTGGTTGTAGATAGCCATATTGGTCTGAAGCAGCAGAACAAAATCTGAGTTCAGTGGCACCTTTAAGACCAATAAAATTTTATTTTTGGGTATATTTTGCATGTACATGCATACACATGAAAGCTTATACACAGAATAAAACTTGTTGGTCTTAAAGGTGCCACAGAACTCAAACTTTAATTTGACTGTTGTTATGGTATATTTCTTATCCTGGCCTTTCTTCAGCCTCAGGGTGATGTCCAAACCAGACCTGGGGGAGGGACTTTGGAGAACCACTGCCTACAAAAGGGGAATCTGCTGGCCTACACTGGCTAATTACCTGACTAGTGTAATATATCTTCCTGTATATAATTCTGCAATTGGCAGTAAGAAGTATAATTTTTACCCAGGGCCCAGCCAATAAAGGACACAGTAAGATGAGACTTTTCTAGGAAAACTAATAAAAGAACTGGATACTAAATTTAGGGTATTCCCATGGTATAAAAATTACGAATGTGGTCTCTGACTGAGTCTAGCCAGTTTACGGCTCGAAGACTCTGTGTGTGTGTGTGTGTGTGTGTGTAACACTTGGGAAAGGAAAGCACATAAATGAAACACATATTCTGAGGATATTTGGCTAGAATGGGAAAACTATTTGAGAACATAACTGAAACCAATCAGAGATAACCACCATTTAAACCAAAAAGATGCTAATTCAACCCAATCCAATGCTGTACTCCTACGCCCACTTAACAAGCAAGTGAGCCCTTCTGTATACACATAGGATCAGGATGCATAACACACAAGTATGCATGAGGAAAGGTACTTGCTAAATCTTCACCTTTTTCATGTTAAAATGCATTGACAATGGTCTGAACCAAGACCACCTCTGACTGGCCTTTATGCAAGTGCTTATCAAGAACAGCATATACAGCAGATACCAGTAACTATTTCACACAAAATAGTGAGCTGCAGACACGTAAAATTTTTGTGAACTGGGCTGTAAAATTTCTGATGCTGTACTCACTATCTAAGTTGACAGCTGGTATCTGCTCTGAAAATAGCATATTTTCCCTCAAATACTAGTCACCCTGTCACTTTGCATTGCATAGATATAAACAAATATATGGATGAGAAAAATAAAATAAACCCATGCTTTATAAGTTGCAGAAAAGGGACTGCTCACATTTTGACTTCTTAATGCATGAAACCAGTAAAATATTTAATTCTGTTTTGCTTAAAATTGACTAGATGGGTAGCAACACAAGAAAGGGCATTCTCAGTCATGGAACTGAAACTTTGGAACACTTGCAGTTCCCCCTAGATTTCTATTTTCAACCAGGACACTTGATAGAGTTTCCCTTGTTAACTTTGTTGAACATTTACTGTTATTGCTATCCTGTTCTCTCAGGATTGTCAGGTCTCTTAACTGTCCCTGTGAGTGGAACAGTTTTTGCACAGGTACACTTCTCAAATTGATGAATTTTACAAGTTATTTTTTCTGTTTATCAGGGAAGCCCCCAAGTAAGTCAGGTCCCTTGTCTGTTTCAGTGCTGGTTGACATAGCACCATGAAAGTTAGATAATCTATACTGATATAGGTATTACAATATTTGTTTATGACCTTTACATAATATTTTTTCCTATGCAGATATGGTAATGTGCATATAATGAAAAGAAATCTCATGAAATTTAAGAGAAACTCAGTGTGAGATTTAAGATTTGTAAAACTGTTCAATTCATGGGCAGGAAATTTCAGTTAAGTTTAACATATGTCATACTGTCCCATGGTTACAGAATCTGAGTCTGTTGGTTCCTTTTTCTTTTTAAAAAATCTTAATGCAGAAAAAGTTTGTATTTGCTAAAAACTGGAAATCTCAATGTATATTATGGTTTAGGAATGTAATAGAGGCCTCTCTTAGTCCCCCTTGCTCACAAACTCCAGTTAAATTTTAAAGCAGACTTTCTCACCCCTGCTCACAATTCAAAGGTCCTGGGAAAGAGGAAAAAAATAATCACAGGCTGCATTGTCATGCCTCCTTGTGCCTGCCCTGCACTTGAGAATTTCACTATAAAACGAGAAGCCTGTTTCTATATGCATGATATTTGGCCAGGAAGATTCACTGAGTGAGGGCTGCAGTTTCTGAGAATTTCATTTCAATTGTTTTGGGAATAGAAAAAAATTATCAGAATAGAAAGCAATATAAATGAATAAGGAATATAATGAAAAAGGGAACAGGGGAAGCAAGCATAATACAGATTTGTTTAAAATAAATATTAAAACAAAATGGAAACAATCTTTATACCAGTGGTCCCCAATGGCACCCAGAGACATCTTTCCTGGTACTCACCAACTGATTTTAGAAAGTGGACAGGGCTAGCCTCCTGCCCAGCGAGGCTTCTGGTTGGCCATTAGAGTTCTGATGGGCTATTTCAGCAGCAGCTGCCACCACAGTGTTGGTTTTATTCCCTCTCACTCCCCTTACCCATTGTATTTTTTAAAAAAACAAATTACCCCTCTTCCACCCTGAACTTGACCTTCCTTTGTGTGTGAATGAATGTGTGTGTGAGCACGACTCCTCCCTCTTAACAGCTTGAAATGCTGAAAAACTAGCATCAAAGTTAAGTATAATGTTAACCCTGACATTTAGTGGCTTGGCTTTTCCTCCTGCAGCAACCATGTTGTAGCTGATTCCACCTTCTGCAGCAGCCATTTTCTGAGTGTGCCCATTACACTATATTGAAATTTCAAGGGTGCCCATAGGTTCAAAAAGGTTGGGGACAATTCCTGGGCATATCCCTAGGTAGAAGGGGCACTGTAACATTTGTAATTCTAGCTGGGGAACTATTTTCTTGTAAGTGATCATAGGCAGTCCATCTCCTTGAATAACAGTACTAAAGTAGAGAGTTGATGGCAGGCTAAATTAACAATGTATTTGCGTGAAGTAGAAGACTGTCAACAAAATACCACTGGTCTGATAGAACTGCTTTTTTCTTGAGCTGACATGAAATTGGTAGCTTTCCTCTTTCTTAAAGGCAACTTTCTTAAGTCAGCCGAATGAAAAGCAATGAAATAATCCTCAAAGAGAGTTTGATCTGGGGCATCATAATTACAGGCCTTCAAATGTTATGCTGCCATGGTAGCCTTCATGTAAATTTTGGACAACAAACCAGTTATTACCATTTTTTGCCTCAATTTGTATCTAGCTGTTTTTCTTCATAATTACACAAAGGAGGAATTCTGAATATAAGGGTAAATGCAGTGCTATTTCTGGTCTGGTTATGACTACAGACAGTCTTTTTGAATTAAACTGGAAGTATGCATTTGTTTTGTCTCAACAGAATATTAAACAATGTTCTTCGGCATAGCAGGAATAAAAGATTTTATCAGTGAAGGAAATGATGATGTACAAGCAAAACAGCTCATCTGTAGTCTGAGGAGAAGATTACAATTCCCTGATACTGGCTGAATTAATCTTCTCATGCTTGCTTACTTCATCCTTCCACCAAATTCTTTGCCATATAGCTGGAGCTAATAGCTCTCTCCCTTTCTCATAAAATATATGTAGTATTCTTTCCATTCACACCCTTGAATACCCATTACAGTGCTTTACCTAACATACTACAGACTTTGTTCATTCCTTGTTCTCGTAATTCACTTCTTTTGTTTTCAGGGATAATTCAATGACCATGCCAATAAAGTACACAAGACAAAATATAACTTGGGGAAAAGCTGCTTTATCATAGAATCATAGACTTTGACGCACTTAGCCTAGGGGAAGTCGATGGAATTCTCTCTACTGCGCGCCCTACAACTTGCGATCTTGACCCATGCCCCTCCTGGCTAATTAAATCTTGCCAGAGGGAGCTTAGATATCCTGTACGGGATACCATAAAGAGATCCCTCTTGGAAGGGCAATTTCCAACATCCTTGAAAGAGGCTATGGTCCGCCCTCTCTTGAAAAAAAGCACAGCAGATCTGGCCGAATTGGAGAATTACCGACCGGTCTCAAACTTACCATTTTTAGGTAAAGTTATTGAGAAGGCAGGGGCGCAACAGTTGCAGAGTTTTTTGGATGACACTTCCGCCTTAGACTCCCACTAGTCTGGCTTTCATCCGGGCCATGGGACGGAGACAGTGCTGGTCGCCTTGGTGGATGACCTCCAGCGGCATCTGGATCGAGGCGGCGTTGCGGTGCTGATGCTGTTAGACCTGTTGGCTGCGTTCGACACGGTCGACCATCGGTTACTGGCCTGCCAGCTCGCCGACGAAGGGATTAGGGGGTCGGCCTTACAGTGGCTTTCCTCCTTCCTTGATGGATGGAGACAAAGGGTGGCAATTGGGGGAGAACTGTCCCTGAGGGACCCACTAGTGTGTGGGGTGCCACAAGGTGCAGTTCTCTCTCTGATGTTATTTAACATCTACATGCGCCCCCTTGCCCAGATTGCTCGGAGGTTTGGGCTTGGGTGCCATCAATATGCAGATGACACCCAGCTCTATCTACGAATGGACGGCCAACCTGACTGTGTCCCAGAAAACCTGGACCTAGCATTGCAGGCCATGGCAGGTTGGCTTAGACGAGTGGGCTGAAGTTGAATCCAACGAAGACAGAGTTCCTTTGCTTGGGCCGCGGTGCCCTGGAAAGGGAAATCCCTTTTCCGGTTCTTGACGGTGTGCCGCTGAAAGCGGCCCATAGGGTCAAGAGCTTGGGGGTTCTTCTGGAGCCTTCATTATCAATGGAGGCACAGATAGCAGCCACTGCCAAGTCCGCGTTTTTTCACCTTCGACGGGCGAAACAGCTGGCCCCCTTCCTGGAGCGCTGGGACCTAGCAACGGTGATCCATGCTACGGTCACCTCGAGACTGGACTACTGTAACGCCCTCTACATGGGGCTGCCCTGGTGCAGAACGCAGCGGCTAGGCCGCTGTTGGGACTCCCAAGATGGGAGCACATACAGCCGGGGCTGCACGGACTGCACTGGCTGCCAGTGGTGTACCGAGTCCATTACAAAGTGCTGGTTATCACCTTTAAAGCCCTATATGGCCGAGGACCTGCCTACTTGAGGGACCATCTCTCCCCATATGAACCCCAGAGAGCACTGAGGTCAGCTGGAAAGAACCAGCTGAATATCCCTTGGCCAAGGGAGGCCAGATTGAAGACCACTCGGGATTGGGCCTTCTCCATTGCAGCTCCACTGCTGTGGAATCAACTCCCAGAGGAGGTACGGGCCATGCGAAGTTTAGACCTATCTCTTCAAAATAGCCTTTACCTAATACCGAGCCAAGAAAGTCTCGCTGGACATGTTTTAGCCACTGAATCTTATTTTTTTAAACTCAGAATTTTTTATTTTTCAATATTACTCCAATTTCCAAACAAATACATTTTAGATATAAGCAATAATACAATATATAATAATCAGGGGGAAAAAAGGGGGGGAAGGGGGAAAGGGAAAAAAAACCCCACCTATGACCTACTGCCACTCCAATACCCACAGCCAAACTCGAAGGCCTCGCCCCAAAGAAATTATAAGTATTAAAACAAGATGAAGTTTAAATATTTTTTTGGCATTTCATTTTTTTTCAATGAATTGGCATTTACATAATAAAAAAAGCAAACCATTTTTCTGTAAAGTTTTCTCCTGCTCAAGGGTTGTCACTAAAAATAAGTTGCGAGGCAATTTTTTCCTGTATGATTATATCCCACACTTTCTGGAACCATAGGGTCAGCGAGGGAGTTCTTGCAGCTTTCCAATATTTTGCTAATAGAGTTTTCCCTGCCAAAATCAAGAGAGCGATAAGATCTTTCTTCTGTTTGGTAAAGTTGTTGTTCGGCCAGAAATTAAGTAAAATAGACTCTGGGGTACGGGAAATTGATTCGTTTGTAATGGCTTCGATTTTGTTTTTCAAGGCATTCCAAAAAGACTGTACTTTTGGGCAAGCCCACCAGCAGTGAAAAAAGGACCCGATTTCACCACATCCTTTCCAGCAGAGTGGAGCAAAGCCTTTTCTCGCGTGGCTCAGAGACAAAGGGGTTAGGTACCAGCGTAAGGATAATTTATACTGTTGGAGTTTGAAGTTTGTGCACCTCGATTTACCTAAAGGAGATGACCATAATGTAGACCATTGCTCCTCAGATAAGTCAAGAGAGCAATCTTTGCTCCACGCTTTTTGCTGATGTGACTCCTGTGACCAGTTTTTTTGATTCAATAAAGTATAGATTTTTGAAATCACTCCTTTCCTATTCGTGTCTTCATTAAGAATTAATTTCTCAAAAATATTTACTTGATCTGCAGGAATCATAAGCGGAATTATCTTGTTTAAAGTGTCAAAAAGCTGATGGTATTCATACCAAGGGATATTGGTCTTGTATTTAGATTCCAATTGACCCCGGGTAAGCAGCTTTCCCTTTAAACTTACATCGGCTATTCTTAAGATGTTTAAGGGAGGGTTGGCAGCACCACTTCTGAATAGCTATTACGTGGCAGCCCAGCTACGTAGTATTTTACTTTATGCTAGGAAGGAATGTCATCTGTCCTGGGTCCAAATTGAAGTGGCCAGTATCTATCCTCTACATCTTAGGGAATTTCTTTGGAATTCTAGAGCGGACAGAAGTAAAGTGCTGTTAACTAACCCTTTTTTACGTTGCACTTTAGAGACATGGGACAAGTTTAGGGGATCTGTGGTCCAGCCTTCCACTCCGACTATGGCCTTCTTGGGCCAATCTTGGTTTCCTCCGGGAATTTCTGAAGTTTGGTCCCACTTCGGTCCGACCTATCCAGGGTAGGATCCATGATGTAATTCAGATCCCCTCCAATAATGAGTTCCCCTTCTTTAAAGCCCATCAGATCAGCAAAGGTGTCTTCCAAGAACTTTAATTGGCCACTGTTTGGAGAGTAGAGAGAGGCTATGGTTAATAGGTGACCATTCAGAATACCCTTCACAAATAGATACCTACCATTAGGGTCAGTCTTCATGCCTTGTAAAGTAAATGACGTGGTTTTCGAAATCAATATTGCCACACCCCTAGCTTTGGAAGACCCAGTGGCCTGAAAAATCTGGGTAAACCATTTAGAACGTAGCAATGAAGTAGTTTGCTTTTTTACGTGAGTTTCCTGCAAACAAACTACATGAGGTCTCTCTTTAGCTAAAAAATTAAAAATGCACGCCCTCTTAATCGGATTTTTAAAACCCCTAAAGTTCCAAGTGAGAATTTTTACTGGTTTGGCCATCCTGAAAACAATAATAAAAAAACAAATAACACAGGAGCAAGAGCCTTCCACCCGGCCGTGAGGTATTGGAATAACCGCTTACTCTTACACCCAAAACAAAACTAAGGAGAACACACAAAATAAGTTAAAACAAAAGAAAATAAGAACAAAAAATCCCTATACAAATAAGGATACGAGTAAAAATAATAACAGGGGTATTATTACCTTTCTTGTAACACAAAAGAAAGGTAAAATAAACTTTAAATAAAAACAAAACAAAACAAGACACTACAACTAAATACTAATACCCTAATGCGGGTAACTTTTCAAAGTCTCCCTTAAATAGGGAGGTTAGGGAGAACACCTATTTGTTCGTGCCTCCCTTCCTTGAAATTCCTACTCTCCTCTCCAGAGGGCGAGAATAACCAACAAGAGAACAGTATTGTAATTCCTAACCATTCCTCCTTCCCCAATAATATCAATAAGTTACAAACTCCTTCTAACCAAGTATATCAACACAGTATTCAACTTAAAGCGAAGGTAATAACTCTCACAACCCCATCAACAGTTATTCTTACAAACAGTTTTGATATAACTTTTCCTCCTAATATTTGTCTTAACAGAATGTATGCAACAAAAAGAAAGGTAACTTTTACTAATAATATCACCCAATCACAATTGACTTTCTACCCAAGGGGTCTGAACGACGTCAGTTAAACACTCTAATAAATAGAGATAACTAAAAAAATTGTACCCCAAAGTTCATTTAAGGCAAATCAATATTTAAATGCACGTCTAAGAGACCATAAATCTTAACCCTCTGTTGTCTATAAATAAATTAGTACAAAAATAATACTGGGTACCATAGACATTCATCCATGCCATAAATAGGTAAAACCAATATCCCTTTAGTTGATCCCAACAAGGAAGAATATAAGACCTGTAACCCCTATAAAAATACAAAATTGATTAGGTTTGGAGAATGCATATACAAGAAAAAATTCATTAAACTACAAAATAGTAGATCTCACTTAATTTTTTTTTTAAATTAACAATATTTGATTATAAACCTATCACACTATATTGCTAGTCCAGAATCTGTTGATTAATTGGCTTAATATTACAACTGTATTAATATATAAATAAAATTAAATTGCCAACCACATTCATCTCTGTAAAAACCCAGTTAATCACATTACCCTACTATAGCAAGCCTATAAATATTGTTTAAAAAGGGGGGGGGGGGAAGGAAACAATAATAGAATAAAATAGCATTGGAGTACACAATGGCCTGAGAAAAGGACCAGGCAATAACAAAGGTAGTATCCCCAGAAAAGGCAGACACTACTATGAAAAAATTCAAACTGCCTCTCTTTGAAAGACTCCTGCTATAAATGATAAAAAACAAAGAGCCATTCCAAAACAAATATAACTCAAGAACAGGCTTGCTGGTTGCCTATTTTAAATACAGCATTCTCAATATCCAACCCTCCTAGTAACAGGTAACAATATAAGCTAGATAAGTTTAATTAAGCAAAGAGGGGGGAAAAGCCTGTTTCCGTTCACAGACTTAACACTATAGTTTTCCTACACCACAACTCCTCTTTCCCTCCTTCATTAAATATTTGAACATGAAAGAACAGTAATCATACAAGAAAGAAACATCAGGGCCCGTTCCCATAAGTATAGTGCAGAGGGAAACTCAGAGACAAAGTTCAGTGATTTGAGGGAGTTGCATCAAGGCGCTTCAATAGGGCTCTATGTAGACACATTACCGTCTGTCTCGTCAGGCGTTGGGCTTCTCCGCGCCTGAAATAGCTACCATAAAACGTCTTTCTCTTCCAAGGATCGTTTTGGCGCCAAGGCTTCCATCGTAGCGATTCCTATGCATCAGAGGCTGCAGATTTCCTACACCGCATCTCCTCTTTTCCCTCTTTCTATAAACATTTAAACATGAAACAACAAACAACCTACAAGAAAGAAACATTGGGTCCCGTTCCCATAAGTATAGTTCAGAGGGAAAGTCAGAGGCAAAGATCAGCGATTTGAAGGGGTTGCATCAAGGCGCTTCAGTAGGGCTCTATGCAGTCACATCACCGTCAGTCTCTTCAGGCGTTTGGCTTCTCCGCGCTGGAAATAGCTGCCATAAGTCGTCCTTCTCTTCCGGAGTTAGTTTTAGCGCCAAGACTTCCATCATAGCGATTCCTGACTGTGCATCAAAGGCTCTATGCATGACGCCATTTTTGAAGATCAAAATCTCCGACGTTGGGCTCCAGCGGAACCTTAAGTTGCTGGCATGGAGTTTGTTCGTGATGATTTTTAATTTTTTCCTTTTTTCCAGCGTTTCGGGAGACAGATCTAGTAAAAATAAAATTCTTTTCCCATTGCACGTTAGAGCGTCCGCTTGTCGTACTTTTTGTAGAACCATGTCCTTGATTCTAGAATTAGAGAATTGCACTAGAATGCCTCTAGCGAAATCACTTCTTACTGACTTCCTTGGGCCCAGCCTCTGCACTCTTACTATGTTACCAGCCATGTTGCCTGGGAGCGATAGCTTCTCTTGGAGCCATTGCGCAATAAACAATAAAAGATCGCTTTTATCTTCAGCCCCTTCCACAAAACCACGTAACTTCAGGTTAAGGGCTTGCCACTTGTTTTCCAACACTATTTTGTAGCTTTATTTCATCATTTTTAAAGGAGGTAAGCTCAGCTTTAATCGACAGCCCCAGCTCTGCAGATGTCTCCGCTATTTTAGCGGTAGTAGCGAGATCTTCCATCAACTCCTGCACTTTTTCCTTTAGTGGCTTAATATGCTCGATTATGGAGTCATTGAAATATTTATGAATGTCAAGCCTTAGTAAGTCTAGATCGCTACGACGAATTGGGCCATCCTCATCATTACCCATAGCTGAGGGGGAAGAGGATTGATTTGAAAGAGTGGGATCAGGATTGAGCGCCATTTTCCCAGGGGCCAGGGAGCATGCAAGCAGGCCACCAACCTTTAGCGAGTTTTCTGGAGAAAAGTAGCTTGGAACCGCCGCTTTTTTCGCTGAGGTCAGACTTTTCTTTTGTCGCACCACCTTTCCTTTCACTTTAGAGGACATTGGAGTTTGTAATGATGTCGAAATAGTAGGTTGGGGAAGGAGGCAGTCAGAGCTCACTTATTTCGCGTCTGCCATGATCGAGCGATGCTCCACCCCCCCCCCCCACTGAATCTTATTAAAGATCTAAGTTATAGCACCACAATATTAATTTTAATACAAACTGTTAAGAATTTAATGATGATTTTATAATTGTAATTGTAATTATTATGTATGGTTTTATTGTATATTACACTCGTATGTTGTGAGCCACCCTGAGCCTGCCCTGGCGGGGAGGGCGGGATATAAATAAAAAGTATTATTATTAAGGTACCTCCAGGATCATCTAGTTCAACCCCCCGCACAATGCAGGAACTTCACAAATGCCTTCCCCATACACATACATCCTCAGTGACCCCTGCTCCATGCCCAGAAGACAGCAAAAATCCTCCAGGATCCTTTGCCAACCTGGCCTGGAGAAAAATCGTTAACTGACCCCAAAGTGGCAATCAGCATTTCCCTGGGTGTGTAAGAAAGGGCCAAAAGATGCACCCTTTTCACCTTCCTTCACTGATTGCTGTCAGATAGCTATCTAGCCTCTGCTCAAAAACCTCCAAGGAAGGAGAGCCCACCACCTCCCGAGGAAGCCTGTTGCACCGAGGAACTGCTCTGTCAGAAAGTTCTTCCTAAGGTTTAGCCAGAAACTCTTTTGATTTGTTTTCAATCCATTGGTCCTGGTCCAGCCTGGGACAGCAGAAAACAACTCTTCATCATCCTCTATATGACAGCCCTCCAAGTACTTGAAGATGGTGATCATATCACCTATCAATCTCCTCTTGAGGCTAAACATACTCAGTTCCTTTAACCTTTCCTCATAGGACTTGGTCTCCAAAACCCTCATCATCTTTGTTACCTACCTTGGACATGTTCTAACTTGTCTATATCCTTCCTAAAATGTTGTGCCCAAAACTGAACACAACACTCTACATGAGGTCTACCTGGACCAGAGTAAAGTAATACCATCACTTCACATGATCTGGACACTATACTTCTGTACATGCATCCCAAAATTGAATTTGACTTTTTAGCCACCGCATCACATTGCTGACTCATGTACAGTTCACTAAGATCCCTACATCATTTTCTCACATGCTACTGCCAAGGCAAGTTTCCTCCATCCTATAATAATGCATTGGACTTTTCCTACCAAAATGAAGAACTTTACATTTATTCCCATTAATTACATTTATTCCAATTAAAATCCTGTCTCTGTCTTCTACTGTATTTCCAACCCCTACCAGTTTAGTATCAATTTAGTATATATTGTAACAGTATTCAGTAAAATGAGTTCCACTGAAATAACAGAAACTTACATGTAATGTGTTTACTTAGAAACTGCAGGTACAATCCTGCACAGTTGAGTGTGTGCATGTTGTTCCACCTTTTGTGTATTATCTGTCACCTGGGCATCTAATACCTTTAAGGTTTTATTGATCTCTGCTGTCTGTTTGCTGTTTTCCAGAAACTCTTGTTTAATCTCTGCCATGTGCTCTCCAATATTATCCACTTTACTAGTCAACTGTGCTATGGCAGTTAATAGAGTATTTTGCATCTCTTTCATATCTCCCTGCATGGTTGTAAATTTCCCTGGCCCAGATGAGGAGCTGGGAGAAGGTATTGGTGGGTTTCCTTCTCGGTTTTCTTTTTTTTTTACTGTTTTTTTTTAAAGCCAATTGCAGCTTTATTTTCCATCCTTATTAAAGTAAATGCACTCACAGCCACCAGGTCTGTATGCTGCCTCTTCGGCGTTTGTTTTGGAACTCAATATTCTTGTTTATAATGGTGCCAGTATTATGGAATGATTTTAAAAGGAAAACAGCCTTCTAGCTTCTATCAACAATTTGCCATACCCAAAACAATTATTTTTAGTGCAACATCCTTAGTGCCACTTAGCCAAAACAATTCAACTCACTAAAACAGAAACAATTCACTACAACAGGTCTTCTACCAATGATAGTTTAATTAAAATCCAAGTCACTACAGGATCATCCAACTGCTTCAGGGTATAAATTTGTAATTCAGGGCTGAATGCCCTATTTATAATCCACAAGTGAGATCAAAAATTAAACAAGTAACTGAAGGGAAAAATAAAAACACAAGTTGGACCTGACACTCCCAAGAAAAATAGTAGCAAAAATAAGAAAGACTCCAAATTTGGTAAATAAAAAAGAGGAAAAGTAGGAAAAGGAATCCAAAGCCAAAAATATTCAAACCATGTAAATAAAAAAAATAAATAAAAGCAAAATTAAAGGGTTATATCCATAAGATCCACCATCAGAGAATTATAATGCACTTTAGAAACTGGCACAGGTATTCTTCCTTCAACAAACAATCATGTTATGTTTTATAATCCAATATACAATGCCCACCAGGATTTAAGAGTGTAGTTGGAGCTCATATAAATTTGTTCAGAGCACTTCAGCCTAAGCTTCAAATTACTTCTTAACCAGCTGTCCTTCTCATCCATATATGCTTGCAAACACCTTTCCCAAAGTCAAATCTTTCTCCAGAAGAAGGTTTAAAACAAATCAATTAAGATCAGCCATCAAGTCTCTTCTATGTTTAAAAATTAGTATGATTCTTCTCATGCAGGGATTATAAGCATCACCAGGATAGGCAGAAACTTTTAGAAGCCTTGAAAGAGGAGAGTTTCCCCACCCCCCCTCTACCTTTGCCTCCATTTGAATTCCACTTCAGCCCCAGTTCTCCATTTTTCCTGCTTGTCAGAGACCAGCAACATGGAGATAACATCAGAACGGTTATAGGCATTATTGAATATTATAAGAAACATCCTGAAAAAGAAGTAGCATTACTTTTTGCAGATGCAGAAAAAGCATTTGATAATGTGCATTGGGACTTTATGTTTGCAGTGTTGGAGAAACTGAGATTGGAAGAAGATTTTGTAAGAATGGTGAAAGCAATATATACTGAACAACAAGCAAGACTTTGTATAAATGCAAATTTGACAGAAAAAAATGATAATTAGTAAAGGAACAAGAGAAGGTTGCCCTCTATCTCCAATGATTTTTATAATGACTTTAGAAGTATTGCTTATGCAAATCCAAGAAGATAAAGAGATAGAGGGATTGAAAATGAAAGGTTTTTCCTATAAATACAGAGCGTTTGCAGATGATGTAAGGTTTATAAATGAAAATCCAACTCAAGTTACACCGTTGTTGCTTTGTAAGATACAAGAATATGGAGAGCTGGCAGATTTCTATATAAATAAAGAGAAGTCAAACATTTTGTGTAAAAATATGTCAAAGACTAAACAGGAAGAACTACAAAGTTTAACAGAGTGTGAAGTGACCTCCAAAGTAAAATATCTAGGTGTAGAAATAACAACAAAGAATATTGACTTGTATAAAAACAACTATGAGAATCTCTGGAGGAAAATTGATGGAGACTTATTAAAGTGGAATAAGTTGAAGTTGTCTATACTGGGCAGAATTTCCGCAATTAAAATGAATGTGTTACTAAGAATTATGTTCTTGTTTCAAACAATTCCAATAGTGAAGGACAATAAACAATTTAATAAATGGCAAAGAAAACTCTCAAAATTTGTATGGGCTGGCAAGAAACCAAGAATTAAAATGAAAATTTTGACCGACACAAAAGAAAGGGGAGGCTTCCAATTGCTGGATTTAAAGTTGTACCATGATGCAGTTTGTTTGATGTGGATCAAGGAGTGGATGACATTACTAAATAGAAAATTATTAACATTAGAAGGCCACGGAAACGTCTTTGGTTGGCATGCATATCTGTGTTATGGGAAAAGTAAGATGGATGGCTTCTTCTTACATCATTATATAAGAAGTAATCTGTTAAAAACCTGGTCGAAATACAAAAGATATGGGGACAAGAGGAAACCGCTTTGGATTGTGCCAACAGAAGTAATAAAGTTATATTCAGATATTACTGAAGATAAATGGTTATAATTTAAACAATTGTTAAAAATACATGTCGGTAAGGTGGAATTAAAATCGGCGGAAGAATTAGAATATAAGTATAATTGGTTTCAATTGCAACAAATTAAGAGTTTGCTTGAACAGGATATTAAAAATGATGGAGTAAGACCAGAATAAACAGAACTGGCGAGAATGTTGTTTGGCGATAATGAAAAATTGATTTCAAGAATTTATAAATTGTCTACAGAAGATGAAGTAGTTAAATCTCAAATGATAAAATGGGCAATAAATATAAATAAAGAAATTCAGATGGAACAATGGGAGTACTTATGGAAGATCTCTATGAAGATATCGACATGTAATAATATTAAAGAAAACTGTTTTAAAATGCTTTATAGGTGGTACATGACACCTAAGAAACTGTCAAAAATTAACAATCAGGTCGGATAGATGTTGGAAATGTAAAAAACATGAACGCTCTTTCTACCATATGTGGTGGACTTGTGAAATGGCAAAGCAATTTTGGCAAATGATTTAGCAAGAGATCTCAAAAATTCTGGGTTATAACATTAAGAAGGCACCAGAAATCTTTTTGTTGGGATTACAAATGGAAAAATTTCTGAAACAAGATAAAACGATGATTAGGTACATGCTTTCAGCTGCACAGGCACTATATGCACAGATGTGGAAGCAAGACAAAATACCAGAAAAGTGGGACTGGATTATGAAAGTTATGTATTGGAGTGAAATGGACAAGCTTACAAGAATCTTAAAAGAATATGATGTAGAGAAGTTTAAAAATGAGTGGAGAAAATTTCAGAAATATGTTGAAAAACAATGGAAGGTTAAAGGACATTTGGTGATTTTTGACAATAGTTGAACGATACGGGAATAGTAAATGGACTACAGTTAAAAAAAATGTGATCATACCCTTTCTTTTTCTTCAACTTATTTTGATAAGGATTATAGTTAAAAATGAGACTATGGGAATATATATTTCTTCAATTTTATTTTTATGATAAGGACTAATGACTAAAGGATTATAATGAAGATGGACGGTAATCATAGTAAAAGGTTTTTTCCTTATTTTTATTTTATGATAGTTATAAGATTTTTTATGAAGTTTTTTTATGAATGTTTAAGTTACCTTTTATTGTTCTTTTAATATTTTAATTAAAATGCACCGGTGGAGGTCACGAAAAGGGGGGGAGGGAGGTGGAAAATGCAATGTATTGGTACTGAATGTTTAATAATAGATAAGTATTAATATAGTATATTGCAGAATAATAAAATTGGGGGGGGGGTTAAAAAGAAGAATATGAGTAACTGACTCCACACGTTTTTGCTTACAGAGACAGTATCTGACTGAGTAGGCTGACTTGTTAAATCTGCCATAAAGAACAGCAGAGGGCATGGCGTTGCATCTGGCAAGGGAAAAAGCTCTACACTGCTGTGGCACCTGCAAGATGGGTAGATATGAGCCCATTTTCCCAGTACTAAGAGAGTTCTCAAAACGCAGTGGGGAACAAGTTTTCTTAGCCAGACTGTATAGGTCTTGGCTCTCAATATCTAGCAACCTGTTTTTAATTTGTTGGACTGTGGTGGTGAAGGACAGCATGGACAATAGTTCTAGGGATAAACCCATTGCTTTTATTTTTCTCTCAATAAGTGCTGACCAATTTGACCAATTAAATTCAGAGAGCATTTGAGAGATATAGCTCCCCAGTTCAGAGTTGTAGTGCAAGCATAGCCAGAATTTGAAGGTCATGAGCCATGCACTAGTAACCATTAAAGACATGCCAGTTTCTAAGCAGATAACTGCTTATGGGACACATTTTGGCATGCCCTGAATTTTACGCAAGAATTTGGCTTGGACACGTTTGATAGCACCTTCATAAGATCCAATCCAGATTGGGATGCCATATAGCAGTTGTGAATTCACTTTGGCTTTGAATATTTTTATGGCAGCTGGCAGCTGGCACAAATTGGTTACCTCTGCCATAAAAAAGCGAGCTATGGCAGATGCACTGCTGTTAGCTATCTTCACTGCATACTTGCGAGGGGTAGACCAAGTCACATTATATTGAAAATAAACACCTAAGTATTTAAAATACTTGACTTGCTCTATCTCTTTACCATCAATAACCCATTTGTAAAGTCTCCACTTTTTTTGAGAAAACGAAGATTTTATACTTATAATTGAACTGGAGCTTATTACTAGTAAAACACAGAACACAATGGGACAACAGAGTGGGTCTTAAGCCCACTCTAGAGCAGGACAACAGCACCGTATCGTCAGCATAAAGTAACAAGGGTACATGTAATGCACCGAGTTTTAGACTATGGCAGTCAGGACCAGACAACTGAATAGCCAGGTCATTAAGGAAGAGATTGAATAAAAAGGGAGCCAAAATGCAACCCTGTTTGACAGACTTATTGGAAGCAATCTTTGATGTTAGGTTGCCTGCTAATGAGCATTTGATCTGGCAGGTGGTAGAAGTGTGTAATTGTAAACAGAGATGCAAGGGGAGAAGCCCACCAGTCTGGGTCTAATTTTAAGATTTCGAGGAAATGGCATCCGGGCCAGGAGCATTTCCTAATTTCAGTTGTGTAATTAATTCTTTTATTTCTTCTGGAGGGACAGGAGGCCAGTCAGGTAAATCAGCTAGAGGAAAATCAGATGGTTCAGCACAAGTTAGATCTTGATGAAACAGAAGTGAAAAGTGCTGAAACCAAACATAAGAGGAAATGGCAGACCTATATGGGTCATCGGCCCGGAATGCACCCGAGACTATGGCCCAGAACTTATTAGAATTTTTAAGGTAGTAGCATGGTATAGCTCTTCCCATTGAGTTTTAATATAATTGTGCATCTTTTTTGTGATAAGGTGGTGCAACTGAGTCTTAAGCACAAAGTATTGTGATGGCAAGGTCAGGGCCTCTGAATTGCGGTATTAGTTGTAAACTTTACGCAGAAGAGTTTTTGTTTCTTTACATTCTCTGTCGAACCATCGGTGTGTAGAATTTACTAGAATAGTTGCACCTCTGCTTGGGCACCCTGAATTGACACTCAGTGATTCAGAGATATAAGATGTTAAAGAATTGTAAGTTGATACAGATACATTAGGGTCAGAGGCACATATTAAAGAGGATCTGTATTCTACAGCGCGACCAGATCTGAAGAGCTGTTGGGTTTTCCAAACTGTGCGATCGTTCCATGGAATTCTGGGCAATAAATCAGTCTTGTGAGGTTGCAAGGACAAGTTACAGGAGGGATAAATGTGAGGACCAATTTGAAGAGTCAAAATGAGGGGAAAATGGTCACTAATAATAAAATCCCCTAATGTAAAACTTTTTATGTCACAAGCTGAAAAGAACTTAAAAATGCAACCGACAAGACAGGAGTTCCAAAATAAGATGAAAGAAACACAACACCAATTGAACTTGTAACTCATAGAGGAGAGGGAGATAAAATTGAGATATGCCAGACAAAATTTTTTTGAGCATGCCAATAAGCCTGGAAGGTGGCTCGCCTATAGGATGAGAAAAGGGAACGCCAAAAG
Organism: Heteronotia binoei; assembly: GCF_032191835.1. NCBI lineage: Eukaryota > Metazoa > Chordata > Lepidosauria > Squamata > Gekkonidae > Heteronotia > Heteronotia binoei. Next base: position 63,138,156 of record NC_083229.1, read on the forward strand.
AATAATATTGCTCTTGAAAGATGAGAATAATAAAGAGAAAGCTCAAAAGCAGGAGATTATGTCAAATCGTGGAACAATTCTACAAAAAGTTATATGAAGATAAACAAGTTCACAAAACAGATTTAGAAGATTATATTAACAATCTTAACAAATAACAATCTTAACAAATTTACAGAAGAACAGCAAAAAAGTTTAAATGAACCAATAACAATAAGGGAACTTGGAGACGTAATGGCATCTCAAAAGAATGATAAAGCCCCGGGTCCAGATGGACTGCCTGTGGAATTCTACAAAGATTATGAGGAGTCTTTACTGTTACCATTTAAACGTCTCCTTGAAAAGATTCAAGATGAAGGCCATATACCAACTTCTTGGCAAGAAGCTACAATATCCTTAATCCCAAAAGAAGGTGTGGATTTGAAAGATATAAAAAACTATCGTCCAATCTCTTTTTTAAATGAGGATTATAAAATCTTTGCTGCAATATTGGCACAACGTCTGAAGAAAGTTCTACAGTCTACAATACATCAAGACCAGGCGGGATTCTTTCCTAGAAGATACTTGAAAGTTAATGTCAGAACAGTTTGTAATATCTTGGAATATTATGAGACTCACCCAGAGAAACAACTGGCACTAATTTGCTTGGATGCTGAGAAGGCCTTCAATAATGTTCGTTGGCAATTTATGTTACAGCAGCTGAAAGGTATGAAATGTGGTGAAATTTTTTTGAGAGCAGCAGAAGCAATATACTCTCTCCAAAGAGCAAGGGTGACAGTGAATGGTGAATTAACAGAAGCAATTAATATTCAAAAGCTTATAAGACAAGGCTGTCCACTGTCACCACTACTTTTTATTTTATCTTTAGAAATATTGAATAACCAGATAAGAGAAGACACAAGTATCAAGGGAGCGGTGGTAAAAGGTGAACAATACAAACTGAGAGCTTTCGCAGATGATCTAGTTTTTATATTAGAGCAACCAATAGACTCAATAGACTGTCTTATAAACAAGATCACTCAATTTGGTTACTGGGCAGGACGGAAGATCAACTACCACAAAACAAAAATTTTGACAAAGAATATGACGATGGAACAAATCCAATATTTTCAACAAAAATCAGGGTTTTTGTATGAGAAGAGAATCAAATATTTAGGTGTACTTAAATAAGTGCAGCAGTTTAAAAATGGACAATTATGATAAACTACTTAAAGACTTGGAAAAATGGCATGATTTGAATTTATCCTTAATGGGCAGAATAGCCTCAATAAAGATGAATATTCTCCCAGGGTTATTATTTTTATTTCAAACTATTCCAGTATTTTTAAATAATGGTTTTTTTCAAGAATTGAATAAGATGGTCTCTAAGTATATTTGGCAAGGCAAAAAACCTAGAATCAAACTAAAGATATTGCAAGACTCTAAACTGACAGCAGCTATGGGCCTCCCAGACTGGCAATTGTATTACAAAGCCTCTGTGCTCTTATGGGTTAGAGACTGGATGCTATTGAATAACAAGAGGCAATTGCTGTTAGAGAAACATGATCTCACTCTGGGCTGGCATGCGTATTTATGGTATCAAAGACTTGAAGGACATTCCTATTTTAAGAACCATTGGTTTTGGAAATCTTTGTATCATACATGGTCATGGTTAAAAACAAGAATTTACCAAAAAATTCCAAGATGGGTATCTCCAGTGGAAGCTTTTACTCATCCAAATCTTTTAAAACCTAACCAGTTATAGATATGATGACCTGTTGGGAAAAGACAATCAACTGAAAACCAGAGAGGAGTTGGAAAACATGGACATTAAAATGAATTGGTGGTTAAGAATGCAAGTCGAATCTAGGTACGTCAAAGACAAGACGATAGGCTTTAACACAGAACAATATCCATTTGATAAAATTTTCCTAGGCCCTCAAGCTATATGCATACCTACTACAGATGAAGACGCAAGATGAAGTTGTAAAAGATTGTATGGTCCAATGGGTGAAAAATTTGGGTCATAACATTACATTAGAAGAATGGATGAGATTGTGGAAGTTCAATATTAAATTAACCAGGTCAGTAGCTTTTAAAGAAAACCTGTATAAGATGTTTTATAGATGGTACTTGACTCCACAGAAATTGTGTAAGATGTATACTAATATGTCCAACAAATGTTGGAAATGTGCTAAACAGGTGGGTTCTTTTTATCATATGTGGTGGACATGTGAGCTGGTGAAGGACTACGTGAAAATGGTTCATGAATTACTGCAGAAGATTATGAAGACACAGATTCAATTCAAACCAGAATTATTTTTATTGAATATATTTCCTGAGGACTATTCCAAAGAAATGAGACATTTGTTGGCGCATTTCAATACAGCAGCCAGGATTCTCTTGGCACAGAGATGGAAATCTCAGGAAATTCCCACAAGAATGGACTTGGTGGGAAAAATTCTGGAAACAGCAGAGCTGGACTTTTTATCCCAGCTGTTAGCTGGGAAATCTAAGGAAGAAGCAAGAAAATATTGGTTGAAATTCTATGCCTGGCTAGATACTCAAGACTCTTAAGATTCTCTGGTGTTAATTTATATCTCCTTTTTCCTGTACTCTGTATTACAAGATTGCTTTGACTGGAAATGTCAAATTTAATAGATATTTTAACAAAAAGATTTATAATACAAAATATCAAAATGTTGATGATGCACAGTTTAGAGACAACAATATGTGACAATCTATGTATTTTAAGAAAGTATCGTAGATGTAGACTTGTATTCTTTGAAATTACTCTCTATGCAGATTAAGACTGATTTGTAATCTTTTTTTCTTATCCCTTCCTATTCCCTATTCCCAATTCTTTGAAACTAATAAAATTTTTAAAAATAAAAAAAATGGAAATTAGATGCTGGCAAGGCTACTTTTGTTGAATGCAATCAGAAAACCCTTACAATCAGAGAAATGGGCTGAGTACAGGCAGGCAGTTCCATGTGCATGGGTGGTGTCATAAATTTCACTGCCCCAAAATGGAGTGGACAAATTGCAATCAGAAGCCCCTGCACAAGGTGCTTAAAACTCACTCAAGGGGGGGCTTTGGTGCAGTCAGATGGTTGTTGTGCATCATCCCCTTATCATGGTTTGGGTTTCTCCCCCCCCCCCCCATACATTTCTAGCGGTCATGCACATATGCACTCATGCACTTGGTGGCTATTTAAAAAAAAAAAAAAAACAGAAACAGCCTATGATGAATTGGCAGGTTCATACCACCAGTCTGCCTCACTTGCATGCTCCCATGTTCAGATGCCCAGAAAGATGGATAGAGTGTGAAGTGTGGCAGAAGAATTTGATATCACTTCCCCTGTGTCCATGGTGTCGCTAAGAGTCGGACTCAACTGTGTGACTGAACAACAACAAATGGTAGCTATTTGAGCCACCTCAGAGATACTAGAGGATGGGGTGAGTGTGGAGTGGGATGGGTGGCAGATGTGACCGTCTGAACTTGCTTTTGTAATCCATCTGGGGGCCATGCCTATGTTGGCTCAAATTAGCCATCTGAATTCAGCCTTAATGTGAAATACTGTGACTTGCGTATTGCTGACCAGCTTGCAGATAGTGCAGCAGCAACAGGGCTTACACATGGCAGGTTTCCCTGCAGATTCCACACCCTGATCCCTCAGCAGCAGCCACCCACCTCCCTTCAGCACCCAGGGCTTTTGCAATTCTTAAAAAACAAATCAGCAGTAGAATATTCTTATATTGATATACAGTCATGGCTTTAGTTATAGCTGGTTCTCTGAATTTTCAGCAAAGCTGGGGTGAATATGAGGTTGGTATGCATCCACCTTTTTTTGGTAACTTCAATCAGAAGTTAAAGTGATCTTCCTTGTGATTTTTTGGGTGAATTTGTTGTGGTTTTTTTCAAGGGACCAGAGGAATTTAGGATGAATCTCTTCTACGTAGCTCAGCCTTCTACAAAAGGAGAATTCATTTGGGGATACCATTACTCAAAATCTGATTAAGTAGCTCATAAAAAAAGATAAGAATTCTAGTTTTCTTATCTGAATTTTAAAAAGGAGAAGTTATATATGCTCTAAACTTTTGTATAATAAGTCTGTTAGTCCTCCCCCCCCCCCCCCGAAGCTACACATAACTAGATTGGACTGATATCTGAGATTTTAGTGTATGTAAAACCACTGTCTTAAATGTGCTTCATTTAACCCCTGCATTCCAGTCAATTAGAACAGAATATGTGTGTTTACTTGGATTGCATTTCTCTGGCTATGAAGCAACTTGATGGTACTTAATACACAAACAATAATTTGTTAGATGCTCTGCTTCTTTTTCTCCACTTAGGGTTCTGAACTTCTCCAATTATTCTTGGTCTCTTTAGCTTCCTTAATCCCTTCCTTGTTTTGTATCCTTCTGAGCATTGACATGGAAGTTGGTCAGAGCCTGCTACTCATTTGATGCATTTGCTGCAGCTGCCACAAAAGAGTTGTTCTATCAGCTTGGATGTGTGGCAGTGCATGATATATGCATATTTTGTCAAAAGGGCATTCCACGGCAAAAGTTCCTGTTCCTCCTCTGGGAAAACTCATGTCGTATGCTAGTGATTCATTGAACGTACATCCAATAAATAATAGAGATATTAATGGCTGCAAGATAAAAGAACAAGAGCTTGGACAAGTCAACAAGCAATCAATAAAACATTATTACAATTCATTAAGTTGCTCACAAGGCCAGTTACTTCCATTTTAAAAGTATTTTCCTTATATCTTTATATATCCGTTTGTTTCTCTCTAGCATATTATGGGGGAAAGTACAGTTTTCTTGATTAGATTTTTATATATTGTTCATTGCTCTGGCCCTGTTTGGAATATGGCACACAATTTCATTCCCACAAAATACTTAAACAGAAATCACAACAGGTTATCAGGAAAAAAGGATTATTGCTGTGGAATGAGTTTTCTATTTTAAAATGTCAGTTCTTTTTTGCTATAAAACACAGTAGTGTTTGCTTAGTTTCCTTAGTGGGAGGTGTGTTGGTTGCTAAGCATGCAAATAGGCGTGATATGTGGATTAGATACCTATTTATTATTTGTATAGTTCAGTAAATATGTATTGTTCCTTTCAGAGGACAAAAAGACAGTTCCCTTCCTTGGGGATCTTATCAGGCCTGTAGCCACAGGGGGGCCTGTGGGAACACTGCCCCCTGACTTCCAGCCAGTGCCCCCCCCCCAACTCTCAGGGAGCTATCCAAGGTACAGCCTGCTTTTTTTCTTTTTCTTTTTGTCATGGCTCAGCCAGCAAAGCGTCATCAGTGGCAGCCAGTACTGGGGGAGCTGAGCAGGTCACAGTACACTGCAGCAGCAAAAGCAGAAGGCAGAGAAGAGGAAGATGAAGGAGTGGGAGGTGGAGGAAACCATGTGGAATGGACTAGGGTGGGAGGTGGACAGATGGAGCTGCTGGCTGCAAAGCACTGGAATGGGGGATAGGGAGGTGGAAGGAAAAACCCTTGCTTGTGTGCAAGGTACAGTCCCTTCTTGAGCCCAAAGTTTTAGGGTTTTCTGCCTTGACTTGGCCACTTTCAGAACCTCCAGCTTTTATCCCTGCCCTGAAAAGCTTATGAGAAGTGCCTAGCCCCACAGTGGATGTGAAATTGTGCCCCCCGACTTTTAAAATCCTGGCTACAGCCCTGGATCTTATACTATAAAATTTAATATAACTTGAACAACAAAGGTAAGAGAAAGTGGTAAATGTGAACAGATTATGCACGCAAATCGATGCGAATGATCTGATAACTACTGATACCATAACTGTATTAATTTTTCCCTAAGGCAGGGCAAAACTGTCATAGTCTAGAGTGGAATAGAGTTCTAGAGAGGATAAATGTCTGAGAGGCACAAGACATCAGATGTTTGAGAGCTGCAAGGCAAGGCAGGCAGGAAGGAAGGAAAGGAAGGAAGGAAGATAGATAGATGGGGGAGGGAGTGGTAGAAAGCAAACAAGTTTAACTTTAAATGCATTCTCAAAACCACCAGCTGGCTCGGCTTGGAGAAGTGATTTAAAGAGAGAAATGCCTTCTCCAAGCCAGCTGATGGGGTGGTGGCGGCATCAAGAGCCACAAAATATATCTGAAAAAGCCACATATGACCCTTTGGCTACCTCTGTTCTATCATGTTGCACCAATAGTCATCTCTTTTGTAAAGTGAAAAGTCCCAGATGTTTTAGCCTTTCCTCATAGAGAAAATGCTCCAACCTCCTAATCATCTTGGTTGTCCTCTTCTGTACTTTCCCTAGCTCTGCTATGTCACTTTTGAGATATGGTGACCAGAACTGTACACAGTATTCCAAATGAGATTGCACCATTGATTTATACAGGGGCATTATAATATTGGCAGTTTTATTCTCAACCCCTTTCCTAATAAAGCCCTCGAGCTATCTAGTACAACCCCAAGATCTTTTACCCTCTCCTTCTCAATAAGTTCAGACCCCATTAGCCTATACTCGAAGTTAGGATTTTTTGTCCCCATGTGTATCACCTTACACCAAACTTCATTTGCCAAATTGTTGCCCACTCACCCAATTGCTGGAGATCCTCCTTGGTTTTCACTATCCTGAATAATTCCCATTGTCTGCAAACTTGGCTGCTATACTACTCAACCTCTAGTTTCAGATTAAGCAGTGGATCCGTATTGGGCCAGTATTATTTAATTTGTTCATAAATAATCTGAGAAACTGTGAGAAGTATTCATTGATACCTATTCTTTATGTCATTTAACCAGTTTTTAATCCATAAAACCTATCCTCTCAATTGAAATCTAGTTTCCTGTAACTATAAACCAGAAATAGATGTTGTACTTCCAATGATGTCTGACTAGCATAGAGTGGAACTATTACTTCTTGTTACTTTGATACTATGCTCCTATTAACGCTACCCCAAATATTCAGCTTTTGCAGCCGTCATTTTATACTTCAGCAATCCTAAAACCCTCTTTCACATGTGCTACTCTCATTCCAAGTATCCACCATCCTAGTAATCTGAATCTGATTTGATTCTTTTCCCTGAAAGCAAAACTTTGCATTTGTATTTCTTGAACTTCATTTTGTTACATTCCATCCTGCTTTACCACCTATCAAAACTATTTGGATTTTTTTTATTTCTTAAGATACGATCTCTCTCAGCTTTGTGTCATCTGTAGATTTGATTGGGATTCCCGCTAATTCTTCATTCTTAAAAATATTGAATATTGCCAAGTCCTGGACAGAGTCCTGCAGCACCCCATTCAGAAATTACTATACCTTATTGTGCTATTACCTGAGGCACATTTAATCAATTGGCTAATCAAAATAGCAAGAAGCTGGCTGAAATCAAGGTATATTATTTCATTTCCCACAATCTACTAGGATCTTAGTAGGCTAGCAACCTGTTTTAAAAAAAACCACAATAAGATTAGTCTTAACAATATTTGCTCTTGACAAAACCGTGATGCCTTCTACTAATCAGATAGAAAGAGTCACCGATAGATGGAATTTATGACAGAAGACAGTATATGGCCAAAATTAATAACCACTTTAATGGTGAGTCACAATGTTAGATTTCTGGACACTTAGCAGATATGATTTTAATTTCTAAGTGTTAGTAAAAAAGGGGGGGGGGAATCTAAAGAGCAGAAGAATATCAGTCTTTGTCTCCAGAAATGGATATTGTTGAAAAAAAAAATACTGACGGGGTTTAAGAAGGTTTTTCTTTTCTTATACAGGCAAAATTAGAATTTATATATTGCATAATAGAATGATTTAATCATGCAATCAAGGCTTTCAGAATAAGGACAGGAGACAAACATGTTTAATCTTGAATTTGGGACCTTTCTGTGGGATGAATAATTAAATATATGTATTTTTTGCTGGTGAGTAACTACGCTGAAAAAATAACATTGAAATAAGACAGAGTGTCTGGAAGAAAATGCGCCCTGATAGGATTTTAAAGAGGTTATTGGATGGAAAGCAGGGGAAAGCTGTGTACATTAGGGAAAGAAATTTGAGCTAGGGTCTCTAAAAAAATTAAACATGTAAAATCTGAAAGAGAATGAACAACGAAACTCCAATTGTTTCCTGAAGCTTAATATCATCCAAAACATTATCTGTAATCCATATGAGAATAAAACAAAGAACAGTAATGGGGAAAATGGAAAGATAAAACACATAAGACAGAAAATTGATCAGAGTGGTCCCTAAGAAAGCTATTGTAACATTCAATGACATTTTAAATCTAAATTTTAATTCTTTCTTTCTTTTCAAGCAGTTGGTAAAAGATGCTTGAAAATTGCACATCTGTTTTAAAAATCAATTGAAAAGTTCTTTTAGTACCTTTCTTCCAAGGTAATGAAGGCAGAAAAACTGTATTATATTATTTGTGTCACTTACCAGTATATTTTGATCATTAAAAAGATAGCAGTGGCTTATTCAGGCAAAGCTATCTCCAGCTTAGAAGTTGTTTTCCTGTGCTGTAATCATACATTGCTGGACAGGAGGGCCATGGGGGGGGGGACGCTATGGGACAAAATTCTGGGCCCTAAGTCAGTTGGAGGGCCCCCTAAAGTCAACAGCATGATGAATTCAGATTGTAATGCAGTTCTGCAAGCAGTCACTAGGGAAGGGAGAGCACAGAGAATAGGATTCACTCTGCTTTCTGCAAAATTTACTAGAAGGAAGCAAACACTTGCATGCCCTACTAAACTAATTAACCAAGCCAGCATGGGAGCAAGGCAAGACCAGCCAGCACAGTTCATAAAGGTTACAGCTTCCTAACATGGTTGTTGTTTTCAGCAGTGTTTCCCTCTTCCTTTCCTTTCATCCAGTTCCATAGTTTTGTCAGCTCAGCTAGATCTTTTCTGTTAGTGTGTCATAGAAAATAAAACAACCTTTCATTGTCTCTTAATTTACTACACTTTCCCACACTTTCCTCTATTTTGCTCACTTCATGATATACCTTCATTTCTCTCTCTCCCTTCCTACACCCCCCCCCCCCCTTTTCAGTCTTGGTCTCAATACCTCATCCATATCCTGGTTGGCAAGTTAGAAGTATTTAATAGTAGTACAGCAGCAAACCCTTGTTAATATTATGATTAATTATACTGTAAACACTATTCAGGCAGTGGGTTGTTATTATGTTGGTGGGATGTCTGATCTCTCTCTCTCTCTCGGCTTGACTTCGCGAATGAAGATTTAAGAAGGGTGCAGTAGTCCACGTCTGCTGCAGGCTCGCTGGTGGCTGACAAGACCAATGCGGGACAGGCAGATCCGGCCACAGTGGCTGCAGGGAAAAGTCTGATTTGGGGTTGGTGCTGTAGCAGTGCAATTCTTCCTCAATCTCCTTTTGTCCTCAAGACCAGCTATGCGTGCGTTCTCAAAGGAAGAGACAGCCTGGTGGATGGTGTGCCTCCATACTTTGCGATCTGAGGCTAGGTCAGACCACTGGTGATGGTTGATGCGACAGGTGCCAAGGGATTTCTTCAAGGAGTCCTTGTCTGGCGAAGGACTGATGGCGAAGGAAACCGCCATCAGAAAAAGTAAACATAGCACTAGCACTTTTAAAAATTAACTTAATTTTAATGTTTAATCAGATTTTAAGTAAATGCTGATAATGTTTAATGTAGTTTTATTCACTTGTATAAGTTAACTCCGAACCATGTTGTTAGCCGCCTTGAGCCTGCTCCGGCGGGGAGGGCGGGATACAAATAAAATTTGTTGTTGTTGTTGTTGTTGTTGTACCTCTTCTTTGGTGCCCCTCTATTTCGATGGCCGGTGGAAAGTTCGCCATACAGAGCAATCTTGGGAAGGCGGTGGTTTTCCATCCTAGAAATATGCCCTGCCCAGCGCAGCTGCGTCTTCAACAGCAGTGCCTCGATGCTTGTAACCTCCGCCCTCTTGAGGACTTCAGTGTTGGTCACAAAGTCACTCCAGTGGATATTGAGGATGGTGCGAAGGCAGCGCTGATGAAAGCGCTCAAGGAGTCGCAGGTGATGATGGTATAAAACCCATGATTTGGAGCCATAGATGAGGGTTGTCATCACAACCGCTTTGTAAACATTGATCTTTGTGCCTTTTTTCAGATGCTTGTTGCTCCACACTCTTTTGTGCAGTCGGCCAAATGCACGGTTTGCCTTTGCCAGCCTGTTGTCAATCTCCTTGTCGATCTTGGCATCTGAGGAGATGATGCACCCCAGGTAGCTGAACTGCTGGACTGTCTTCAGAACTGATTCACCCACAGTGATGCAGGGAGGGTGATAATCTTCCTGGGGTGCAGGCTGGTGGAGAACTTCTGTCTTCTTCAGACTAACTTCTAGGCTGAATAGCTTGGCAGCCTCTGCAAAGCAGGACATCATATGCTGCAGAGCTGATACCAAGTGGGAGACGAGTGCAGCATCATCAGCAAACAGTAGCTCTCGGATAAGTTTTTCCATTGTCTTGGAGTGAGCCTTTAGTCGCCTCAGGTTGAACAGGCTGCCATCAGTGCGATAGCGGATGTAGACACCATCGTCATCATCTAGATCTACTGCGGCTCTTTGAAGCATCATGCTAAAGAAGATCATAAAGAGAGTTGGCGTGAGAACGCAGCCTTGCTTTACACCTGTGCCTATTGGGAAGGGCTCCGAGAGGTCGTTGCAGTGTCTGACTTGGCCTCGCTGGTCTTCATGTAGCTGGATGATCATGCTGAGGAACCTTGGGGGACATCCTAAACGTTCCAAGATTTGCCACAGGCCTTTCCTGCTAACGGTATCGAAAGCTTTGGTAAGGTCGACAAAAGTCACATATAGACCCTTGTTCTGTTCCCTGCATTTCTCTTGGAGCTGCCTGAGAACAAATACCATGTCGGTGGTGCTCCTGTTAGCTCTGAAGCCGCATTGGCTCTCTGGGAGGAGTTCTTCTGCAATGGTGGGCACCAGTTTGTTCAGGAGTATTCTGGCAAGGATTTTGCCTGCGATGGAGAGCAGGGTTATCCTCCAGTAGTTGGAGCAGTCTGACTTTTCCCCTTTGTTCTTGTGTAGAGTGATGATGATTGCATCGCGGAAGTCCTGTGGTAGTTTGCCTTGTTTCCAGCAGGTGACAAGTACTTTGTGAAGTGTGCTATGTAGTACTGTGCCCCCATGCTTCCAGATCTCTGGTGGGATTCCATCAACTCCCGCTGCCTTGCCACTTTTCAGTTGCTTGATGGCTTTAACAGTCTCTTCTAGGGTGGGGATCTCATCCAACTCTGTTTTCACTGGTTGAAGTGGGGTGAGGTGGATTGCTGAATCTTGAACTACGCGGTTGGCACTGAAGAGAACCTGAAAATACTCAGACCACCGGTTCAGTATGGATGCCTTGTCTGTGAAGAGCACTTGGCCGTCTGCACTACGCAAGGGACTCTGAGCCTGATATGATGGGCCATATACTGCCTTCCGGGCTTCGTAGAACCCTCTTAAATCACCAGTGTCTGCACACAGCTGGGTTCTCTCAGCAAGCTTGGTCCACCACTTGTTCTGAATGTCTCGAAGCTTGCGCTGGAGGTTGCTACATGCAGCGTGAAAGATTGCTTTTTTCCCGAGACAGGAGGGCTGAGCAAGATGTGCTTGGTAGGCAGATCTCTTTTTCGCTAGTAATTCTTGGATCTCTTGATTGTTCTCGTCAAACCAGTCCTTGTTCTTCCTTGTGGAGAACCCGAGGACTTCTTCAGAGATCGACAGGATGGTAGTTTTTAGGTGTTCCCAGAGTGCTTCTGGAGAAGGGTCTGTGGGGCAACTGGGGTCCTCAATTCTTGACTGGAGTTTTGCCTGGAAGGCAGCTTTAACTTCGGCTGACTGAAGGCTGTCAACCTGAAGCTTTCTCTGAGGGATACCTCCTCTCCTGGGTGTGGGTTTAAAGTGAAGACGGAGATTGCAGCGTACAAGATGATGATCCGTATGACATTCTGCGCTGGGCATTACTCGGGTGTGTAAGACATCTCGAAGGTCTCTCTGGCGCACCAGAATGTAGTCGATAAGGTGCCAGTGCTTGGACCGTGGGTGCATCCAGGTTGTCTTCAGGCTGTTCTTCTGCTGAAAGATAGTGTTGGTGATGGTGAGCTGGTGCTCCATGCAGAATTCTAGCAGGAGGCGCCCGTTATCATTGCAGTTGCCAATGCCGTGTTTGCCAAGTACTCCTTTCCAGGCTTCCGAGTCTTTACCTACTCTGGCATTGAAGTCGCCAAGGATGATCACCTTGTCCTCTGTAGGGGTCTTCCTTACGAGGTTGCGTAGATCAGCATAGAACTTGTTCTTTTCTGCAGGATCTGCTTGAAGGGTTGGGGCATACACACTGAAGAGTGTTGCATGCTGCTTGTTTTGCAGTGGGAGGCACATGGACATGATGCGATCTGAGTGACCTGTTGGCAGGTTTTCGAGTTTGGAGGCAATGGAGTTCCTGACCATGAAGCCAATGCCAGAAAGGCTGCTCTCAGCCTTTGACTTACCCGACCAGTAGAGGGTATAGCCAGCACCATGTTCTTGAAGACTACCTTCCTCAGGAAAACGGACCTCACTGAGAGCTGGTATGTCAATATTCAACCTGAGAAGTTCGTGGGCAACTAGAGCAGAGCGTCGTTCAGGGCGACCACTGTCTACTGTGTCAAGTATGGTTCTGATGTTCCAACACGCAAGCTTTAGTCTTTGCACACTTTGTGAGGCAGGTGCATGCCTTTTCTTTGTTGTTATTTTTTGACCGCAAGTAAGGATGCCCGTTGACCGCGGCTAGCCAACTGGGGTGGGGGAGACGAGCTTTGTTTAGGCCACCTTTTCTAGGCCCCTCTCCGTGTGGAGCAAGCAGTGCTGTCCCTAGATAAGGCTGCTTGGTCATTCAGGGTGCTGCCGAAAAATGCTTTCATCTCCGGGTCAGCATCAGGCGACCAATACCCTGAACCGCCTACATGCAGGATCGGGACTGCGGCTTCCAGTGGCATCTTCCACCTGCCGTTTCGCCCCTTGCCCATCGCTGCAGGACTTGGTGTGTTGTGGGTTGTGGATGTGGATATGCCCTTCAGGCCTGCGCAGAGGAATTTTTAGGTGAAGCACAGTGTGCGCGGTACTGGCTCCACCCTTTCACCTTGGGGTCATCTGCCATGGCCCAGTAAGCCGGGACGCCGGCAGCGAATCCTCCAGGTGGTGGGTATTACATTAATAAGCTCTATCTGCCCGGGTTTGATGTTAGAGTTTTCCTTCTCTTGGCTAGCGAGGTTGGTGAGCCCAGCCTGCCCATCTGGTTATACCGCCGGACATTCGGTCGCACCATGATGTGGCAAACTCTGTGAGAAACGGGGGGGGGGACCAGTGGGAAGGTGTTGCCACGGATGCAGTAATGCAGGAGAGGCCATTGCAGTGACCATCTGCCAGGCATAGCCGGACAGTGACCACGCGGTGTTCACTACACCAGGAAAGGAGAGACTATGTATTGCACATACACTTTCCCTGGGGGGGCAGGGTACCCAAGAGGGAGCCCACCCCTCCCCCCCAGATGTCTGATATCTCTTTGTAAATGCCGCTTTGGTACTGTAGACATTAAACTTAATGTTATATGAGAAAAGAAACAATCTTTTTCAAAAATATGTCAGCAAAATCAATCCCAACAATCCCGCTACATAATAAGTCCTTGCATTTGTGATAGCTAAAGGTACATTTAAATAGATTACTTATTTATTCAAGTTTTATAGTTATATTAAGTTTTTGTGAACTACAGCCACTCCATCAAATGCAAAAAGAGTATCCTATATTGACACACACATGTATATATGTACAAATATACAATTACAAAATGATGATTTGGATCGGGTGCATATGATTTGGATTGGGGGCAAATGGAATCTTTGGGGACCATTGTTGTTCTAGGCAACCATGCTGTGAAGTGCATTTGAATTAGACAAATATGTGCGTAGAGCCAGTCATTTCCATCTTTCTCACCCTGTACCATTCCAAGGTGGAGGGTCGCAGGTTGGGATGGGTGAGGGTCTTTTTAATGTGAAAGGTGCTCATAGCCTGAACAGCTTTGCATTAGGTTAGTCCACATGATCACTCATCAAGAGAATGAGCATCAAAAATTGTTGAACAAACACTAGCTGTTGAAGACACCTGAGTATAAAATCTGTTGCAAATATTTTGATCTCAAAAATAACTTCAAATATTTATAGGTACAACAAGGCCAAGCAACAGTATTTACTACACAGAATGTGAAAAGTTGGTGTGGCTCAGACTGCACAGTAAAAGCATCACTGGTTATAGATTAACACAGATATACATTGGTAATGAAACTGGACCATTATGGTTCATAGTTCTTACTACACGTAATTATAATGTGCATTTTCAATTATGTTATAACTGAGAGTCTTTATTATAACAACAACTGAACCTGCAATTAATCATCAAATTAAGGCATAAGTATTGCTTCCATATATCAACATTTTGTGGGACAAGAGGCATCAGGTATAATTAAAAGTGGGACAGTCTTTTAAAATTAGGAACAGGTGGCAACTTTAATTATTGATGAACTTTCTCTTGAAAGATGAGAATTTCCATAATAAATGCTTTAGAAACACCACCTTACCCATCTGCAGTTTTTCAAGTGTTTATCTTGTAACTACCTTTGGTCAGATCTGTTTTCAATATGGAGAGTGGAAGACAGGAGTGTGGGGTCAGTAGATCAAAATACGTTGTGAATGGCAGAATTCTGAAGCTCACTTCCTTTGTGTCGATCACTGTACCCTCAGTACTTACCAGAATCCTTAAAAGTTTGTATCACTATTTCAGAAGTAAATCAAGAAGGGAAGAGTATTCTGTTTCATTGTTCCCCATTGTTTTCCCATCCATCCATCCACCCACCCACCCAAGCCAAGGCATACACTGCCCCCACCCTTGGTGTCTTCCCATCCTCCAACTTCCTACCCTGCCCTGCATCCTAATACCACCCACATCAACCACCTCTTCCTCTCAACTACCCCTGCACCCCACAACCCATGACATTCACTCACCTGCACCCTTGCTGTCTTTCCACCCCCCCCAACCTTGGCATTCACTCACTCCACCCCCGCTGTCATCCCACCCACCCCGCAGCTGAACAGATGCTGACTTTCCCCCTGTGTGTGTGTGTCTCCATGTCTATGGTGGCTCAAAGCCCTGAAAGAGGACCAGAATGGAGATAAGGAAGAATAATTATGGAGGTATAGGGGGCATGACAACAGTCACACAGACACCAAAGCACAGCATTCCTTTTCTTTGCAGTGCATTGTTGCCGCCTTTTCCTGCCGTATACAGCCTTGCAGTGTTTAGCATCAGTGTGAGCTTGTGGCATGATCTGAGTTTTTTTGCGTGGCTGGGTTGTATGTATGCGTCTCAAGGTGGCTGTTTTATGTAGGGAAACCAATCTGGCTTCAGCTTTCCCTCTCCTCCTCCCTCCCTGCAGCCTCTACCTAGGAAAAGTACAGTCTTTCTTCACAGTTTGGACCAATGCAGGAGGGAAGCATCCTCAGCAGGATATAATGACATCCCACAAAGCAGCTATTTTCTCCAGGGGAACTGATCTCTGCCATCTGGAGAACAGTTGTAAATCTGAGTGATCACCAGACCTCACCTGGAGATTGGCAACAATGGTTCCCCAGGAGGAAATGATCCTCCTTTCTTTTTTGGTCACCGTGTGACACAGAGTGTTGGACTGGATGTGCTATTGGCCTGATCCAACATGGCTTCTCTTATGTTCTTATGGTTTGGAAGGTGGAGTCTATGGCATTATACCTGTCTGAGGTCCTACCCCTTCTCAAATCCCACCCTCTTGATGCTCCACCCCTCAAATCTCCAGGAATTTCTCAAACTGGAGTTGGCAACCCTATCTCCTTCTCAGCCAACCATCTGCCTACCTTGCTTTGCCCCATGACTTCAGGTCTCCATTTTCTCCCCCCTCCCTGCATCCTCTACCTAAGAAAAGAACAGTCTTTCTCTACAGTGAGGACCAAAGCAGCTTACATCATTCTCGTCTCCTCCTTTTGATCTGCATAACAACCCTGTGAGGTAGGTTAGGCTGAAAGTCTGTGAATGGTCCAAAATCACTCAGTCAGCTTCCACAGCAAAAACCTGGGTCTGGCAGACCCTACTCTGAAGCACTAACTCCTATGAAACACTGTCTGTCATAGGGGGGTGCTGCTGAACAGTAGCAAGCTGTCAGGCCTAGGGAACCAACCTTCAGGTGGAGCTTGAAGATCTCCTGGGATCAGAACTGAACTCCAGACAATCATTGTCTGTCCTGGGGTGAGGCTGAGGCGGGGAGGCCTTTGAGGAGATGTTCCCAGGGGGCCAGGCCTTGCCATCTAGTTGCATTATAGCTTCGGTGGCAGCAGCCTTTGGAGGCTTTGTGTGCTAGGAGGCTGTGTGAGCCATTGATGGGGTGGTAGAGGTCTATTGCCAGCAGTGGCCGTAACACCATGAGGGCGCAGTACAGCATCATATTATCTATGATTAGGTTAGATTTGCTAGCTCTTCCAGAAAAAAAGTCCTATTAACAGTTACATTTTTGATCAGTCCAGTTTAGTCCAAAGTTAAGAGTCTCCTATAAAAGCCTCCACATGGATCAATGGCTGATTCAAAGCCTCCCAATAGCTGCTTGTGCCTAGCTTGGAAAGAAAGGGTCCTTTAGTTCCAGCATCATGTGGAGATTTCTGTCCTCAGCTCCTATCTTGCCTTGAGGAATCATCTTTACCCTTGCCACTCCCGAGGCTCTTTTTCTAGCAGGAGCTCCTCTGCATATTAGGCCACGCCCCCTGATATAGCCTATACTCCTGAAGTTTACAGTAGGCCCTGTACTAAGAGCCCTCTAAGCTCTTGGAGGATTGACTACATCAAGGGTGCATGGCCTAATATGCAGAGGAGCTCCTGCTAGAAAAAGAGCCCTGGCCACTCCAAAGCCTCCTTGCTGCATACAATGCTTCTGCTCCATCTCTTATTCCCTGGAATGAGTTTGCTGTAACCTACTAGGAAGAGTTTGTCTGTGCTGTCAGCTGAAACAGGATATCCTTTATAATCCTTTATAAATGTGTATCTTGATGGTCTTGATATTGAAATGTCCAAAATCAATATGGATCAATCAGGAATGTTGTGCAGTTTCACACTGCTTCATAGGAGCTATAGTGTGTGTATATAATGCCAATGTAAACAGCATCACATATATATTGATAGTCCTACTATACAGGTGCAAAGAGAGAGTGAACATCAAATGATCCTGTGCTCTGTAAATAAGTCACTTCAATGACACTATCATTATTCTTGGGGATGCCTGCCTTCTCTAGTGTTTGAAAATATTGAGTCTGTTGGCTATGTAAGTGCAAAAGCTACTGTGCAGTCACAGAGCTTCTCAGCACTATGTTTGAGCTGAACTTTGAGCAAAACCATCAAGGCAAAATAAGGCGTTAAATAAGGACTGAAATTGTACCTCAGTCAGTGTTCTCAGCCAGGCCCGTAGCCTTGGTAAGGCTCAGGGGGCACGGCCCCTCTATTAACCCCCCTTCCCCCTGTAGGGCTCCTCCGTTCAGCACCAGTTTTCACCCCCCCCCCAGCACGCCGGCCGCCGCCAATGCCTCCTCCACCAGCTGGCCTTCACCGCTACTGCCAATGCCCACCCCTCCTTTCCCTTTGCTTCCCCCCACATGATCACAACAGCCCCCAGAAATAAAAATAAGTCCCTGATCAGTGCTGGCTTGCAGCCCTCCCAATGCGCTGCTCACCTGTCGCCCGTGCCTCCTCCACCGGCCTGCCATCATCACTACTGCTGCTGCCTGCCTCTCCTTTCCTTTTTCTTCCCATCGCCTCCCCCTCGCACGATCACAGCAGGGCCGGGCATGGTGCATAATGATTGCGCATGGAACGGGGGTGATGGGAAGGAAAGGGAAAAGAGATGTGGACAGTGGCAGTAGTGTCTAAGGATGCACAGGTGGCAGCCAGGTGGTTCACTGGGGGGGAGGGGTGCAAGCCCATGCTGATCAGGGACTTATTTTTCTTTCTAGGGCCTGCAGTGATCACGCAGGAAAAGAAGGGGTGGGCCTTCATAAGAACATAAGAGAAGCCATGTTAGATCAGGCCAATGGCCCATCCAGTCCAACACTCTGTGTCACACAGCGGCCAAATATATATATATATATATAAAAATACACACACACACACTGTGGCTAATAGCCACTGATGGACCTCTGCTCCATATTTTTATCTAACCTCCTCTTGAAGGTGGCTATGCTTGTGGCTGCAACCACCTCCTGTGGCAGTGAATTCCACATGTTAATCACCCTTTGGGTGAAGAAGTACTTCCTTTTATCCGTTTTAACCTTTCTGCTCAGCAATTTCATCAAATGCCCACGAGTTCTTGTATTGTGAGAAAGGGAGAAAAGTATTTCTTTCTCTACTTTCTCCATCCCATGCATTATCTTGTAAACTACTATCATGTCACCCCGCAGTCGACGTTTCTCCAAGCTAAAGAGCCCTAAGCGTTTCAACCTTTCTTCATAGGGAAAGTGTTCCAGCCCTTTAATCATTCTAGTTGCCCTTCTCTGGACTTTCTCCAATGCTATAATATCCTTTTTGAGGTGCGGCGACCAGAACTGCACACAGTACTCCACCAGGTGGTTGGAGGGAGGGGGAGGTGCTGTGGAGGGGGCAGGGCTGCCAGAAACACGGGGAGATCGAGGGTCGCCAGAGCAACGGCAGCAGAGAGAGTGGGGGCCGCCAGAGCAGGGGGGCCCTCCACCCAAAATTTTATTTCACGGGCCTCCCCATCTGAAATTTTCTGGCTACTGGCCTATTCTCAGCCACTCTCATATCATATGATAAGTTGCAGTATTTATTGCAAAGCCAGAGATCTGGGAAGCAGTACCTCTAAAAAGAGACACCAAGGTGTTCAGGATTTTGTGCAACAGTCCAATAGCAATCCATTCTCCAGACCATAATATATTGGTCCCACTAGTTCTTTAGTCTGGTATTTCTATTTGTGGGACCTGATCATCATCAGTATTGTATGAATATCTTCCTTTTTCTTCTTGCCATCTCGTTGTCCTAACAACATAGTAGCTACCCAAAATAATTCCTCTTATTCAAGATCGCTCATATTTTTTGAGTTTTCCTCTGAGAAGATTTGTTCAAAGTTTGGGTTTCAGGATCACACCTGAAATTATTTTGTTTGGGTTTTTTTTTGAACCTCAGAAAAATATAGAGGAATCAGGAGTTGCTCTGTTGGGGAGTGGGGGGTGCTAATGTTAGTTAACTTACATCAGATTGCCATGAGCTCTCAGACTTTCCTCATGAACAAGAGTTCAAATGCTGCATCTGTTCATCATTTAGTGAACTAGATGGTTTCGTAGATACTGATGGAATCTGCATAAAATCTGGAATTTAGTATGAACTGTGGCTAAAAAAACAAACTTTAAAAGCCTACAACATGCAGGTGAGAGTTCAAAATGTGAATGAATTTCCAAGGAGCCATTGATATCTTCTTCAAATTTCATGGAGATGTTTTTGGTCCCTTTGAAACGTTTTTAAAAATCATCTTTAAATTCTGAAAATATACATGTTTCTTTAATACACTAACATTTCCAAGTTAAAATGAAAATTAATTTATGCAACTTATTTTAAAATACATTGCAGAAAAAATTAAGAGCATATATTCTGTCAGTGGATACACACATGTTAATGGGAATATAGATTTAAATATTTTGGTTCTCTTCCCTTATTTGAATAACATGTATTGTATCTATTTAATAAATATATGCTGAGTGAAATCTGAGCTCTGTTAATATAAAATCAATAGTGAGGCTTCTGCTGATTTAAGCAGAGGCAGGATTTCATTGTGTAAATGCATATTTCATTAACATTCATTGACAAGTTCTATGATGTGACATTTTTAAATGCTTGCCAATTTAAACCATGAATGTGTCGTAGGATATTTTTGATCTTAGAGTCCTATAAACCCTCTCCTGCGGGTGGTATACTTTTAAACAAATATTTAGTTTGGCTGCCCAAGTCTTAAGATCCAACTTGAGAAAGGCTTTTTAGAAGTAATGCTTTAACAGTGTTCCTTTGACCTTCAGTAGCAAAGCTTATGCCTTGCAAATTGATTAATATAGATACAATATCAAATCATTTTTCATACTATTTTTTTAATGTTTGTTAAATGCCCAAGCAGTATGTAAACAGAGTAGTTGGCATTTTTATTAGGGTCCGGAACTCAGTCATTTCCTTTGCAACAACATCTCATAAACTATTTTGACAGTCTAATAAACTATAAAAAGCTGTGGTAAAAACTAGCTCTGAATGTTATAACCGAACAAAATGGAAAGAGCAAGAGAAAACATCTATCACTGAGATTATTATCACTGTTGCTATGGCAACCTGGTTGCAATGGCAATATCTCCATGGTTCTGCTGTTTGTTATCATCTTTCTTGATTTTACATCATTGAAATTGTAGTAATTACACTCTGCCTGATGAAAAATGCATGCTGTCATGGCAACTAAGTCAAATATTCTTAATCATTTCACCTCTTCAATCCAAAATGTAATTGTTTGTCAGTTAAATAGGTTATACAGAAGGCTTCTATGGTCTTACAATCGTTTTAAGTGTTTTGCAAAAATTGTGCTTTTAGGATGAAGACCTGAAGTTAAACTAATGGTCCACAATGGTAAACAATGACTCATTAGAGTAAGTGATCAGTGCTTGTTAATTTTAGAGTATCAATTTTTGTGATGCACATCATATTATTCTGCATTATTTGGAAGTTCATGAACCAGGAAACAAAAGATGGCAATACTGCAGGAATTTTAAAGAAATATTTGTGGTACAAATCTCATAGTCATTGCCTTGAGTTCCTTGATAGCTGTCTCTGAAGACATTGTATCAAAACGTCTGTGACTCTAATTAGAGATCCTTGTGTGAAGCAGTGGCCTACACAGCTCACAAGTTGCAATGCATGAGAACTTCCTTCCTCAAAACAAATTATTTGTACGGTCCAGACCCACAGTCAGATGATTACTTCAATCAAAGTTGCTGCTGGCAGTTCAGGGATATACATGCACCCTGCTGTTTGCCCCATTTGGTGCTGTCCCCTGCAGCCCCGATGGATAGATAGCTGCATGGATAGATCAATCACCATTGGCTAATAAGTTGTCCTTATTTTGAGTAGGTTTCTGCCCCTTGTTCCATAGCAAATCAGTCAGTAGGGCTGAAAATTCTGAGAAAATGAAATCCTTGAGATTTTGGGGTGGAGCTTGGGAAAGATGACGGTTGGGGAGGGATCTCAATGTGATATAATGCCACAGACTCCATCTTCCAAAGCAACCATTTTCTCAAGAGGAACTGACCTATGTCACCTGGAGCTCAGCTGCAATTCCTTAGGCCCCACCCGGAGGTTGGCTACCCTTTGTTACATGGGGCTCATGTATAGCCATTTCCAAAGTAAGTTTCATTATGTAATCATAATGAGTTGTCCCAGAAGTCTGACTTTGGGTACAAGGAATCAACCTAGTAATGGACTCAGTCTTGTCCAATTTTGGGGAGAGGGAATCTGTTCAATGTTGAAAATAGTTGATTTGTAAAATTGATGAAGTTAAAATGTAATAATATATAGCTTTTTAAAGGATACAATTAGTCTGAAACAGCACTGAAGCTGATTGAAGTGTGAAGATTCTTTTAAATTGCTAATTCTAGGCTATCTCCTTTTATTCTTGTTTTGGTCAAAATTAATTGCTGAGGTTCTCTATAACACCATAGTTGAATTTGCTAGCAGGGCCTGTGGTGCAGAGTGGTAAAATAGCAGTACTGCAATTTGAACTCTCTGCTCACGACCTGAGTTCGATTCTGGCAGAAGCTGGATTCAGGTAGCCGGCCCAAGGTTGACTCAGCCTTCCATCCTTTCGAGGTCGGTCAAATGAGTACCCAGCTTGCTGGGGGAAAAGTGTAAAGGACTGGGGAAGGCAATGGCAAACCATCCTGTAAAAAGTCTGCCGTGAAAACATTGTGAAAGCAACATCACCCCAGAGTCGGAAATGACTGGTGCTTGCACAGGGACCTTTCCTTTTCCTTTCTTATATTCATGCAAAGAAATAATGTAGTAAACAGAAGTGTTGGAAATATTTATACCTTGCTACCTACTGGCCTGCAGGCTTCTTCATACAGCCTTACAAAAGTCTCTATTAAGATTTCACAAATTCCACTGTAAGAACAAATTGAGAAAGTACAAAAGAACAAGAAAGCCTACATAGAGATGTACTAATACAATAGGATCCATATGTAATGGATTTTTTAAAAAAAATATAATGCTTTTTATAATCCAAATTCTTATGTTCTTATATAAGCATTATTGTCTTATGTGTGAGTTACAGATCCTATCAAAATCATTTTTCTAGAACAATCTGATGGCATCATGCTGTTGATTAAAAAAAAATATATATCAGATCATTCAGCCATGATTGCCTTTCTGAATTTATTTCTGGAAAACAGCCATGCGTTGGGTGGTGAAGAACATTGAAGTAGATTTCAGAGTTGTTAATAATGTGCCATTCTAATATTGGGGAGAGACGGTAGGAAGCCTAACTTCCCAGTAACCCAGAAGGAACAGGTATGCAGACTGGGAATATTTTCTCTTATGTGTTTTGTTACTACCATCAATCAATTTTTAAAGCAATTCTAAAATTTGATTGCCAACAACACAATCTAAATTTGTTTGGTTCTCAAGTAACTACAATACTATTGTAATATATGTTAAAAAGGAGAATGATTTTGTGAAACAGAATACTAATATTAAATACTTTTCAAACATCCTAAGGCAAAAAAAAAGGTAGCATGGATGTTTATAAACATGAGAAAGCTGTTATTACACAATAACTTTATTCAGCATTGCTAGCATTTCATGATGAAACTTTGCAGAATGAATTTTAGTCTTCTTCTGCCTAACTTTCTCCTGGCTGCCCTTAGGCAATAGTGAATACAGTCTTTCAAATGAAGGCTGCACTTTAATAGCATTGACTTAAAACAGAAAAGTAGGTAAAAAAATTTGACAGGAGACATCTCAACTTTTGCTCAGACTGAGTTTTATGAGAGTCGTATTTTGAAATCTGCAAAATGGTCAAAAAGAATTTCTGTTTGTTTGCTACAAACTTACGCTTTCAGTAGAAGAAGCAGGAACAGTACTAGTTCGAATAAGAACAGCACCACCCCTCCTTTTCTTTTCTTTTCTTTTCTTTTCTTTTCTTTTTTTGCTGAACTTTGTTACAATTCAGGCCTATGAGAGAGGAGGGTCAGTACCAGTGAAGGAAAACATGAAATGAGGTTAAATCCCCTCAAATGAGCTAACTCTTCTTTGACAAAACACATATCTATATTATAGCCCCTTTGCTTATGTGAAGGGTAATGCCATTTTGGTACAGCATTCAATAGAAAACAAAGTGGAATGGTAAGTGGAAGCAAAGGAGCCAATATTGCTGAAGATGGTCCAGGGTATAAAAACCTCTCAGAAGCTTACCTATGAAAGAGTCAAACATGTGAATAAGGAAGACTTTGAATCAAAACTCACTGATGCTTTGAACTCACTGTCTGGATTTAGGCAAATAGACTTGCCAGCCTCCAGGTGGGGAACTATAAATACATGTAATAATATCTGGAACCAATGCTCAAAAAAACCTATGTGCACAATTAGTCAGAACCGCTAATGCCATTGAGAGAAACTGACTAATTGTGCACACAGTTTTTTTGAGCATTAGTTCCAGATATTATGAAGTAATTTGGTCAGATGAAGGTTGATGTCAAAACATGGATGTTTTTTACCTAGAAAACGTGTTATCATCAAATCAGCAATACTTAATCATCAATACTTTGTTTTATGTTCATTTTTAAAACAATTTTTATTTATTTAGTAACATATGGTAACAATATCTATTTCTTGCATCATTAATAACTTCTTTTTATCTATCCCATATATTACTTTCTAACCACCCCTCCCCCCGTTACTTGACCCGCCGGTGTTATTTACTTAAAATACTAATATTTAAAGGTACCCTTAACTAATAAAAACCAAGATTAATATTCTTCTTTCTTCTAAAGCTTAATCATTATCAAAAATTGTCCCATGCCCTTTTATTTTCCATTCTTTTTCTACATATCTTATAAACTTTTCCACTCCATCTTAAAAACTTCTAAGTCATAGTCTCTTAAAATTCTTGTTAATTTGTCTATTTCACTCCATGTCATAACTTTTACAATCCAATCCCATATTTCTTGCTTCCACAATGTCCTAGCAGCTGAAAGCAAGTACCAAATTATAGTTCTATCTTTTGGAAATTTTTCCATTTGTAATCCCAACAGAAAAGTCTCTGCAACTTTCTTAAACTCGTATCCCAAGATCCTAGATATTTCTTGTTGAATCATCGGCCAATACTTTTTTGCTCTTTCACAAGTCCACCACATATGGTAGAAAGAACCTTCATGTTTTTTACATTTCCAACATCTGTCTGGCATCTTATTGTTCATCTTTGCCAACTTTTTAGGAGTCATATACCATCTATACATCATTTTAAAACAGTTCTCTTTAATACTATGACACGTTGAAAGCTTTATCGAATTCTTCCACAAGTATACCCAAGTTTCCATCTGTATTTCTTTATTTACATTAATTGCCCATTTAATCATTTGAGATTTCACTACTTCATCTTCCGTAGACCATTTTAAGAGTAATTTATATAATTTTGAAATTAATTTTTCATTGTCTTCAAGCAGAACTTTTTCCATTTCTGTTTGCTCTTTTCTTATTCCTTCAGTTTTAATATCATTTTTCACCAAGCTCTTTATTTGTTGCATTTGGAACCAATCATATTTATTATTCAGCTCTTCAGCGGTTTTTAATTCTATTTTGCCACTTTGTATTTTTAATAGTTGATTATATGGCAACCACTTTTCTTCACCCATCTCAGCTGTTATTTTTATTACTTCTGCTGGCACTATCCATAATGGTTTTCTCTCATCCCCATATTTCTTATATTTCATCCATGTATTTCATAAACTGTTTCTTATATAATGGTGAGAGAAAAAAACATCCATCCTTCCCCCCCCCCCCCATAGTACATATAAGCGTGCCAGCCAAATTTATTTCCATAACCTTCAAATGCTAAGAGTTTTTGTTTAACAGCATCACCCATTCTTTTATCCACACTAAACAAACTGCTTCATGATATAGTTTTAAATCTGGTAATTTGAATCCTCCTCTCTCTTTTGCATCTGTTAAGATTTTCATTTTAATCCTTGGTTTCTTCCCAGCCCACACAAACGCTGAAATTTTCCTTTGCCATTTATTAAATTGTTTACTGTCTTTCACAATCGGAATAGTTTGAAACAAATACATTATTCTTGGCAAAATATTCATCTTAATTGCAGCTATTCTGCCAAGCAATGACAAATTAAGTTTATTCCATTTTATCATATCTTCATCCATTTTACACCATAGCTTCTCATAATTGTTTTTAAACAAGTCAATATTCTTCATTGTTATCTCCATACCCAAATATTTTACCTTAGAGGTAACTTCACAACCTGTTAGCTTCTGCAGTTCCTTTTGTTTGCTTACTTGCATATTTTTACATAGCAGTTTTGATTTTTCTTTATTAATATAAAGTCCTGCCAGTTCTCCATATTCTTGTATTTTAACTAACAACAAAGGTGTTACTTGTATGGGATTTTCATTTATAAACATTATATCATCTGCAAATGCCCTATATTTATAAGTAAATCCTTTTACTTTTAATCCTTCTATTTCTTTGTCTTCTTGGATTTGCATCAGTAAGATTTCAAGAGTCATTATAAACAACAGTTCATTGAGTCTTTACTTCATTGCACAGCAGTCTTTGTACAGCAACATCGCTATTTTTTTCAGAGAGGTTTCTGCACCTACAAGGGCACTTCACTCACTGGAATTTTCCATCCTTGGTGGACTCTCTAAGTGATTCATACTTCACCATTGGTTCATTGTATCCTTGCCTTCTTTGTGTGAGCATCTATATGAATTTGTGAGATTATACGCTTGGTGCTTTAAATTGTATGGTATTTGGAGAATTGATTAGTAAGTAAATTGTTTTTCTCTGCATCAAGCTGTTTTAATTTTTGAAGTGTTTATGAAAAATTAGTTCTATTGATTGTTTATTACATGTAGTTATAGAACATGGGTCTCTCCAGGTTCTCAACTTTACTGTGTTCTTCCCATTTGGTTTGCACAGCCTCCAGATGACAGAGCTCCGTTCCCCTAGATAAAATGGCTGCTGTGGAGGGTGGACACATTATACATTATACTTCTTTGAGGTGTCTATCCTCTCAAGGCTCTACCCCCAAATCTCCAGGGATTTTCCAATCCAGAGTTGGCATACCTAGATTCAGTACACCAACTGCAATACTGGCTTACCCTCACAGGTAATTCTTGAGATAATGAATCTAAAATACTTCACATATTCAAAGAATGCTAAACAAGTGCTAAGTGTTATTAATATTCCCCTGGAAAGTTAAGATGATACTAATAAGTGAATGATAATGTATAATGTCTACAGAGTCCAGAGTTGGGATTTTATCCAGGCTACTTTTGCCAGGGATCCTGGAGGGTTTTGTCATCTTCTGGGCACAGAGCAGATGTCACTAGGAGTAGTGGGCTGTTTTGGAAAGTGGACTTTATGCTGTCATACTCCATTGAAGTTCCTTCCCCCATTGAGTCCCTCCCCCTCAAACCCCACCGTCCTCAGGCTCCGCCTCCAAAATTTCCAAGTATTTCCCAACTCAGAGCAAGTAGCCCTCGTTGTACTAGATGACCCTGGAGGTTCCTTCCAACTCTATGTTTCTATGATTCTCCACCACCTGGAGCCTATTATACTGTCTATTAGGTACCAGGCCAATATATATATATATATATATATATATATATATATATATATATATATATATATATATATATATATATATATATATATATATATATATATATATATATATATATGTATGTATGTATGTATATTTATATTTATATATGTATATTTATATTTCAAAAAGAAGAAAATTACAATACAATACAATGTCAGATTGCATTTTCAAATTTTGAACTAACTCAGCCCCATTCCAAAATTTACAAATGAACAATCATTGCAGTATTACAAATACAAAATTTAAAGCCTATTGGTATAATAACTGCTTAATTAACATTCAGTCTTGACTATTTACTAATTTCCACCATTAATACAAAAGGGAGACACAATTATACTAATGTAACATCATATTTTATTCCTTTCTCCAAAATTAAAAAAAAAAATTAAGAAAAATCCCCTGTCAGAAATTTGTCAGAAAAATATGAACAAATTCTGATAATTTTTGGTAGTTTTGCAATACCCCAGACGTTTCAATGCAAAACTTGATGGTAAGGTGTTACTAATTTTCCAGTTTTTATCTTGCTAGTAACAATTTTGCACCTGTTATATCAAAATCATCTTTATACAGACTTTTGGACTATATGCATTAACTAGTCCCAGTAGTACTTCCTTGAGATCTAAAGGAATGACAGTCTCTTTATATGATACGTTTCTGTAAGAATCTTAGATTTATTTATTTATTACTTTAAATTTCTATCCCGCCCTCTCCGCGGGATAGAAATTGAGAGCCAATTTGGTATAGTGGTTGTGCATGGACTTTTATCTGGAAGAACAGAGTTTGATTCCCCACTCCTCCCCATTCCCCACCCCTGCACATGCAACTGCTGATATGACCTTGAGTCAGTCACAAGTTCTCACAGAGCTATTCTGCTCAAGAGCAGGTCTGGTAGAAGTCTCTCAGCCCCACCTACTTCATAGTGTGTCTGTTATGAGAAGAGGAAAAGAAAGGAGATTGTAAGCCACTCTGAGACTCTTTAGGTAGTAAAGGGCAGGGTATAAATCCAACCTTTTCTTCTTCTTTTACCACTGGACATCGCCCAAACATATTTTTATGCAGAGTTATATCTAAGGGGTTCCATCTTCTAAAATTATTTTTGTTTCTAGCCTGATGAGTCACAACCATTTTATTGCTGTCATTTTTAAGCAACTGTTTTATTCTTTGTTACAACCTGACTGTTTTTAATATTTTTATGGCTGTTTATTATTAATAATTTGTATACTGATCCTAGTGATGTAACTCAGCAGTCCAATCCAGACATAAGCTATGGCTGGCCATGGTGCATGTCAGGTGGCACTCATCAAGTTCCTAAGGAAATTAGCATGCGCAGGCATAGGGGTGGGGAGGAGAGGCATAAGGCAGCTGCAGGCCTGGCAGCCACCATGGCAACCCCGCTGGAGCTTGCGGGTGAGGCAGATGCAGAAGGAGGGGAGGGCCAGCCTAAGCCCCCCTGATTGACCAGGCACCATGACAGATGAAAGTCGGGGGTGGAAAGAGGCTGCCCCAGAGAGGCTGATCACCTTCCCCACCCCGCCTCGGCAGAGACCTGAGCCAGTCATGGCCAGATGGGCACAGTAAAGGGGGAAAAGTCCCAGCAATGCGGCGAGGGGAAAGGGGTTGGGCTAGGCATGTGTGCAAGAGTGACAGAGAAGCCTGGCATGCTGCTGCGATTTGGGCAGGGAAGGGGAAGTGTGAGCTACAGGATTGGCCAGTCCCATGGCTGTGCCCACCATCAGAGACTCATGCCAGTGGCAAGCAGGCGAGAGAAGTCATGCCCCCCCCAGCCATACACAGACAGGGGAAACGTAGTGCAGGAGTCTGCAGTCAGGGAAACCAGGCAAAATGTGTGTCCAGGACAGAGGAGACAGAGCCATGGCATGTCGAAGTCCCACAGGAAAGCACTGCCCAGCACGGACATAGAGTCTTGCCGCCCCCCTTGCCGGGAACACCACCCCCATTGGCAGAAGGACACAGAGTGCGAGTTGCCAGCCAGGTGCCCAGCTCCTGCCCCCCTGCACCCCCCCCCCCTCTGCTCTGTGCCATGGGATGATGAGGGGAATAACCCCTGGGCTCCCCTGTTCACTCTCTCATGGAGGTGGCTCATAAGCCCCAGCCCTTCCCCATGAAACATGTGACCCCACCCCCAAAGAACCCACTGACGGATGGAACACTTCACACAGCACACTTGGAAGGGGCAGAGGGAATGTTCAGCAGGCACCACGCACACGAGACAAGGAACACAGCACATCTCAACACTTTTCCTAGGTGCAAGTTTCCTTGAAACAACTCAGACATTCTTGCCGGCCAAGGGGCTTCACTCCAAGAGGGGGGTGGGAACAGCTGACAGAGAAGAGGGGGGGAGTAAGTGCCCCACATGGAAGCCTCTCTGTTGCATTCCCACCTGCAAAACAGAAACAGAGATCAAGAGCACCCGAAGGGGTGGCAGTTGCAGCATGTACACGTGTTGTGCTGAGGGAATCTCTTAAAGGGACAGTCCCTGACACACCTCCCCACAGGCATCAAAGGAGTTGACAGACCTCCCCTGCCAGGGGTGGGAACGGGGAAGAGGACAGACTGAGGGGGGGCCTCCGGCAACATGCGGGGGCCACGGAAAGAGCCCCTGCCTGGGCTTGCAGCCTGGGTCCAGTGCCAGAGACGCTGTCACTGTGAACAAGGGGGGGGTGAGTTTGGAGCATGCACTCACACTTACCATTGGGGTGCAACTGGCTCTGCCCACCAAGCTTCGGACACCTGTTTGGACTCAATAAAAAGAAGTTAGCCACAGAAGAGAGCCCTCACTCCCCTCCTTGCAAGTCGAAGTGCCAGCCCTATACTGTCTAAGCAAATTCGCTGTACAAGTTCTGTCACCAAAGTGCCCCCCTCGCTCTAAGTCCATGTGGCAGAGAGCTCCCTGGCAAATCTCCCTGCTACATGGCTGGGTGTGTGGGGCAGGACCAGCATCCTTTGTAGAAGAGGGGGGATGTGATTGGGTTTTAGACAGGGGGCTCACCCCATCCAGAGGATGCGGGGATTGGTGCACCGTTTAGTTGGCTCCCTGAGCGTTTCTGAGGCTGTGCCAGGAGCGCCGGGAACCTTTGTTTTCGGGGCACATGGGTTTCTATGGGATCTGCCACGATTTACCTTGCCGTAACTTTATGCCTCTCACAGGGGGCATGCCCGGGCTGAGCGGTCTTAGGAAGCCACCTAATGCCAGCCACGCCCCTAGTCCAGCTCACTCGCACACCGGCATACCTTCCTACGCCCCAGTTGTGCTGCTGGCTAGGCGGAGCTGCGCTCGCCTGAGGACTGGAATGGATGCACGCTGTGGTGTGCGCAGACGGGAGTAAGCCACATTTGCGCCAGTGGGGAAGGGGTTAGAGTGGCATACCTCCCATTCCCACTGGCATAGCAGTAAGATTGCCTCCAAAGCACTTTCAGCCCTCCTCCTCAGGATTGCACTCCAAATTTTCTAAGTAAATAAATAAAATTTTGCCCTCCCCCCCTGTCTCTAAGTAGTTTATTACTTAACATTTTACGGATTTCAACTCTGGTAAGTTCCTGTCTATTATGTATACTGGTTTGTGGACTAGTGACTACTTGTTTCTTTAGCATTTGAGCATTTTCTCAAGCCTTGAAATGAAAGAAGATCATGTGTCAGCTGAGATGATGGTATACATTTATCTAAAGTTTCCGCAGGTCTGAGAAACAGAACAGTACAATGAAAAACAACTCTGATGGGAAGTCTACAGGGCTCTGGTCTCAAAAACCTGTAAAGGTCAGTCTGGGAAATAAAGCATACTGTGCTTTTCTTGACTATAGCCGTACTCTTATCAGTCAGTTTTTTGTATTTTAACCTTGCTTCTAAAGTTGCCACAGAGATTTGAAGGGACAGATCAATGCAGATAGCTGTAAACTCCCTGGAATTGCACTGAGAACAATCAAATTGCAAATACATGACAACCTTCATTATCTAGGGTTCCTGATTACCCAAAGTCACTGTCTACCCCTCATGTTGCTCTCTGTCAAAGTAGCACCATGTAAATACTTTTATTTATCCGGATGTCATATTGTACTAACACTTTGCATGCCCAGTGAAGCAATTCAAATAAATGAGGTGGTTGAGCCTGTGGATTGACTCTTTGGCTGCTACACAGCACACAGCTGTTGATTCTGCCCTGATTTTTCCACAAGCCCTTGTAGTTATTACTGCTTGCTTAACTATAATAATTACTATTGGTATACTAACAGTAATAATTTTATCTATCTACTTGACCATGTAACACTAGTGGTAATTAATGACATTATGATTGTATTAAAGAGGTCACTGTATAATAGCTGATCCTAATTCATTTGGGAGAACATGCCTGTAGCCTACTTTAGTTAGGTTGTAAGCCAAAATGCCCTCAAAACGAGGTTGGGGAATTGTCAGGTGGGCACCTGGCTTAATCAAGATCTTTTACCGGTGTATACAAGATTCCACATCCAGAAATTAATGCTTAAAATATATTAGGGACTCTAATTAAGTAAAAACAATTAAAATTTATTCAGAAAATATAGGCTTTCATACAAGATAAAATACTCATAAAATCATACATACAGTCCTAAGAAAAATAGATAGAGAGAGAGGGGAACACATGGGTAGACGAACAGGGTGATATTTACCGATCATAGTCTTCAAGGAAGGCTCCAATGATGACGAGCAAGGAAGTGGGAGAGGGGACCCGAAACTTGGCCTTAGAATTGGGGATGGATCTAGGCAGCGGAAGTTGGATTACTGCTAGAAGCACACCTGTGGGTAGCTAGTCCACAGGTTATAAGGACTCTCTTGAGCCCTTAGGGTATGGGAGGTATGAGGGAGAAGGAAGGTGGTCAGCTGATACATGACTTCACGAAAAGGATAGGCTTCGCAGTGACCATGAGGGCTGGACTACTACGATAGCCAATAGGAAGTTCATTGGTGTCACCTAATTGGGTGCCCATTCCTGACCAATGGACTTGCTTGGATCCTGGATACCTGAGTGAACTTTCAGGATGAAATGGACCAGGGTGAGGCTCCAAAAGGACAGTTGGGGAGAAGAATAGGAGAGATTACTGGGTGGGGAGATACTTAAGACTATCAAACTTATCTAAAAGGGTGACAAAAGAGAGTCAAATCATTGCCTAGGTAATACACAGTCTATACAAAGGAACTTGGCTCTGGTTGAAGATGGTCTTCCTCTTCTTCTGTCTTCTCCTTGACACTAGTCTTTGTCTTGAGTTCCGTTAAACAAAGACAGTGGCGGTTGGATGATTAGCCACTCCTTGGGTGGGTAGATTGCTTGCAGGCACAGGTGACATAGGGTGGCCAGACCGTCCCGGTCTCCCGGGACTTTCCTGGTTCTGGCCACCAATTCCCGGCTCCGGGGCTGGCTATACCAGGACCATTAGAAGTCCCGGTATAGCCAGCGGGGAGCCGGCGGGCCGTGCACGCGGGCGGGGAAGGTGGGGAGTGAGGGAGCCAGCATCCCTGCGCGTGCGCACGGCGGTGTGCGCACGCGCAGGGACACTGGCTCCCTCACTCCCCACCTTCCCCGCCCGCTGCGCGGGGCCCGGCGGCGGTGGCGGAGGCCGGGGAGGCCGCCGCGGGTCCCTGGAGGCCCTCCAGAGGCCCGCGGAGGCCGTGGAGAGGCCGCTGCGGGTCCCTGGAGGGCCTCCAGAGGCCCGCGGAGGTCGCGGAGAGGCCGCCGCGGGTCCCTGGAGGCCCTCCAGAGGCCCGCAGAGGTCGTGGAGAGGCCGCCGCGGGTCCCTGGAGGGCCTCCAGAGGCCTGCGGAGGCTGCGGAGAGGCGCCGGCCTCTCCGCCGCCTCCCCGGTCGCCGCAGCCGCCGCCAGCCCCGCCAGCAGCACCAGCCGCCCGGAACAAGGTAAGCCAGGGGGGAGCGGCTGGCGGGAGGGGGCGGCCGGCCTTCCTTCCTTCCTTCCTTCCCTCCCTCCTTCCTTCCTTCCTTCCTTCCTTCCTTCCTTCCTTCCTTCCTTCCTTCCTTCCTTCCTTCCTTCCTCCTTCCTTTCTTCCTTCCTTCCCTCCCTCCCTCCCTCCTCCCTTCCTTCCTTCCTTCCCTCCTTCCCTCCCTCCCTCCTCCCTTCCCTCCCTCCCTCCCTCCCTCCTCCCTTCCTTCCTTCCCTCCTTCCTTCCCTCCCTCTCTCCCTCCCTCCCTCCCTTCCCTCCTTCCTTCCCTCCCTCCCTCCTTCCTTCCCTCCCTCCTCCCTTCCCTCCTTCCTCCCTCCCTCCTTCCTTCCTTTCTTCCTTCCTTCCCTCCCTCCCTCCTCCCTTCCTTCCTTTCTTCCTTCCCTCCCTCCCTCCTTCCCTCCCTCCTTCCTTCCTTTCTTCCTTCCTTCCCTCCTCCCTTCCTTCCTTCCTTCCCTCCTTCCTTCCTTCCTTCCTTCCCTCCTTCCCTCTCTCCTCCCTTCCCTCCCTCCTTCCCTCCCTCCTTCCCTCCCTCCCTCCTCCCTTCCTTCCTTTCTTCCTTCCCTCCCTCCCTCCCTTCCCTCCCTCCTCCCTCCCTCCCTCCTTCCTTCCTTTCTTCCTTCCCTCCCTCCTCCCTTCCTTCCTTTCTTCCTTCCTTCCCTCCTTCCTTCCTTCCTTCCCTCCCTCCCTCCTCCCTTCCTTCCTTCCCTCCCTCCCTCCTCCCTTCCCTCCCTCCTTCCTCCCTCCCTCCCTCCTTCCTTCCTTTCTTCCTTCCTTCCCTCCTTCCCTCCCTCCCTCCTTCCTTCCTTCCTTCCTTTCCTCCCTCCCTTCTCCCTTCCTTCCTTCCCTCCCTCCCTTCCTTCCTTCCCTCCCTCCTCCCTTTCTTTTTTCCTTCCTTCCTTCCTTCCTTCCTTCCTTCCTTCCTTCCTTCCTTCCTTCCTTCCCTCCCTCCTCCCTTCCCTCCCTCCTTCCTCCCTCCCTCCCTCCTTCCTTCCTTCCTTCCTTCCTTCCTTCCCTCCTTCCTTCCCTTCCCTTCCCTTCCCTCCCTCCCTCCTCCCTTCCTTCCTTCCCTCCCTCCTTCCTCCCTCCCTCCTTCCTTCCTTTCTTCCTTCCCTCCTTCCTTCCCTTCCTTCCCTTCCTTCCCTCCCTCCTTCCTTCCTTCCCTCTCTCCCTCCTCCCTTCCTTCCTTTCTTCCTTCCATCCCTCCCTCCTCCCACCTTCAGCGGCACGCTGAAGCAGCCTGTCGGTCACTTCCGGGTTCCTGTCCCGCATCTCGACCTGTGTTATTAGTGACAGGCTGCTTCGGCGTGCTGCTGCGCCGGCCCCCTGGGCCCCACAACGATGGGACCAATGCCACAGGGACGGGCTCGAAACACTCTATAACCCCTCAAAAGAACAGCAGTCTAGCTCGCTTCCCCCGAGCCCTGCTGCCATAAGCCTCAAGGGGGCTCATTTTGCGGCATCTCCCGGCAGGAGGGTGGCACCCGCACGGGACACATATCAAATGAAAGAGGGGGCGCAGGGCTATCAGAAACAGCTGGCGGAGGGAGTCGGGAGACCACCCCACTGGGGGATCCACACCCCGAAAGTGATGAAGGTGGCGCAGATAGAGCCAACAGAGCAAACAGGACAAAATAAATAGTCTGCATTATGCAGCACAGTCTCACTGGAATCTCACTGGAATCTGACTGGCTTCTCAGTGTGGAACCCGTTCTCTCTAGTCTTCTCACTTTGAAAAAAGTAAAAAAAGAGTTTTATTTAACTTTATTTCCCCCTTTCCCTCTCTATAAATAATCTTGGTGTTTCCGGCGGTGATATTTGGGGATTTTTGGGGACGTCACAGGAAGTGCTGTGAAGTCACTTCCTGTTTCCGGCAGTGGCATTTGGGGGAAATGATGTCATTTGGGGGAAATGATGTCACAGGAAGTGATGTCACTTCCTGCTTCCGGCAGGTGGCGCAGGGGAAATGATGTCACAGGAAGTGATGTCACTTCCTGTTTCCGGCAGGTGGCGCGGGGGAAATGATGTCACAGGAAGTAATGTCACTTCCTGTTTCTGGCGGTGGCATGACATCACCGGAAGTGACGTCACCGGAAGTGACGTCACTTCCTGTTTCCGGCCGCGCACGCGCTCTGCACGCATACACCCCTACCTTCCCCCTCCCAAAGGTGTCCCTGGCTGGCCTTCAGACATTATGGCCACCCTAAGGTGACATCTGGCGAGTACGTGAGCCGTCCACTGTGCTGGAATGGAGTCAGGCCTGGTAGGAAGATGGCTGCGTGTGGTGTTAGCCCTCCACAGTGGATTCTATGGTCAGCTTCAAAACTGTTCACTTGGATAGCTCCTGGCGGCGCAGTCTCTTCCGCTCCATGGCCGGGATAGACGTCATACAGAACGACAGGAAGCCATCCGTTCTCCTGGTGGGCACTCTTGTACCAGTCTTGAGTACCTTTGTAGTGTTATGGCTGCTAGTACTGCATAAGTCCCTTTCACCCCTGGATAGGTTAACCCACACTCTCTGGCCAGATGTTTGTGAGTTACTTCTCCAGGTGCTCTGGCAACCAAGTTGGTGATTATGATGTTCTGTAAGGGGGTTTTTCTTCACAAGGTCCCCTGACAAAGAACCAAAGCCATTTGCCATTAGAAAGCATGCAATTTGAGTAAAATCACTGATTAGTTGCCTCCCTGGCCACTACATATCAAAGGATTTATTTATTTATTATTATAGCAACAGTGGTGTAGTTAAAACATGTCATGTACTTTGTAAAACCATGAACATTATATTTCTCATCAAACCAAGATTATTTGTATTTTCATTATGTAACGTAGTATGTCTCTTGTTATGTAGTACAAATGATCCAAATTTCAGGTGAACAGAAGTTTTAGCAGTGTAAAAATAGGAGAAAAGCTCTCTCCCTGCCAGTTCTTCCCACCATGTTTTATTGAACAGGGAAATGTAGGTTAAAACATACAGGTTTGTGGTTGTAGATGTTTTCAAATATTGCAGTGTGCAGCTAAGGAGTGCCCTTATTGGGGGAAAAGATGCACTGTGCTTTTAAATTTCATATTTTTCAGTTCCTGTGGAAGTGTTTCCCAGTCTCATTGTAGCTATAGGCACTTTTAGAATTTTGAGGACAAGGGAATAGACACTATCACAATATAAACTGTGGTTATCTGGCGGTTCAGGGTCAGTTCTAAAATGGCTGCCATTGGCTGTTGGAATCAATAATAAAATGCTGAAAAGTTGTGTCAAGCATAACCCTATGACAGAGACAGCTGTTTCTGAATGTGTGCTCTCTGTAGCCACACACACACACAGTTGTTTCCAAGTGCCTCCTGCTCAAGTGAGGTGGCAAGTTTTCTTTGGAAGATAGATGCTTTGTGGAAGAAACAAATGGATTCCAGGGAATCCACTGTCAGGTGCCATGATGATTGTAGATACAACACTGAGGATCACTGTCCTATAACATTCAACGAAGAGAGTTGGATATGGTCAGGGTGGTGGGGGGTGGGGGGTTGTAGCAGGAATTCCTTTACATATTAAGTCACACAATCCTAATGTAGCCAATCCTCCTGGAGCTTACAGGAGGCCCTGTACTAGGAGCCCTGTAAGCTCCAGGAGGATTGACTACATCTCTTTCCTTGGAGGTTTTTAAATAGAGGCTAGATGGCCATCTGACAGCAATGAAGATCCTGTGAATTTAGAGGAAGGTATTTGTGAGTTTCCTGCATTGTGCAGGGGGTTGGACTAGATGACCCTGGAGATCCCTTCCAACTCTGTGATTCTAGGAGTATATGACCTAATATGCAAAGGAGTTCCTGCTGCTAAAAAAGCCCTGGATATGGTATTTAGCAGGGCTTTTTTGTATCAGGAACTCCTTTGCATGTTAGGTTACACCCCCCTGATGAAGCCAATCCTCCAAGAGCTTACAGACCTCTTCTTACAGGGCTTACTGGAGAGCCAGTTTGGTGTAGTGGTTAAGTGTGCGGACTCTTATCTGGGAGAACCGGGTTTCATTCCCCACTCCTCCACTTGCACCTGCTAGCATGGCCTTGGGTCAGCCATAGCTCTGGCAGAGGTTGTCCTTGAACGGGCAGCTGCTGTGAGAGCCCTCTCCAGCCCCACCCACCTCACAGGGTGTCTGTTGTGGGGGAGGAAGGTAAAGGAGATTGTGAGTCACTCTGAGACTTTTCAGAGTGGAGGGCGGGATATAAATCCAATATCTTCTTCTTCATCTTCATCTACTGTAAGTTCTTGGAGGATTGGCTACATCGGGGGGGGGGTGTAGCCTAATATGCAAAGAAGTTCCTGCTGCTAATAAAGCCCTGGTATTTAGTATATATATTGGCTGTCCTTCAAATCCTGCAATCTGGCCTAATCTTCCTAGAACATCCTATTTACAATGAAGGGAGGCAGTGATTCTGGGTCCCCAGCTTGGGCTTTTGCGCAGAGCCCTAGAATCACTAAGACTGCTCTTGTTTGAAAG
The DNA here is from genome assembly GCF_032191835.1 of Heteronotia binoei. Classification (NCBI taxonomy): domain Eukaryota; kingdom Metazoa; phylum Chordata; class Lepidosauria; order Squamata; family Gekkonidae; genus Heteronotia; species Heteronotia binoei. The sequence goes on from NC_083229.1 coordinate 63,175,544, forward strand.
AGTAAGCTCAGAACAGAGTAAAGGAAGTAGTTTTTCATACAGTGTATAACTATGAAACTTACTGCTCCAGGTAGTAGTGGTGGCCAGTGTTCCCTCTAAGCTGAGTTAGTGTGAGCTAGCTCACCGTTTTGTAGGCTCTGGCTCACACATTTTTGTCTTAGCTCAGGGAAAATGGCCCCAGAGCAAACTAATTTATGCAGTAGCCAAATGGCTTGCTCACAACTTTAATGCCAGTAGCTCACGAAGTAGAATGTTTGCTCACAAGACTCCACAGTTTAGAAGCAGCATTGGTGGTGGCCACTAATAGATAACATTAACAAGCTATTGTGTAAAATAGGATGCTGGACTAATTGGAACATTTATCTGATCCAGCTTGACTGCTCTTATATTCATGAAAGAGGATTAGGTGTTATTCATGGAGGATAAGTCCATCAGTGAATATTTTACAGATTGCTTCTAATGATGGTTGCTTGCCGGGTTGGGGGTGGGGGGCAGACAGCAACAAAGTTTTTGTTATATTATCTTATGTAAACAGAAAATAGTTCAAAAAATACTCACAGACTCATTTCTTATTAGGAAGAAGTATAATCGAAATAGGGACTTTCAAATCGAATCAGTAAGTTTACAAAATGCAGTCTCATCCCTAGTTGGAATCAATGTTCATTGTTCTCATCTGAAAACAAACTGTTCATTTTCCACAGGAAGTTAAATGTTCAATAGAAAATCGTATTACTTTGCAGATATGTCTCATGAAACTGTTTACCAGTTGTCATCAAGTAATCTGGTGGAAGGTAGATAGGTAGAAGAAAGCCAGGGGAAGGAAGGCTAAAGTTACAAATAGTGCAAAGGGGCAGCTGCTTTCTGTTACTGCAAAAATAAACGATTGTGCATCATTATATTGAGTGCAAAACTTACTGTGAAGTAGATATTACTCTTTTTTTGTGATACAAGTAATGACATTTCTAGTTGGAAGTTTGATGAGATGATATCTGCTAAGCACTATGTTTTCTATTGCATGTTTAACTTTCAGTGGAAAGTTTTTTCTCCAATGTCAATGAGAAATCAAAGATGAGAAAGTAGGATATGAAAGAAGTACTTGGGCATTCAGAAATTACTTAAAGGTTGGTACTGCTTCAAGAGGTGAAATGTTATGCATTTGCTTCTCAAAAACCATAGAATTTTTAAGGTCAAAATCACTTCAGCTTAAAAAAACACAGGTTCTTATAAATAATGTGAAAACTTAAAATTATCCTTTCTTGGTTGTATAAATTTCATAAAAATGATGGTCCTCCCCAAATTCAATTTCTTATTTGGCAGCTTACCAGCTGAACTTCCAGAAAAACTGTTATGGCAATCATTACTGAACACTTTTATTTGGAATAAAAAGAAACCGGGGATACAATGCGATAATACATACAACAGGAAAATAAACAGTGGCTTGGGGGTTCCCACCTTAAGTTTTATTACCAAGCTTCTAGAATTAATTGGGTGAAGAATTGGCTAACAAATATTGTTGAAAATACTTCAGTAGAACAATTATTTGTGACAATACCTCTGAAGAGCTGGCCTTGAGTAAAAAAAGAAAATAGGAAGAAATATAATAATGATAATACCACTATTAATGCTATATTTAGCATGTAGGAACAAATGCAAAATAAACTGTCACCGAGATTTTCACCTTTAGCCTCAGTTATTAGTGATATGATTGATAAGTCCAGAACTTGCCTCTTTTAGAGGATAGGAAATTTGAGGTTTGAGACTCCCAGACTACCAGGCCGGCCTCCCTCCCCGGCTTAAAATGCTATGACCTTAGTTGGTGAAGGAGTCAGAAATCTCCTTGCCACAATTAATTCCTTGAAGAGTTCTTTTGACATGGCCTCTTATTTGACCACTAAAAGGGGGTGGGATGGGAAACCGCATTTGCAAACCTGCTCCTGGCTCCTTTTTGTGCTCTCATTTGTTGCTGGACTTGATCCCACTGGGAAAATGCTGGTGGGCAGGCTGTCCCCACCACTGGCTTTGATTTTTGGACTGGCTATTGCTTACACATTACATTGTGCTGCTGTAAGATGCATCCCTGTCTCCCCCTTCACACAAAAACCCAGAAGAGGACTGGAACATAGAAACGGCTGGTGGAGGGGGATTATTATTTACTCTTGCTGCTTCTCCTTTCCCCCTTTCCTTTGTAAAGTTTCAGGAAGCAGAGAAGGCCCTGAGTGAAGTGCTTGAGAGCCTCCAAAACCAAAGCTCCTGGCCAAGACTCTTCCATCCCACAGCAGCCTCCTCTAAAGCAGAACTGGCAGAGGAGGGGGGGGAGGGATGGAATGTGGGCTTTTCTGAACATAGGGGAGGTGCACAATGCATGGTGGTTTTTTTTGGGGGGGGACAGCCAACCAGCAGAAAATGTCCCTCTGTGTGCTCCTGATCTTTTGACTACCCCTCACCCCAGACCACTCACTGATGGATGGAAAAAGTAGCGAGAACCCAATTGCTGCACATGAGTGGGGGGGAGGGCTCCGAGGCACCTTCTTTTCTCATGGTTCATTGGGGGCAGTCTCTGCTACAGTTTCCTGGTCTTGCGGTCACTGGACGGTGGCATGAGGGCTTGGCAAGGTGAGGCAGTGGCAACTCAAGGATACCTGAAAGCTCCTCCCTCTGGGGTCAACAACAAGACTGGGAAGGAGAGCCATGCAGCATCAGGGGGCCTGCATAGATCATGTTCTTGGACTTCCAGGACTGCTCTGCTCCCCTGCTAGCACCTCACCCAGCTCCGGCAGTGAGAACTGCCCTCCTGCAGACACTGCACTACACTGCCTGGCACCCTCAAAGCCAAAGCACTTGGAGAAGCCTACTCAGGGCCTGCCTGCTAGAGACTCTCCATTCCGCGGACCCAGATGCTGCTGGCAGAACTGGATGAGACTGGTGTGCAGAGCAGCAACAGGAGGGTCCAGCAGCCTTTTGCCCAGCAACAGAGAGGTGCACTGCATCTGCTTGAGGAGGTTCCACTCAGAATTGCGTGCAGTAAGTCTAATTTGGCACCCCCCCCCCAAAAAAGGCCCTTGTCCTAGGGCCTAATGCCTAATTTGCCCAGTGGCAGGGCTGGGCAATGAAAGTGTGTCTGTCTTTCTATCTGTCTGTCGGTCTGTCTACACAACAGTATTGTACAATCATAATTCACTCAAAATGTACAAAATGGGAAAACAAGTCCAAAATTCTTATGGTGATTCTCATGGAGTATTCTTAAAGCTGTTTCCTCAAAGCACATAGTTGCACACTAAATCAGATCCCACAAAGTATTCATCCAGTTAATCATCCAGTTTCAAGTCCAATATCTGCATAGGCTTGCTAGCTTCAGTTTGATTCCCATTTCGCTTCCAGCTTTATCAAGAACCAACTTAAAAATCCAGCATTCCGTTTCATGAAGTTGACCCTCTCTCCAAAACAGACATTGTCACACAGTGGCCTGTCTTCACATAGTGACTTTGGAGAAATTTGAGACAATTGATTTCAATATTATTATTTAATATTTAAAATATTATAAAGAATTACCTCATGCTATTTGTAATTGGCTACACAGTTGTCTTTTTTCTTGCTAGTGCTACACTGTATATTCACTGTTATTGGCCCATTGTCAGCAGGCAACCTCCCACCAAAGTACCCTCATCCCCTACTGGTGCTCAATATGTGCTGGGAGTAAAGGGGGCAAGGACGTCATTGATATGTCAGTGTCATTTTAGGTTAAAACCTGGAAATGATGTCACTGACACTCTAGGATTTTGCCTATTTCTAAGGTTTTAGATATTGGCAAAATCCCAGAGTGTCACAGGTGTCAATTCTGTGTTTCAGCTGGAAGTGATGTTGACACATCCTATTTCTCAATGTCTCCTTTGGATTCCAGGCATGTACCTGGCAACCCTAAGCATAGCAGTTGTTGGGTTCCGTACCTGTTTGCTGGCCTAGGACTACAGCTTGGGTGAAAGAAAGGGGTTTCTTGGTGAAAAAAAGGATTTATGTTCCAAGCTAGCAGCTCTAGTTCACTCAAAACTGTGTGCGAGACTCAGTTTTCTTCAGTCCTGGTGTGCCCATGTGTATAATGAAGACATCTGTTTTCTTTCTGTTGTAACTTTCACCAACATTAAATAAACAGAGTAGTCCCTGATTCCAATAATTGAGGCTGTGCTTTTAATATTTTTATGCTATAATTAATTAATTACATGACAAATGGTGCTGATTAATCAGTAAATGAATTCTAGACTACTTTGTGCACATTCCTTCGTAATGCAATACAGAAATTTATGTTAGCACAACTAATTAAGACATTGCAAATTTATTCATGAGGGTTTTTTTCTGAATGAGATTTTATGCATGTGAAACCAACATGTTCCAGTTAGTGAGCATTTCAAAATGCAATGATTGCAACATCTCTGTTATAGTTATTTTTCCACGTAAATTTTCTTTGTTCCTGGCTATATTTATTTTTATGCTTTCTTTGGAATTCTTTTATGTCATGGTTTGTTGTTGCATTTTTTGATAATTCAGTTACCTCTTTTTCTTCTCTTTTTGACACTTCACTGAAGTGCATCAGATGCCAGCAAAAGAACCAGTGCTGTCAGATCTCTCCATCCAGAATTCATGGCCTTGTCAGTTAGTTTCAACACTTTATGAGATGGCCCTTTAAAAGGGAGGGGCAGCTAGCATGTGTAGTCTACCCTCCATTCCACCAGTTTACTTGGTTCTCTCCAGAACCCAGACAGGTTATTTTGAAGTAGATTTTGCTTTTGTTCTGTTGTCTTGACAATAATCTGGATTAATCACAGGAACCAATCACATGAACAAAGAACTGTGCTAACCCTGCTTGTCAGTTGTAAAACTGGAACATTTCTTGTGAACAACCAGAGTAATATATAATCTGTTGGGGGCAAAATTTTGTGACCAGTCTTTTATAATGCTTTTTTTCAGATTCTCACTTAGCCCTTAGGCTAGCCTTGGGTCAAATCAAGTTAAATGGGCCAACACAGAGAAACCTAGAAGTCATTTTATTTTTATGCATGTTTTTGTGATATGCAAACTAGTTAGACTTTATTTGACTCTAAATGTTAATCAATTTGATATTTGTAGATTTACCTTGACATCAGAAAGTAAGCAAGACAATCGTTATCTTAGATTTTTTTTAAAAAAATGTTTGTGTGCATGTTTGATAGAGGAACATTTATAAATATTACTTTTTCTTCCCATACATTTTGGCTTTACAGTGTGGTTTCACATTTCATTTAATGCTAAATGGTTCATTACACTGAGTAGCAACTTACTTCTCTTATTATGGTGTTATCGTTCACTTTGTCAAAATATGTCTACTTGATAAGAAATCTGACAGAAGTTGCTTATGACGGGATCACTAGCAGCCATCAGTTTCTCTCTAGCAAATGAAACTGTAACCATGGAAACAGGCTTTTTTTGCCAGAATGAAAATGAGACAGCACTCTGCTGCAGCCATTAGTAGAATACACAAATGTCCCTCAAGGCAAACATCTAAAGCAAATGGACTGCAAAGTAAGGAGCACTAATTTCTATTTATTTAGGATTTGTAAACCTAGCAGAGCAAGATATTAACAAAGGAACAAACAAAGGAAGGTTAAAAAAAAAGATGTTTGTGTTTCCCCCTTCCATTTACAAGATTTCTCCTTCTAAATTAAAAAGAAAATATATCTGCCGAGTCTGATTTTTATAAACTTGTTCATCTACAATCCAATTGTAAAATTGCATATGCTTTTAAAGAAAGAAAATAAATTATAACTGAGGAGGTTGCAACTGGATTGTTTAAATGCTCTTTTTGATGTTCAATATCAAAAAATGTTCTCATTTCTAAGAGTTTTTCATGCTAATAAAGAAAATCTATATATTGTCTACCCTGGAGCTTATAAGAAATCAACTACATAGTGTTTCAGAGGCCTTTCAAGTGTCAGATTCCTTTTGCTGTCTTCTTTACTCACAACTACACCCATCTTGCTAGGTACCAACTACTTGCTGATTGTCTAGAATGTTCAGAGTGACATAGATTAAGGATTAGGTGAAAGTATCTCAAGCAATCTGTAATATAGCTCTGTATAGTAAATCTCAATTTGTCTGCCATTTCATGTCCCTGTTAGTTTGTTTCTTTGGAAATCACAGGCTGTCTCTGATTAATTTCTAGTTCAGTGCATAAACTAAATGTAACATTTTCCAAAGGGATCATTTGTCTGGATCATTAATTCATAGACAGAAATGGTGTGGAATTATCATCTGGGTTATTTTATGAATACTGTGGGGTACAGGGAATCGCCATATACTCAACTATCCTCAAGTCAGGACACATCATCCACAGGCTGAGCAGGCATGGTATGCTTTGTGGGAGAGAAGAAACCACACAAAACATTAAAAAAAAACAGAAACAAAGTGAACTTTTTTCCTAATTAAAATGCATCCATTCTGTTTTTGAATCAGATACTCTTGGTATGTCATTGGCTTGGTAACACTGTTCATTTCAAATAGTCTTTGACCACAAACCTGCAGGGAATTTTGGTAAAGGGGAGAAAAGTCAGGAGAACATTTTATGAAGTAATCTTTGTCTCCACTGAAATCCAGAAGAGCTTCTCCATTAATATTGCTTTCTCCCTTCTTCCAGGGGCCAGACAGGTCATCCAAAAAATGGGGAATCACCATGATATTCCAGAGGGGGAGGGGCTGTACTTCCTTTATGGCACGCGGCCTTTACGACACGCGGCCAGTGTCAAACTTGCTTTTTTGGCCAAGATTATTGAAAGGGCGGTTGTGGTGCAGCTACAGAGCTTTCTGGATGATGCTTCTGTATTAAACCCTTTTCAATCTGGGTTCTGCCCAGGTCATGGGATGGAGACAGTTCTGGTCGCTCTCATAGATGACCTCCAGAGGCATCTGGATAGAAGTGGCTCAGTGGTACTGATGCTTTTAGACCTATCAGCCGCTTTTGACACAGTTGGACTGGCCGCCCATCAGTAGATAAAGCTGGGTGTCATCTGCATACTGACGACATCCCAGCTTGAACCTCTGGGCAATCTGGGCAAGGGGGTGCATGTAGATGTTGAACAACATCGGGGATGGAACTGTCTCTTGTAGCACACCACATACAAGCCTTGCTGACGCTGGGATATGGCGGTTGGCCTTACAGTGCCTCTCCTCTTTCCTTCAGGGTTAGGGACAAAGGGTGGCGATAGGGGAGGAACTGTCTCGACTGCACCCACTTGTATGTGGTGTGCTACAAGGGACAGTTCCATCCCCGATGTTGTTCAACATCTACATGCACCCCCTTGCCCAGATTGCCCAGAGGTTCAAGCTGGGATGTTGTCAGTATGCAGATGACACCCAGCTTTATCTACTGATGGGTGGCCAGTCCAACTCCTCCCCAGAAGATCTGACCATGGCACGGTGGCTCAGCTGAGTTGACTGAAATTGAATTTGACGAAGCCGGAGGACCTGTATCTAAGTCGTGCTGGTCTAGGAACCGAGGTCTCATTACCGACTTTTGATGGAGTGCTACTTACACTGGCGCCCAAGGTTAAAAGCTTAGGGGTGTTCCTGGATTCCTCTTTAAATATGGAGGCCCAGGTGGCAGCCACCACCGGATCAGCCTTCTATCATCTTCGGCTGATAAGGCAGTTGGTCCCCTACCTCGAACGCAATGACTTGGCGACAGTGATCCACGCCACGGTCACCTCAAGATTGGATTACTTCAATTCCCTCTACATGGGACTGCCCTTGTCTCAAACCCAGAAGCCTCAACTAGTGCAGAACGCAGCAGTCAGGTTGCTAATGGGTCTTCCTTTATGAGAGCACATTTAACCTGTGATGAAGGCGCTGCACTGGCTGCCTATCGCATACCAGGTTCATTTCAAGGTGCTGGTTCTCACCTTTAAGGCCCTATATGGCCAGGGGCCTGCATACCTTAGGGACCACCTTTCTCCACATGTTCCCCGGAGAGCACTTCGGTCTGGATCACAAAATCTACTTACAATCCCCGGCCCTAAGGAGGCCAGGCTCATGATAACTAGAGCCATAGCCTTCACTGTAGTGGCCCTATGCTGGTGGAATGAGTTGCCGGAAGAAGTTAAGGCCCTGTGAGAACTCATACAGTTGTGCAGGGCCTGTAGGATGGCACTTTTCCACCAGGCATTTGTAAATTAGACTGCTGGCCACTACAGTTTCTAGGCAACATATGGACCACCCCTTGCAATCTGCTTTACAGCAACAGCGGAGAGGACAATCTAAGATCTGCTTTTCAGAGAATCATTAATTTGAAACTTAAGATCATAGCACCAAAATGTTAATTATTCTATGTTTTTATACTGTTTTGTGGTTGTTATGATCCATCATCATGTCTGCTCATGCATATGCATGTCTATGTAAACTGCCCTGAGCCCACCCTGGCAGGGAGGGTGGGATATAAATAGAATTAAATTAAAAAAATAAAATGTGTTTTATTTATTAAAACCATGTTATCTTGCTTTTAGATCACTAGGACTCAAACAAGCTTACAAAATAATATCAATTTAAAATATGCATCTAAACCCAATTTAAATAAATAACCATCAAAATAAAAACATACAAAAGTTCAAAAGTACCAAGCATGAACAATTCAATCCTAAAAAGAGTCAATTGAAGTTAAGAGATTCAGAAGGGTATATCTAATTAAGACTGTACTGTAAAATTAGTAGAGTAGAAGTCAATAAAACTTATTCAAGAATCACAGCAGAATAGTTAGAAGGGTCAAATGGAATTAATTTGTTTTAAAAAAAACTTCTCCTAAACAAAGCATACAATGAAAAATTAACAGGGATAGTGCCAAATATGTGTCTAGGTGGAGAGAGTTGTGTTGGAAAAAAGCATTCCTGGGGCCCCAAAATTTGGAGATTTAAAGACTAACACCATAGCTTGAAATTAGAATCAGAAAGAAGATGGGCACTAATGGAGGTGAAACAACATGTGCTCAGATTGGCAAGCTTCTGTTCCCAACTGAGCAGCCACATTTGAAAAAGCTGAAATATCTGAGGCAATACTGGAACCAGTATACGTCAGTTCTTTCAAGGTCACATATGTTTAAGAAGTCCAAAATTTTCCCATTTAAAAACTTTAAAACAAATGTTGGCTGTTTCACAAAACTAAAGTATGGCTGTTTTACAAGTGTCATATTGAGTTTTCAGCATTTTTCCAATTGATGGCAATGCTTCATGACATATAAACCACATCAGCAAAGTTTGCAAATCACAACACATTATTTAGACAATAGAAAATCCAAAAAAACCTGCAAAGTTCTTTTTTAAAAAAACAAACAAACTGTTGGATCCCTCTAACCAGGAACCTTAGTTGCAACCATTCCATAACTATCAGTCATTCTCAGTAACCATCATCAGCATATCAAAGTCAGAAGAGGTCAGACTTTTTCTTTAAAGTATTTAATCCCCAAATTCTGAACAATGGCCATTGCTATTGATATCTATTTTCTATCACTTTGTCTTTGACGTGAACATATTCAGTAATCAGAATTCCTTCTCCCACAAAATTCTTCTTCTCACCTTTCATAGCAACTGCAGTTCTATCCCTAAGTTTAAAGAAACTCACATAAATTTAAAAGAGATTATGAAAATTGCTGCTGAGCAATTACCATAGCTTCTATCTAACTGCCAGTCATGGGAGCATACATTTTGGCAACCAGGTCTTGTGAGGTCTGAATTGGCCCTAGAATTTTCATATTTTTCTCTGAGATTCTAAGCATATTACACAGTATAAATCAATCAATAGGATCAATCAATAGGATAAGTTTTTTTTAATAAATAATCTTTATTTGTTAATCTTTTAAATCCATTACAACACTTTTTTTTTATATTTCCAACGCACCCTTCCTCCCCCCGCTTTACTCCTAATCTCTTCCCCCCAGCCATGGGCACAAAGTCTTAATCTTCCACTGAATGTCCGTCCTTCCTTCTATCACTGACCATTCTAGGTAGGTCTTCCATCTGGTCGTAATTTCCTTGGTTTTCTCATCCCATGTTGTCATCTTGTTAAGTACCGCCACGATGTCTGACTGTATAAATTCAAACAAAAAATTGTGCCAGATTTCTATTGTCCATTTACTTTTGTCCTTCCAACCCAAAGCAATGACCGCCTTACCCGCCAATACCATAGCCTTAACTAAATTTTGCATACTCCTGTCTATTATCGGACCACCCATTGTATTTACCAATATAAGATTAAACTCTATCGTTAATGTTATATTGCATACTTTTCTGATTATTTCAATAATTTTGTTCCAAAAAATCTTTACTTCTGGGCATTTTCACCACATATTAGCATACCACCCTTTAGAAAGTTTACAGTGCCAGCATAGCGGACTCAGTCGTGGAATCATATTAGCTAATTGTGCTGGGGTTTTGTACCATTTTGTAAGAAATTTATATTAAAGTTCTTTAAATTTGGTTACTTTGATTTCTTCTATTCCTTTCTTAATTTTTTCGACCGACCTCTTTGATATCCTGCCCTCCTGGCTCCATCTCCTCTGTAAATACTCTACTATTTTTTCCATATTTACTATCATCATTCTATATATCTTCCCTACGAAACCCTTTTTCTGCTTTGCCATTTCTTTGTATAATACTTCTATTGGCGTGTCTATCCAAAAATCTTCATTTTCACTAATCTTTTTTACTGTCTTGTATAGCCCAACTACTTTTAACCAGTATTGTTTTCCTATTTCTTCTGTTATTTCCTGTAAGGGTTTAAGAATTCTACTTCGAAACATGTCTTCCACTCTGCAATAACCTTTAAGATTTAACCTTTCCCACCAATCAGTTTCTTGCACTTCCTCATTGACAGTTTCCAGGGGTGCCCATCTAGAAATTCTTCCTAGCCAATGTGGCTGTCATTTCTTCCAAACTTCTAATGAAGCTCTTCTAGGGCCTATTGTTAATTGTAAGTCTTTGTTCATGACTTTAGAAAAAATGCCTGATCTCCCAATATTATTATTTATTTCATTCTCAAAGTTGACCCATTTCTGAGTCTTTTCCTCACCTATTTCCAATAATGGTTTTAGTTGGAAGGCTTCATAATAAATATTTAGGTTCGGAATTCCCCATCCAAATTCTGATTTATGATTATATATTATTCGCTTATGGAATCTGCAATTTTTACTGTTGAATATCCATTCTCATAATGCTCTATTCCATTGTTCAATTTTATTTTTCCTTGTTCCCAGAGGCAGCGTTTGAAATAGGTATGTTAACTTTGGTACCCAAAACATTTTAGCGCTTCTTATTCTAGATGATATCCCTAACGTTTTATTTTTCCATCTTTTCATGTCTCCCTCAATTCTTTTCCATATTTTATCATAGTTATCCTTTGTCATTTTATCGATATTTTTATGCAGAACTATATCTAAATATTTATATTTCTTAACACCCAATCCTATTTTTATAGACCTATTTATCTCTTGCCTTTCTTTTCTATTAACATTGAAATAAATAATTTCTGATTTTGCCAAATTAACCCCTAGCCCTGAACACTTTTCAAAGTCTTCTAGGATAATCTTAATTTCTTTAACCCCCTCTTTAGGATTAGACATAATTATAATAATATCATCTGCAAAAAGGTTAAGCTTCATCTCTTTGTTACCTATTTTATAGCCCTCTATTCTACCCGAATTTCTAATCCTTTCCACTAGTTGTTCCATTGCTATTATGAATAAGAGAGGAGATAGAGGACAACCCTGCCTTACTCCTCCCTGTATAGGAAATACTTGTGTATGATTGTTACTTTCGCATTTCCTCCTTTATAGATCCCCTAAAGTGCCTGTAGAAACTTTTTCCCTATCCCAATTTTCCTCAATATTTGCCATAGAAATTCATGAGCTAGAGTGTCAAAAGCTTTGTAAATGTCTAGTTTTAATAATCTTATTTTTTCCTTCTGACCATGATATAGGACATTAAGAATATTTCTAATGGGTTGTGTGATGTTTCTACCCTTGATGAACCCATATTGGTCCTCTTTGATGACTGACGAAATGACCTTCTGAAGTCTATTAGCCAATATTTTTGCAAAAATCTTATAGTCTTGATTTAATAGACTTATGGGTCTGTATGAACCTACCTCTTCCAGGTTCTTTTGAGGTTTTAGGATTAATATTATTTCTGTTTCCCTCCACGTATCTGGGGCATTCTTTCCTCCAACACTTCATTGAAAACTGCTTGCATTTCAGGTGCAATAATTTCAATCATTTCTTTATAGAATTCTCTTGTAAAACTGTCTAGCCCTGGTGATTTGCCTTTTTTTTAAACCTTTAATTACATCCTTTATTTCCTGGACTGAAATATCGCCTTCTAATGCTTTCTCCAAAGAAAGGCTAATTGATTCCTGGAACTCCTTTATGGGCTTCCCCTTATACAGATTTTTATAAAAATTCTCAAAGGCCTTAATAATTTCCTTGGGGCTTTGTGTTGAGTTTTTGTTAATTTTAATACTTCTAACCTTCTGTTTTGCTTTTTTAATCTTCAAATAATTCGCCAATCGTTTCGCCGTATTAATACTATTTCTCTGAAAATCATTCCTTACCATAATTTCCTTTTTTCCATATTGTAGCTATGTCTAATGCCTCCAGCTGTTTTTGGATCTCTTTTATTTTGTTCTGTTTTGCAGGGCAATATTTTATCATTTGTTCCTCTTGTAACTTCTCCAGTTCCTGAAATTTAGCCTGTCTTTTGTTGTACCATTCTCTTTTCATCCTCTTTTTGCTCTTTATACAATGCCCCCTTATTACCGCTTTGGCAGCATCCCATAATATATTAGTGGGAACCGTTCCTCTATTTTTCTTAAAATATAAATTTACTGATTTAATTTCATCTGATAGCTGCCCCAGTGAGGCTGTAACTATATTTTGAAAAGCAGCCAGCTGCTCAGATAACTCCCTAATTGTCTTTGCCATCTTCAAAGATTACTAGGCTTAATGAGAGCTTGAATTCGCTCAGGGCGTTGCCTCCTTAGAAGAGTAAAAAATGATTGTTTTCTTACCCTTGGACGTTCAGATAAGACTTCTTACAATCACCAAATACTCCTACAGCAGTTCCTTCTTACTATTAGTCTTGAGGACAGACTTATCTCCATTTATTTGAGCTTTTAGCAAATTACGCTGAGGAGAGAATGGGCCAGCTGTTGGCTTTCTTCAGCGCATGCGTACAACTCCCAATAGGATGAGATATCTAATAAACAATGCAATAGAATTAGGATTAAGGAAATCTGAAACAAAGCATATTACATAAACTGAAACCAACACAATGAGAGCAGTAATATATATTTTGCAAATAGATAATGCATACCATATACAATCAGGGCCTTTTTTGTAGCAGGAACTCCTTTGCATATTAGGCCTGATGTAGGCAGTACTCATGGAGCTTACAGTAGACCCTGTACTAAGAGCCTTGTAAACTCTTAAAGGATTGGCTACATCAGGAGTTCCTGCTACAAAAAAAGCCCTATATACCATCCTGTTCCCTTTATAAGTCAGCTGAACCCTACTGAAGGTGGGACGCATAACATCCCTACTGAAGGTGGGACACATAACATCCTTCAAGACCCCAAGCTTCCCAACTTTTCTCATGTTTGCAATTTGTTCATTCTTAGCTTTTCACCACAGCAGTCAGGCAGTGGTTCAAGGCCTCTGGTGCATCAGTTTGGATAGAGTAATATAGAGCTGGATGTCATCAGTATATTGACAACACCCATTTCCAAAATAATGAATTATTTTTTCCTAAAGGTTTTACATAGACATTGAGTAGGAAGGATAGAACGGTGCCTTGAGGAACCTCACAGGACAAATCTCACACTTACAATAACTGGTTTTCAGTTGCAGCTCTTTAAATCCAGTCTACAAGGAACAACTTAAACTCATTGAAAGCACATAATTTGTTACCTACTTCTGTCTCTAGAGATCTCAACAAGATGGCACAATCCACTGTATCACAGACTGCAAATTAATCTAGTAGAAGCAACAAACCGCCTTTGTCTACATCAGACCAAGATAATCTGTTACAGGCAACAGCACCACCTCTGTCCCATAGGCCAACCTGGAACCACATTGAAAGGGTCCAGAGCAGGTGAGTTATTTAAGAAGACCTAGAGTTGGTCCACCATTGCTCTTGTCACCTTGTCCAGAAAGGGCAGATGAGAGATTGGGTGATAACTGGTGATAAATGGGCCACACTTCTTTTGTGAGATATGTTAACAAAAAGCATCCAGATAAGAATGTATTTGACAGATTTTATTAGGGAAAAAAACCTTGCAGAAACATCACAGCTAGTTTCCTGTTCCTGTAGCAATGGTTGAGATTTAGGAGTCAGCAGATCCTGAGATACTTTAAACAACTAGGAACTAGCTGATGTAATAGTAGCACAGAAGTAACATTTCTTTGCTGTTGTCACCACTGCTTCATAAGAATTCCAATTCATTCTAATAGCATGCTCTTTGGGATTCAGCACAAATTTTCCACCAGCATCACTCTAGATGTCTTCCAGCTCTTCAGGTCACTCAGTTCTGTGGTAAACCATGGGACCATGTACTGCCCCAAGGATGGGCTAGGTCAACAAACAGAAGCCTTGTTGATAATTTCTAGGAGCTTCATGTGCCAAATTCATAATCATAGTGTCATCAAGCTTTCAAAGACCTCCCTTCTGGGCTTTGCAGTCCTTGAGTCATATGTTACGCACTCTGTTTTTTGTAATAATACATTTCTGTATTTCCTGTTGCTGAGATAAACCTAGACCATTCTTCATTTGCACGCATGTCTCTTTTCCTCCAAAATCGATCTTGCCATCTTCTGCTGACAATTATAGTTATTATTAACTTGGTGCAGAGATGGTGGGCTAAAAGACTAAGCAAATCAGAAAGTTTCTAGTTTGAATTTCACCATTTGCATAATCTCCCTATGTGATTTTTAAGCAAGCCACATTCTCTCAGAACTAGTTATTAGGCAGCTTTGTGAGTGTGTGTGTGATTTTGAGCAAAGATAAGAAAGGACTAAAGTCTCTTGCCCCCTTCTCTATCTGGTCATCCACAATCTGGCCACCAATATCTTCTTCATATGGTTAAAAGATAGCCCTGGAAGTATATGGGAATATCAGAACAACACTGACAGCAGCATCCTAAACAGAGATATATCCTTCTAAGCGCAACTTGAATGTAAGAAAGGTATAACTTTGTTTTGGTTGGTGCTAATGTGTTTGTAATAAAGGGATAAGAATACTGATTTCTTTTAGATGACTGTTTTAATTTCAGGTATCTGGAGTATTTTGAACATTAGTGAATTATATGTTTATTGTCAACATTATTATTAACCTCAGTAATCTCTTATTCCACTGACTGGATCCCACGGCAACTGGATTCCACTGCAACTTATCCCACGGCAACTTATTCCACTGACTGGATTCCACGGCAACTGGATCGAGGCGGTGTGGCAGTGCTGATGTTATTAGATCTGTCGGCTGCATTTGACACAGTCGACCATCGGCTGCTGATCCATCGCCTCGCCGACATAGGGGTTAGGGGGTTGGCCTTACAATGGCTTTCCTCCTTCCTCATGGGTCGGGGACAAAGGGTGGCAATTGGGGGTGAATGATCCCAGAGGCGCACACTAGATTGTGGGGTGCCCCAGGGAGCAGTTCTCTCCCCGATGTTATTTAACATCTATATGCGCCCTCTTGCCCAGATTGTCCGGAGGTTTGGGCTGGGTTGCCATCAATATGCAGATGACACCCAGCTCTATCTGCTGATGGACGGCCGGCCCGCCTCTGCCCCGGGGAGCCTGGATCAGGCCCTACAGGCTGTTGCAACATGGCTTAGGCTGAGTGGGCTGAAGCTGAACCCAGTGAAGACAGAGGTTCTCTGTGTGGGTCGTGGCGCTTTGGGGAGGGAAATATCTCTCCCGACCTTTGACGGTGCGCCACTGAAGGCGGCGCAGCGGGTAAAGAGCTTGGGTGTTTTACTGGAGCCTTCATTATCAATGGAGGCCCAGATAACAGCCACTGCCAAGTCAGCATTCTTTCATCTGAAGCGGGCGAGGCAGTTGGCCCCTTTCCTAGAGCGCCGGGACCTAGCAACGGTGATCCATGCGACGGTCACCTCAAGATTGGACTACTGTAACGCCCTCTACATGGGGCTGCCTCTGTGCCAGACCCGGAGATTGCAGCTAGTGCAGAACGCGGCGGCCAGGCTGCTGCTTGGCCTCCCAAGATGGGAGCATATACGGCCGGGGCTGCGCGAACTGCACTGGCTGCCGATTGTATACCGGGTCCAGTACAAAGTGCTGGTGATTACCTTTAAAGCCCTATATGGCCGAGGACCGACCTACCTGAGGGACCGTCTCTCCCCGTATGAGCCCCAGAGAGCACTGAGGTCAGTAGGTAAAAACAGATTGACCACCCCTGGGCCAAAAGAAGTTAAACTTCGGACTACCTATGCACGGGCCTTCTCTACCGCGGCCCCTTCCTTGTGGAATCAACTCCCAGAGGAGGTGCGGGCCCTGCGGAACCTTGATCAGTTCCGCAGGGCCTGCAAGACCACCCTTTTCAAACAGGCATTCATGAACGGCTGACCAAGTCCACAAAGAAACATCAAAATGGTCCAGTCTGGAGATCTGCCATCATTCACAAACTGACAGGCATAGCGCCGATTAATAACGGTACTGTCAGATCTAACTTAATGTTTTTAGACTTAGTAACTGTTTTAACTAATGCATTAATCGGTTTGGGGTTAATTTAATGTTTTGTTAAATGTATTGTTGTTTTGCTGTTGTTAGCCGCCCTGAGCCTGCTTGGCGGGGGAGGGCGGGATATAAATAAAATTTTACTTACTTACTTACTTACTTACTCTGACTCTTCTGACTTTTGTAGATGCTTCTCTTTCTGAATGTCCTCACATTTAACTAATAACAATGATTTAAGTTTGGTTGTGTAGTGATAAAAGATGTAAGGATGAGCAAATTCCATGGCTCTGTTCAGTTATCATCCCTCTGATTACCTGTAAGTTGTCATTCCATTTCTCTGCCTTTTTGCTTCTGCCTTTAGATTGCATTTTATTTTTCAGCATTGGCCAACAATACATATTTGAATAGATACATGAATTCATATTTCACTTTACTGTTTCATATGGCTTTTCCTATGATTTGGCTGAATCACAATAGACAAATATTGTTCCTGAAAATACATCTCAGTACATATTTTAGTTCATCATTTCATTGGTAGCAAAAGAAACTGTAGTTGTGTCTGCTCTGAAATGCCAGTTACTAAACTGAACAGATAAAATTTGGCAAAGAAATTAATCAAGGAGGAATTTTATTACTCTCTCTAGTAAGATATGGGGAAATTTTGTGCCCAGTTCTGAACATTGGTTGAGATATAGAGGATGACTATTTTCTCCAGTATAGTTTCAAGCTGATAATGAGCAATTCAACTAATGGCGGAATAATTAGAGCAGTGATATTCATTTAGAGACTTTTTAATGTACCATCTGTGAGTATTTTGAGTATTCTTTCCCAGTGTGCCCCACATGTCCCAGGGAAGAGGGCAAGGCCAGTGCCCCATAGGGCTTGTAGCTGGCAGGTTTTTCCACCTTGAAACAGCTTTTTTCCAGAAGGACTAGAAGATGAATAGGCTATGCTGCACTGAATTGTAGACCTTATGCCAGGCATCTCATCCTTGTATCATCCTTTCCCATAATCCTGCACTCTTATTCACAGCCTCTGTACTTTCATCATCCCAGCACCCAGGTGGTTGTTGGGAAGAGTGTAAACTGGCAACAGAGAGCAGAGAGTAAAATCACTACCACAACAGCAGCCCACAAAAAGAGAATTTTGGCCATAGTGTGGTGGCACCAATTTTACTCCCCTTGTTCTTCTGCAGGCACCTTGGCATTAGACTATCTCACCTGAGCCTCTGTGCTTCATGCTGAAGAGAGAGTGAGAAGGTAGAGAGGGGAGTCCTTGGGGCTGGCTAAGGATAAACAGTGATGGGAAGAAACAATCTTATGTACTCAGAAGTACTGTGGTAATTTAAAATGATATATGTATATATTTCATATGATATATTCTATATGACAGCGTCATATAAACACCTTTTTAGTGAATAGTCATGATCTTTAGAACCAAGTGACTTGATCAAGCATGTCTCATGCACAAAACTGCTTTCAATTACATCTGAAGCTGCTCTCGGGACTGCAAGATGCAATACAGGATTGCAGTTAAAAGGTACAATGGCACACAAAGAAGCTGCATCATTACATGCTCTCCAGGACTGAGATTTGGTCTGCCTTGTTTAGAAGTGACAGCAAAATAAATTGAACAGTAGAAACAGCACTGAAACTTTGGACACATTTCACTGTGAAGTTCTCCTATCCAAACCCAGATTATTGCAACAGAGAACTTTCTAGTGGGTTATATCCTTTGTTTTCAGCACAGAGTGATAAAGCTATCACTAATACAAAACCTACATTGAGATTTCCTGCCTTGTATAGCCATATAGCTATATGAATAATACATGGACATAAAAATATACGCAATACTTGAAAATGGTTAGCAAATGCTTTAGGCAAAAAGGTGACAATTCTAAGCTAAGGCAAACAGAGAGCACTATTCAGCCAAAGGCAGGACACTGACTGCTTGAAATACCTCAGGACACCTCCAAGGTTGCCAGGACAAAATCATTTTACTTCACCTCCCACTGCCCTAAAATAAACAAAGAACCTAACCTTAGGATATCTCAGGCTCCCAACAATTTGCTATTCTTTGCCTCACATTTTCTCTATAATGGGATAACTGGGATAGACAGATATCACATGGCTGTTAAATTTTGAACAAAACGTTAGGAAATATTCCATTCATCATGGAAAAAGCATCAAACCTATAGCAGAATAGTGCTACTGATTCAGGCATCACAAATAAACTTTGGTTTGTTCCCAAGTGAGAATAACTTGTGGAAGTTCTTGGACTCATGAAATCCTTCACTCCGTTCTCCTTTCTTCCTTCATATGAGCAACCAAGACTATGAGATCTGGGGCTTCTTAGTTTTGTTCTCATTCTGAACAGCCCAAAGTTAATTTGTAATGTGTAAAAATAGCTAATCAGGGGTACCTGCCAGAAAATCAGGGGTTAACTGCCAAAATATCCTCTCCAGGCCTATTGCATAACCTCTGCCTGGTTCTAAAATGATTCCACATGGTATATTTTTAAAAAGCCATACAGAACCAGGCTTTCCAATATCTCCCTGCCCAGGTGCGGCAGATATTCAGTTGGCAAATACATGCTTACAGACTGTGTCAATCAGTGCTACATTATAGTTTTTCAGTAGTTTAATGTTGTTTAATGTTGTAAATTGGCAAAATTTCTATACTAGTCATTTGATCCTCTCTTTGTGCACATTTCAAAGCCACGTTCTACATTACCTGCTGACTTCAGTTCTGTCTTACCTTACAGTTTCTTCTAGCTTTTGCTTCACTGTTCTCAAAACTTGTTTTTGCCTGGACCAGTATCCAGATTTGGATCTAAGCCTTCATTGTAGAATTTTCCCTTAGAGTTTTCAAACTTCTCCCCACTTTTCATTGTTCTCTTATCATTGCACCAATTCTGGAAGTTCCTCCCCACATCCGCTTGTATATTACAATGATTGTGAGACTGTGTACCCCATCAGATGCTCCCTCACACTTCCCCCAGGCAGCAGAGGAAAAGGAGGCTTGGTAACATGAATGCTAACTTAGCTTGAGATCCATGCCAAAGAGTGTTAATAACAACTTTCACTCATCTGTGGAAGTGTATGAACTCTAAAGTCACCACCCACCTCAAAAAACCAGTGCGTTGATATTAGTTTGGCAGGAAACGTCTCTTCTTCCCCCCCCTCCCAGTCATCCACTGCCTCGCTGAAGTTTTACAAGCAACACATGCAGGCTAAGAGAGAGAGATCATGGAAAGAGGGGATCTTTTGCTTGCAAGACAGAAGATCCAATCATGACAAGGGTGGGGAAGGTGAAGGGAAAAATCTGAAATCTCTCTGCTGGACAGATATGGAGTGTGGGGGGATGGAGAACCTGCTCACAGGTACAGGCAGAAAGCTAGTTTTTTAGAAAACCTTATAGCATAGTAGCAAATCAAACAATGGAAATATAGAAGTAAAAATCTGCAGATAAAACTGTTTCTCTTGGAAAAGTATGAAGCAAATTTTTAAATGCAGAATCGGTTTGGATGATGCAGATCTGTAGCAGGTGGATCGGGTGCTCACAAAAAAAAAGGATCAAAACTGAGTGTAGAAAGGGCCAGTGACTCAAATTCTGGTTTGCCTTACCAGTGCTGGTTTAATTTCTCTTTATTGCCTGGGAACAAGCCAGGACGTCAGTATTCAGTTGTCACACAAAATCGTAGTTGACACTAATTGTGGTTAAGAACATAAGAGAAGCCATGTTGGATCAGGCCAATGGCCCATCCAGTCCAACACTCTGTGTCACACAGTGACCAAAAAAAAAAATTATATATATATACACACACACACACTGTGGCTAATAGCCACTGATGGACCTCTGATGGACACCAATTTCAGATTCTAGCTGCAGATCTTGGTTTGATGGATCCCAACTAACTATAATGGGTGGAACAGCCTACATTTAGATAATCATAGTTGTTATTTTAATGAAACCATGGTTTTATGCAGTATCTATACTGAGCAAACAGTATAAAAGGTAATTTACTATGAATTCATCACTGATAATCACTGCTAAGTAGATAGACTTGTCTTTTAGGCATATACACAATCAAAAATCAATGGTAGCAAAAGTATGATAATAATGCCTTCAGCATTTGGCAGCACTTTTCAGATGACCAGTTTACTGAGGGATTACATGCATGTTGTGGTAAGGTACCAGTTAGTAAAAGTATGACTTTATTTACTAAACTATAGCATTGTTACTACATCAAAATGACATTATCCTAATTTGGATTGTAGTCATCTTCCACTGAGTAATGGCAATAATTTACTTGCAAAATTATGTACAAAAGGCAATATGAATATTTCATATTTTCTTCCCCTTACCATCTTAAATGAGGCTGCTTATAAGTAATAGAATCATAGAATTGGAAGGGACCTCTAGGGTCATCTAGTCCAACCCCTGCACAATGCAGGAAACTCACAAACACTTCCCCTTAAATTCACAGGTTCTTCATTGCTGTCAGATGGCCATCTAGCCTCTGTTTTAAAACCACCAAGGAAGGAGAACCCACCACTTCCCGAGGAAGCCTGTTCCACTGAGGAATTGCTCTAACAGTCAGGAAGTTCTTCCTAATGTTGAGCCGGAAACTCTTTTGATTTAATTTCAGCCCATTGGTTCTGGTCCTAATGGTAGAGGAAATTCTGTTCCACTGTATCTGAGGAAGTGTGCTTGCACATGAAAGCTTGAATAAAACACCAGAATAAAACTCTGGTGTTAAAAGGTGCCACTGTATTCAAACTTTGTTCTGTTGCTTGAGCTAATTAATAAAACAAAACGAAATGAAATGAAATGAAATGAAAAAACTCTAACATTGATGAAATCCTTAGGCTTGCATTGGTGTGTTGCTTTCCTCATAATCAATATAATTCTGTGTCTGCCATATGCTTGCTTCAGTACTCCAAGAAAAGAACCAGAAAAAATATGAGAGCAAATTAAAATGGGATAAAGAGTACTAGAGTACATAGTATCAATGTTGTTCTATCAAAAGTGTGACTAGCATACATGTAGTTCATTTGGCTTGCATACCCACCATTCATTGGGTGAGTGTAGGTGTCCTTATTCTATAAAACTAGCTCAAAGAACCCAATAGGTTGATGAGCAGTATATTCAGGACAAAGGAAAAAAACTTTCACACAATATACAAGTAACTCATGGAATTCACTGCTACAGGAGGATGTAGTGATGGCTAGTATCCTTATGAAGCTTTAATAAGGATTATACAAATTCATGGAGGATACACTCATCGATGGCTCGGCCTCTTTCAATCTTCAGAGGCAGCACATCTTTTGAATGCCATCTGCTGAAAGACAGTAACAGAAAGGCTTTGGACTCAGTCTGGTTGACCACTATGTGAAACAGGATGTTAGACTAAACAAACTGTTAGTTGATCCAGCTGGGCTCTTCTTATGTTCCCTCTGGTAGCTGGCAAATTCTGCAAGAGTACTGTCAAATTCTACATTTTAATCCTAGCCATAATTACTTTGAAATTCCATTGATTTCATTTAAACTTATTTCAAGGCAGTATGTAGCTTTAATGCTGAAATCCAGTACCATTAAATGCTTTTTCATTCCATTTCAACCAGTGGGACACAATCAACCTTAAGGGTGCCCAATTTTTTGTTTTGTTTTAACTAACAAGAAATTAGTGTATTTTTCTCATGTATCATACAAATCTGTCTTCAAAATGCTAGAATTTCAAGTTTCATAAGCTAGCAGGGATCTGGAAATGAAGAAAAATTGAAGTCTATTATTATGGAACAGAGGAAAGGACCAAAGTGATTTATATTCATTTTCATGGCTACCTTTAGCATGCCAAGGGATGCCATTCCACATAATTTTTTTCTAGGATAATGTTGCGCTTTGTGATATGTAGCTGATATGGAAGCTTGAGGAATGAAAGGAAAAGCTGTGTCTCAGAACATAGATGTTGCTGTTGCCTTTGGCCATTTGTTTAAGAGAATGGATGTTCTTTCAGCGGTCTAAACCCACATAGTGAATAAGTGCAATGCCCTTGATAAATTGATCAAACAGTCATACTGATACAGCGTATGCCCCATTTGCTCCCTTGAAACATTCCATTGCTTTGGGACTGAAGGGAAGGTTAACACTCAGCACTCAATCATTGTGAATCCATGAGGAAGTAGTTCTGCTTAACTTTCACTTTTACTTGTTCCAAGTAAAAATTGCCAAATTAAAGAAAGGACAGATTACATGCCTTTCTGTTGACTAATATAGTCGGGAAAGGTGTCACAGAGAGACCCATCATGTGAACAAGGTTTTGCAAAAACTGAGCCAGTGTGGTGTAGTGGCTAGTGTCAGATGATAATCTGGGAAAGTTCGGTACTCCAGCAGCATACATGTCACACCCTGAGTACCTTCACACAAAGGCAGAGGTATTCATACAGAAGTAGATACATACCATGATGCACTTTTAGGTTTTTTCCAGTTTACATCTGAAAATTTCCCAGCAGTACTGGAATTATTACATTTTATCTTCACAGAATATTAATAGTCATTTGTTGTTGTTTACATGATTAGGAAATGGTTACAAAATGGAGAATTTCAATGGGGACCAAATTAGCATTTCTTTGATCCTCTGAGGGAACCTATAAAATGGGTTAGGGGTCCTTCAATTAAAATACTTTACCTGGGCTCATATTGCATAAAGCAAGGGTACCAGTTGAAGCATGAGAACTGCTTGAGGACTATGCACTGGTGTTTTTCTTTACTTTCACTGTGCTTGTCTGTTGGGTTTTCTTTGTCATTCTGCATCCCCATCACTTTCACTTTGCATATCTGTTGGAATTTCTTTATTGTTTTTCTGCATTTTCCCCCTCCCTTCAGTACTCAGTTTGCTTTCTGTTCACTGTTTGCCCATGTTTTCTGAGAATGTTTTTGCAGTGGTCTTTACCTCTGCTTCACTTCCAAGACAAAGATTATTCAAAAGCATACATATTCCCTCAGATTTCACCCTGCCCTTTTCCAGCTCTTCTGTGACTACTCCTATGCTCACTGAAGTCCTTCCTCCCATTCTTTATTGGTCAGTTTTGTACTCCCACTTAGCACTGGTGGCTGGGTGGTGGGATGGTCTGTGTCTTTGTCAATCACCAGCCTCTTCTCGAAGATCCAGAGAGCTGGGACGGGTGTCTGTTTCCCCCAGCCCCCCTTTTGTGGATTAAGTGGACTGCAGTCAATTCTGATGGTCCTGGGTTTGGCATTTCCTGGGTTTGGCAGCCAGAGCTTGATGAATAATATGGCTCTTTTTATTGCTCAGAAAGAGGTGGAGGAGAGAGGGGCAGAGGTGGAGAGAGAGAGAGCAAAACAAAAAGAGAAGGAGAGTCTAAGAGAACCTTGGTGCTTGTTTGTGTGCTGGGGAGACTTATATCATTAGTGTACCAAATGCCAGCTCTCCTAAAATGTGAGGAAGACCCCCTAATCCATTTATCATATGCCACTACCCCCTCCATGGGGGAGAATCTGTAAGGCCTCCAGTTCTCCCCTCTATCTCAAAGCAGATGGCCTGTACAATCACCACAGGGATAACTGGACTGCAAGAGGAAATCCAGAGAGCCAGCTGAGTTGAAGAGGAACAGGCACCACTGGCCCACACATCCCACCTCTCAGCATGCCCCTCAGCATGCTCCTTCACTCTCCAAAATGCAACTTGCCCTCCAGCATTCTTTTAAGGGAATGCACAGAAGTGGCCAGTTCTGTTGGGCATTGTTGAGCCAGCTCTGAGAGTGCCATGGCAAGTAAGCAAGACAGGCTCATGTCTTGCCAGCACTCAGATTCAGCTGCATGGGCTTTATTTGTGGCTTGTTGTCTCACCCAACCACCTGCCTGCTGCCCCACTCCTTTCTCCACTCCTAGAGGGGTAGCAAGAGAATGCAGCATGATAATGAGCTTCATCAATAGCAATGAAGGAGGGAGGGGGTGGCACTGTGACTGTTGTTTTGTTTGACTCACTTGCAGCTTGCCAAGTCCTTCAAACCAGGTCCATAGAAAGATTTTAAGCCAGGCAATAGAGAAGGGGGGAGAAGACACTCCACTCCCTAATTGCAGGGTTCCTCTGGAGTGGAATGGTGGGAGGGGGAGGGGGGAGGAGCTGCCTTTGCCACAAGGCAAGAGATGAACCTGGAGCATGAGGCTGGTTTGAGACAGAGCAGATTGATCTCGACTGAAGCAGTTTTTAAAATTTATGCAGTGGCTGATAACACATCAGAGAATCCCCTAGTACCCAGCAATATGGACAATGGGGCTTTGCAGCTACCTGTATATTTCAGAAAAAACTTGGTCAGTTTCAAGAGTGGATTTCCCCCTTTTGTCTATATTCCTTTTTGTTCCCTTTCATTCAGTGAACTAATGCTAAAAGGCATGCTCTCAGAGTGGCTCATATTCTCTTTTATCTTCCTCCCCCACAACAAACACCCTGTGAGGTGGATGGGGCTGAGAGAGCTCTCACATAAGCTGCCCTTTCAAGGACAACTCCTACGAGATCTATGGCTGACCCCAAGGCCATTCCAGCAGCTGCAAGTGGAGGACACTTGCATAATTAAAAAAACCCAAAACTTTAGATGCACCTCCCACATGTCACATATGATGTTGCTACTCCAATTAAGAAAACTTGAAATCTTTTTGTTGCAGCTGCAAAATAATACACAGAAATACACTAGAGAAAAAATAATACAGCATATAGTGGGCACACAAATCTGCAGTCAAGCTTAAAGGCTTGACTGCTGGGATTTTCTGCAGTAAACTGCAGTAAGATGTGTGTTCAGAAAGGGCCTTAATACCTGTACACTGCATTTCAGAAGCCTAAAATATTTGATATTTTGTTCACCATTTTCCTCTCTGAAAATGTAAGTGCAGTGATCTGGGCATGGTAACTTCTTTTTTTCTGCAGTACAGATCAAGTCTTGCTGTTGAAAAGCTTTTTTTCGATAAGGAGAGTCAAAGGCCATGACTGCACAGCAGGTGATCTCATTTTTGTCTAGTGTAATGTTCAATTGCATCGCACACACTTTTTTGAATTTTGTTGCCTGTTCCTTCCAGTCTTCTAATTCTTCCCATATTGAAATAAAGATGAGGACCAAAAGCATTAGCTATTTTTCATATTTGGGTTTTGGGAAGAGAATAAATTCTGGAGCTTGCAGCCTGCAGCATAGCTGCTAGGCTGCTTTTGCTCTGTTTGCCTCCTTGGGAGGGAGGAGTTCGCCCGTTTGGGCGCGCAATGTTGGGGGTGGGGTTTAGCCGTTTTAACGGCTAGCTCTACCTTCCCTCCTGTCTCTTCTTCGTTGATCAGCCCTCCCGCCCATCCTGTCTGTTATGTAGGCTTTGCTGGTTGCCTCATTGGAGGAGCCGGGTAGGAATTTTTTATGCCCCGGCTGATTGGCTGTTGCTGGGGTGTGTTTTTCGCCTACCCTGCATAGTAGTGCAGTGGATTGTGGAATTGGCTTAGGGATGGTGCCTTTAGGTGGTCACTTTAATTGGCAGGTTTTTGTGGTTTAGGACACTATGCGGCTAGGGGAGGACTGTGAAGCATCCCCCTTTTGGGGAATTTGGGGTCTGGCATGATCAACCTTGGGTTTGGAGACCTGGGTTTGCAGAATGCAGACTGTCCAGGAGGCTCGGCTAGAGGGTGCCTTTCTGTTGAGACGTGCATCTGGGTTTGGGCCCTCTGGTGCGGGCCTCCCTGCTGGGCCTGCCTGGAGGGAGCTGAGTCACTCAGCTTTGGCTGGGGGGCTGGGTCTCTCACCCGTTAATGGCAGGGGAGCGGTCACGGTGACCCCTAGCCCTGACCAGGCCGCTGGTGGGGCCCTGGTGGGGTGGGGTGTTTATGCTGTTAGTTAATAAAGTAGCCCAATTTTATTCCAATGCATTGTGTCTGACTCTTTATTCCGACCTTGGGGGGCAAACAAGTATTTGTGAGTATTTTGGTCCCCTGTACTGTCCTGGGATTACACACACCACTAGAATGCTGGAATTACTCAGGTGCCATTTCAAATGGTATCAAACTTACAGGGAAGCTAGTACTGCCTGCTCACTAAAGACCATCACTAAAATTTCAAGCAAATTGGACTAGGGGACCAATACTATGGACCACTGAAAAAGGTGCCATCCTACTTGCCATCCTACAAGCCAACACACAAGAGAAACCAACAGCCAAAAGCCTCCAAATGCATACAGAATCATCATGCCCAACAAAACCAATGATGTGGGGAAATGCAGTCGTGAGGTCCTGGAGGAAAAATTTAGGCTGCTGGGCAGGAGACTTAAGGCCAGGACCTCCAAGGTAGCCTTCTCAAAAGTGCTACCTGATCCACGTGCAGGGCTGCAGAGACAGGCACACATTAGAAGTCTCAATGTGTGGATGAGACGATGGTGTAGGGAGGAAGGGTTTAAGTTTATTAGGCATTGGGATGCTTTCTGGAAAAAGCGGAAGTTGTACAAAAGAGATGGTCTCCACTTATCACCAGATGGAACCAAGCTGCTGGAGCTTAAAATCAAAAAGGTGGCAGAGCAGTTTTTAAACTAAATCTTGGGGGGAAGCTGACAGGAGATGAAATGTCTCTGGTTTGGGAGGATTCATCTCAAAGGGCGTTTTCGCACTCACCTTCAGCTGGCGCGACCCCCCTCTTCACCGCGCAGGATCTGCGCGGATTTCACACTAAATGCCGCAGAGCAGCCGGAAGAGCCGGAAACTCCCGGCGCTTTTGCGGCGCAAATGGAAACCGCCAAAAAGCAGTTTCCGTTTGCGTTGCTTTTGCGCCAGGAGTTTCCGGCTCTTCCGGCTGCTCCGCGGCGTTTAGTGCGAAATCCGCGCAGATCCTGAGCGGTGAAGAGGGGGGTCGCGCCGGCTGAAGGTGAGTGCGAAAACGCCCAAAGAGATGAAGGGTTAGTTGTTACTTTTCTACTGGGTAATGGATCAGAGTTGTCCACTGAGATGGTGACAACAGTATGGAGTGTCTGCCAAAGTCTCAAGGCAGCAGGAGGAAGGTTGCGGGCCTAACTTGCCTGGGAAATTATAGATGTTTGTATACAAATGCTAGAAGTGTTCGAAGTAAAATTGGTGAGTTGGAATGTTTAGTGTTGGGAGAAAACATGACATTGTGGGAATTTCAGAAACTTGGTGGAATGAGGAGAATCAGTGGGACACGGTGATTCCTGGATATATCCAAAGGATAGGGAGGGAAGGGTTGGAGGTGGGGTGGCTCTGTATGTCAGAGAGGGTATACAGTCCAGTAAGACTGAGGTCAAAGAATTAGATTTCCTTCTAGAAATGCTTTGGGTTGAAATAGAGGGCCCAAAAGGAAATTTAAATATGGGAGTTTGTTATCGCCCACCAAATCAAAAGAGAGAGGACGATTATAATATGATGGAAGGATTAAAGATAGCAGCTAAACATAAAAACCATGTCATAATAGGTGATTGCTCTCCAAGGACGGAATAAAGAGTCAGACACAGAGTATTGGTATAAAATTGGGCCACTTTATTCAATATTCTTATAAACAGCAAGGGTACTGGCCAGGGCTAGGGGTCACCGCGACCGCTCCCCTGCCATTAACGGGCAAGAGACCCAGCCCCCCAGCCAGCTGAGTGTTACTCAGCTCCCTCCAGGCAGGCCGAACAGGGAGGCATGCACCAGAGGGCCCAAACCCAGATGCACCCTCTAGCCGAGCCTTCTGAACAGTCTGCATTCTCCAAACCTGCGTCTTCAAATCCGAAGGCTGATCATGCCAGACCCCAAATTCCCCAAAAGGGGGATGCTTCACAGTCCTCCCCTAGCCGCATAGTGCCCTAATCCCCCAAAACCTGCCACTACTAAGGCCAAGTCTCTACTTAGGGCTTAGCGCCCACCGGAAGGCCAAAAGCTATCCGCAACCTTTGCTGCAAATCTCTCAGGAAAAGCATATTACCCTTTTCCAAGAGATGGACCCCATCCCCTCTGTAGAGGTCAGGAAATTTCAACAAAATGTCCGGATCTGGCAAATAGTGGCCCAACCCCTTTTCCAGCACCTTCCTGATCTCCTTATTAGCCTTATACCGGGCCCTTTTCTATAGCTGCATGGTCCCAAGCACAACGCCACACCAGGCAGGGCAGCATGGCTGACCAAATTATAGTGGTCCCAGGCCATCACTCCCCAATGTGCTGGAAATCATCCCAGGCCTGCCAAACTAAGGCCTTGCCCTTTAAGAGTCCCAGATCATTACCTCCCAGGTGAACAATTAAAACTTGAGGAGGAGAACCCACTCAATCTTTAAACAACAAAGGCAGCAGGCCCGGCCACTGAAGGCCCCGGCGCCCCCACCATTTGATACACACATGCTGGCTGAGTCCCAGCTGAGAGCCAACTGCAGTTCTCCAAGCCT
Source organism: Heteronotia binoei (assembly GCF_032191835.1). Classification (NCBI taxonomy): domain Eukaryota; kingdom Metazoa; phylum Chordata; class Lepidosauria; order Squamata; family Gekkonidae; genus Heteronotia; species Heteronotia binoei. Next base: position 63,204,710 of record NC_083229.1, read on the forward strand.
GATGAGCGGCCCAAAACATGTGGCTATGGCCGCATACAAGAACTCGGCTCCTCTGGCCAGGATCAACAGCATCTAAAGAGAAAAAACAGTTAAACAAGAAGAGAACCAACAATAAACAGACACCAAGTCACTCATGGCCTAATAAAAGGTCGCACGTAAGCCTTATAGGCCGAGAAACGCCACCTGCCCAATCTCTGAATGGAAGTGGAAGGATACCCCATGACAGCCGCTGTTAAGGCTGCCCCAATTCTAAAGGAGTGGGTCCCAAACCGCACCCCAGACAACCCCAACTCACCCAAAGCTCGTGACGTTACTGCCCAAAACTGATGCTTCGTCAGCGGGCTACCATTCGAATGTATAAACAAAAACCTTTCCTTGGGCCCCCTAACTGCCAAATAAGCAGCCAACGCAGTAACTGGACACAGCTCAAGCTCTGAACAACTACCCAACTCGAGCACCGTACCCTTCTGCAACTGATCCGCCTTAGAGCGACAGACAGTGATGACTGCCTCCCGCAAATAGCTGCAGATCCCTTAACAACAGAGCCTTACCAGAAACATCGTTTCTAGACTGTGCCACCAGCTCACTTACTCTAAGAGCCTTCCAAAAAGCTAAAAAAGACGCAGCGTGAAACAAACATGCATCAAATGATGAAGCACACACCACGTCCCAAGCCCTCTTCAAACACTGCGTATCAACCCTGGGACCGGCCTCTCTGGCCCACCCCTCCAGCATCTTTCGAATACGAAAGTCAGCTGTTTCTTCCCTATAACCCAGCACCTTAGTGACAAAAGCCAATGCAGCCAGGCACCCCCTAATGGATCGCACGGCCAACCCCTTACCTTGCCGCAAAACACAGTAATGGAGCAAATGCTCCACCAGGAGGGGCCAAACCCTGCAATACCCTACCTCAGCCCTAAAGTCTTCAAACTGCCGCACAGCCCATTCGTAAGACTTCTTGGTGCTGGGCGCAATGGCTAGACCTATCGCTCTGCAGGCCTCGGCTCCCCAACCAGCCATAGCTCCTGGGGCATTGGCACCGGCTCTCTGTCGGCATCTGGGGCCAGCTGATGAAACCTCTCCATCTGTTTACGAGATAGAGTGTCAGCCACCCCGTTACCCCAGGAACATGCTTGGCTAAAAACATAATGTTAAGCCGCAAACAGCGCAGAGTGAAAGCCCACACCAATCTCATAACCCGGCCAGATTTGGATGAAGGGGAATTAATGACGTGGACCACCACCATATTATCACACCAAAAATGGACAGTGTGATTGGCCATATCCTTCCCCCACAGCCAAACCACAACTAAAATAGGAAAGACATCGAGAAACTTAAGATCCGGTTCACACCAACCTTTACCCAAGAGTCAGGCCAACTATCCGCGCACCAATATCCACGGAAATAGATTCCAAAACCCAAGGAACCAGCAGCACCAGACATGACCTGAAGCTCAGCTTCGAGACTCATGTTGTCCCTCCAAAAAGGGACTGCAGTAAAGGACTCCAAAAATTCCTGCCAAACCCTCAAATCATCCCTCATGCTGCAGGTGACCCTAGTTCTACGCTGAGGCAAGCATAACCCGGCCATAGCATCACACAGCCTTCTAAGAAAAGCCCTCACAGGAGCAACCACTTTGCAAGCAAAGTTGAGGTGCCCAACTAGCTGCTGCGACTCCAACAAAGTAACCTTCCTTTTAAGAAAAAAGGTAGAAATCCTAGCACTCAGCTCCACTATTTTCTGAAGAGGCACCCTAGACAACGGCGCAATAGTGTCAATCTCAATCCCCAAAAAGGTCTACCACTGGGTGAGACCTTCAGTTTTCTCAGGAGCGAAAGGAACCCCAAGCTCCGCCACCAGCTCAACAAAGCCAGACAGCAACTGCCCACAATGCCCAGTCCCCTCAGGAGCCACAAAAAGGTTGTCATCCAAATAATGAATGACATCCTGCAAACCCACTTTCTCCTGCACAGCCCATTCCAAAAATGTACTGAAACGCTCGAAAGCCGAACATGACACAGAGCAGCCCATTGGCAATGCTCAATCCATGTAACATTGACCCTCAAAAGAAAACCCTAGAAGTTCAAAATCATCGGGATGGACAGGTAAAAGGCGAAACGCAGACTTAATGTCTCATTTCGCCAATTCTGCCCCCACCCCGCAACGCCTCACCATGGCAATATCCTGGTCAAAGCTGGTGTACCTAACAGAGCATAAGTGCTCTGGGATCCCATCATTCACGGACTTCCCCTTAGGAAAAGACAAATGGTGTGTCAAACAAAATTCACCAGGTGCCTTTTTAGGCACCACACCCAAAGGTGAGACACTAAGAGTACTCACTGGAGGATGTGAAAAAGGACCCAGTATCCTTCCCTCAGCCAGCTTTTTTGCAATCTTGTCTCTAACGACCTGCTCCAAGCCCTGAACTGACTTAAGGTTTCCTGACATAAACGGAACTCGAGGACCCTGAAAAGGGATCCTAAACCCAACTTTAAAACCTTCTAACAAATACAAACTATCAACCCTTCGAGGGTACCTCGACAGCCACTGCTCAAGAGGTCCCACCCTTATTGGGCTGGGCCCCTTTCTTAGCTGGAAAGGCACCTCCACTCCCACCAGGCTTCTTTGTATTTTTATGCCCACGGGCTCTAGGCAGTTGTCAAATGAGTGGGAACCACCACACATGGGGAACTCGTGCTTGAACTGGCACGCCTTCCTATTACATACCCCAAGGGATCCAAATTCCCAGCAGAGCATGCGGGGTTGAACTGCCTGCCCCGCTGCACAGCGGGGAGAGCCCGATGAACCAGCAGCGGATGTGGATGACCTACTCACCAAGTGACCACTATTAGAGCGATCACGCAGATTAGGCCGTATAGCCTGTATAAATTATGTCCAAATACTTGAACAGGAATGCTGCCCACCACGGCTGCGCCCTCGCTATCACCCCGGCATAAATATAGAACCCAGGAAGCCAATTAGCCCAGGTCCTGTCCACCTTCCGTTCTTTCAATTTTTCCTGCTCTTTCTCATCCAATTCTTCCTTGTCTTTTTTCTCAACCTCCCGAAAGAGAAGAGAAAAAATATCCACGTACTCCCCTTTTAATATTTTTCCCCTAGTAGTGGGAAGCAAGTGGTCCCCCAGCGGCAAGGCAACCTCCCCAAATGGCAAAGCAGCAAAAGGCACCATAAAGGAACCAGCCATGCCAGGATGCCCTGCACCCGGGTACACACTAGGAATGCCTTGCCCACATGGCCAAGCCCAATTCTGAAATGCGCCCAATGCAGAGGAGGCAGGAACCCCCACGCTTGACATGGAAGCGCCCTGCCCGGCCGCCGAAGCAGGCCCTCATGCTCCCCATGGCCAAACCTGCCCAGGCCCTGCCTGTAAATTATCACCCGACCTACCTCCGAATCTAGCAGGAACCAATGGCAAACCGACCACAAATGCTCCAGCCGCCACCATCAAACCCACATCTGGACTGCAAAGGCCATTGTCCCTGCTAGGCACGACTCCACCAGACCTGCCCTCAAGAACAGACAGCCTGGTGAGAATACTCGCCTGCTTTTCCTTCTTAGATTGCCTCACATCATCCTCCCCACCTGGAGAAAGGATGCCCGCTGCCTGTTCTACAAGCAATATTGGAAACAACCACCATATCACCCTCCTCATCAGAAGAGGATAAAGGTGGTGGTGGCCTTTTCACAGGAGCCCTGGGCGCCTTAGGTGCTTGCCTGACCCCTTTCCACCAGCCACCAAAATAGCAAGCACAAGACCACAAAATGGCCTCCTGCAGCTCCACTCTAAAATGGCTTTCCCCTGGAAGAAGAAAGGGAACTCAAAATGGCCACAAAAGCTTCTGCTGCACACCAATGTCTCCAGTAGGAGAAAAATGGGGGGGGGAGACTCTCCAAAATGGTCGCCTGCCAACCTCAAGGGCAATAATAAAAAAAACCAGGTTGCCCCACAGGCCCACACCCTCAAAAATTAAAAGGGGAAAGACCAACCCCTGGGCTCCACAACCCCTGCCCCAGCAGACCCCAAATCGCAGGCAGACTCAGTCAACATGAAGGAGAACGCAACATCCTCCAACGCCTCCGATGGTGCTGCCAGCCCACAGCACCGCAGCCGACGCTACAGCCGAAACTGTTGCTCCGGCCAACGCTTCACCCACCGCTGCCCAGTCGACTGCCCCAGCAAATCCCGACGTCCAACCAAAAACAAAAGAAAAGCCTCAGCCTTAGCCAATCGTCTGCCAAGATGAAGGAGCTGACGAGGAGTGCAGATCTGACAGTTAGACTGTCAGATCCCGCCTTTTTCTCTGCGTGCTTAAACGGGCGCCCCCTGACTCTTCCCATCCAGGGAAGCAAACTCTGCTCATGCAGCCTAGCAGCTACGCTGCAGTCCGCAAGCATAAGATTTTAACGACCCGCAGATTGATTGGGTCAATATATGTTCAGGTCGAGAGAAAGAGATTGAGTTTCTAGATGCTGTCAATGACTGTGCTATGGAGCAGAAGGTCACAGAACCTACCAGGGGTGGGGCGATCCTGCATTTGGTCCTAAGTAATGCCCAAGACTTGGTGAGAGATGTAAAAGTGACTGCACTGCTTGGGAGCAGTTACCATAATGTTATTGATTTCACCATTTGTATAAATAGGGAGATGCCCCAAAAGACCAGCACAACCATGTTTAACTTTAAAAGGGGTAAATTCTCTGAGATGAGGAGGCATGTGAAGAGGAAACTGAAAGGAAAGGTAAGTACGGTCAAAACCCTTGGGGAAGCTTGGAGGCTATTTAGAAGTACAATCCTAGAAGCGCAGATAAAATATATACCACAAGTTAGGAAAGGCACAAACAGGTATAAGAGAAGGCCTGCATGGTTAACAAACAAAGTAATGGAAGCTGTAAAAGGTAAGAAGGACTTCTTTAAGTGATGGAAAGCTAGTCCAAGTGAGATTAATAAAAGGGAACACAGGCTGTGGCAAATCAAAGGCAAGACTGTGATCAGGCAGGCAAAAAGGGACTATGAGGAGCATATTGCAAAAAACATAAAGACCAACAATAACAATTTCTTCAAATATAATAGAAGCAGAAAACCAGCCAGGGCAGCAGTGACCAAGGGGTAAAAGGATTACTGAAGGAGAATAGGGAAATGGCTGAGAAGCTGAATGCATTTTTTGCCTCCATCTTCACTGTGGAAGATGAGAAGTGTTTGCCCGCTCCAGAACCACTAATTTTGGAAGGGGTGTTGAAAGACCTGAGTCAAATTGAGGTGACAAGAGAGGAGGTCCTACAACTGATTGACAAATTAAAAACTAATAAGTCACCAGGTCCAGATGGCATACATCCAAGAGTTCTGAAAGAAAAAGTTGAACTTCTGGATCTCCTGACAAAAATATGTAATGTTTCATTGAAATCTGCCTCCATTCCTGAGGACTGGAAGGTAGCAAATGTCACCCCCATCTTTAAAAAGGGTTCCAGAGGAGATCTGGGAAATTACAGGCCAGTCAGTCTGACTTCAATACTGGGAAAGTTGGTAGAAACCATTATCAAGGACAGACTGAGTAGGCACATTGATGAACACGAGTTACTGAGGAAGACTCAGCATGGGTTCTGTAAGGGAAGATCTTGGCTCACTAACCTGTTACAGTTCTTTGAGGGGGTGAACAAACATGTGGACAAAGGGGACCCAATAGATGTTGTTTACCTTGACTTCCAAAAAGCTTTTAATAAAGTTCCTCATCAAAGGCTCCTTAGTAAGCACGAGAGTCATGGCGTAAAAGTACAGGTCCTCTTGTGGATCGAAAACTGGCTAATTAATAGGAAGCAGAGAGTGAGTATAAATGGGCAGTCTTCACAGTGGAGGACGGTAAGCATTGGGGTGCCACAGGGCTCAGTACTGGGTTCCATGCTCTTTAACTTGTTCATTAATGATCTGGAGTTGGGAGTAAGCAATGAAATGGCCAAGTTTTAGATGACGCTAAATTGTTCAGGGTGGTGAGAACTAGGGATGTGCAAAAAAAAAAAAAAAATCGGTAGTACATGGATTCGGAAGTATACGGGGGAAAAAAATATGGAATCCCATATATTTCTGAATTCCGTAGTCAGAATAGCCGCATATACGGTAGATGCGCGGCTATTTCCGAATATACAGCCCCATTATACCCTATGGGCCACTGAAATAAATGGCAAATAGGGTATATTTGAAGCCACCTGGAGGAGAGGGGGTTTGAGGGAGAGCCCCCAAATTTTCAGGGGACCTGCAGAGGACTCTCCCCTACAAACCCCCCAAGTCCCAAAAAGATTGGGCCAGGGGGTCCAATTCCTGGGGCACCCAAAGCCAAACCTAACTTCACACCAGAGAATCTCTATAGGACCCAAATGCACTATATACATCTCTCTATGAACCCTGCCACACAAAACACAATCTGCTCAAGGTCTGCTCTGCAGACCTGGCTGTAGCAAAACCAGATGCCAGCTCTCCAGCCCTGCCCCAAAGAATGCGGGGAGAGCTGGCCAAGCACAACAAGCATGCTGGCTCTGGGTCTCTCACCCAGGTGCTAGCTTCCCTGCCACAGAACACACAATCTACAGATGCCAGCTCTCCAACCCTGCCCCAAACAACACGGGAAGAGCTGGCCAAGCACAACAAGCATGCTGGCTCTGGGTCTCTCACCCAGGTGCTAGCTTCCCTGCCACAGAACACACAATCTACAAATGCCAGCTCTCCAGCCCTGCCCCCAAACCACACAGGGAGAGGTGACCAAGCACAACAAGCCTGCTGGTTCTGGGTCTCTCACTCAGGTGCCAGCTTCCCTGCCACAGAACACACAATCTACAGATGCCAGCTCTCCAGCCCTGCCCCAAACAACACGGGAAGAGCTGGCCAAGCACAACAAGCCTGCTGGTTCTGGGTCTCTCACTTAGGTGTTAGCTTCCCTGCCACAGAACACACAATCTACAGATGCCAGCTCTCCAGCCCTGCTCCAAACAACATGGGGAGAGCTGGCCAAGCACAACAAGCCTGCTGGTTCTGGGTCTCTGACCCAGGTGCCAGCTTCCCCCCCCAAAAAAAACAGAACCAGGAAAAGGGACAACAGGAGAAGGCCAAGAAACTCAACTGTTAAAAAAGTGGCCTTTTAAACAATGAAAATTAGGCCCAACAGCCCCCTCCCCAAGAACCAGAACCAGAAGAGAAAAGGAACAACAGCAGCACAACACAGCAGCAACAAATCAAACACAGAATCCTTTTAAAACAGTAAAAAACTTAACTTTTAACAATACAGGAACTTTACCAACCCCTACCTCCCAAAAAAACCCCTTCACCCTAACCCCAAGAAATCAAAGCCACCCAAATCAGGAAAAGTAAAAGGACACTGTACTTTTAAAAGTCCTCTCACTCAAGTAAGATATGGGCAAATTGGCAAAAAAAACCCATCCCAGGCCCCCTTTCCCAGCAGAGCCCCCTAACCCTAACCCCAAATAAGCTACCCATCACCCAAATCTGGATAAGTAAATGGACTCTGAGTCCTAAAAAGTCCTTTTACCAACTAAAATAAAAACAAGAACCCCAAGACTGTCTTGCCTTAAATGTCTTCTCTACTCCAGGCAAGTCTGGTAAGGCTGAGAGAGAGCAGCAGCAGCTGAGGCCAAGGGCCAGCACAGCACAATCTCTCTCACACACCAACACACACCAACACAGCAGCAATGGAGGAGTCCAGCCAGGCAGACTCCTTAAAAAGGTTCTCTGGCCCTACAGTTTCAAAAAATAGCACTGCTCTGTGATTGGCCAGACAACAGTGCTTACTTGGATACCCAAGTAAGCAAAAGATCAAAAGAACAGCAATGTTGCTGATGGCTGGGGGATCAGCTACACAACAGTCCTGCAAAGCATGCATGTGCAATGCATTTTGCAAATGCATGCTTTGGATTGGCTGCCTGGGCTCCTCTTTCCCCTCCCCCCCTCCCTGATCCGCCCTGAGACACTTCGGTGAGAAGGGCGGGATATAAGTCCACTAAATAAATAAATAAATAAATAAATCCCAGGGAGGCTATGGGAGAGGTGGGAAAAGGCTACCAAAGGTGGGAAAGGAGGCAAGCAGCTCCCCTGAGGCCGCAGAAGCCCCTTTCCCACCTTCTGCATTGAATTCCGTATACTTCCAAATATCTATACGGAAGTATATGGGGAGCCATACTCGGCTCCCGCATAATGGGCCCCAATTGGATTCAGCTGTATGCAATTCCGTATACAGCTGAATCAGGGGTGATTTGGCGGTTGATTTGGTTTGGTCAAACCGAATGCACACCCCTAGTGAGAGCCAGAGAGGATTATGAGGCACTCCAAAGGGATCTGTTGAGGCTGGGTGAGTGGCCGTTAACATGGCAGATGAGGTTCAATGTGGCCAAGTGCAAAGTAATGCACATTGGGGCCAAGAATCCCAGCTACAAATACAAGTTGATGGGTTGTGAACTGGCAGAGACTGACCAACAGAGAGATCTTGGAGTCATGGTAGATAACTCACTGAAAATGTCAGGACAGTGTGTGATTGCAATAAAAAGGGCCAACGCCATGCTGGGAATTATTAGGAAGAGAATTGAAAACAAATCAGCCAGTATCATAATGCCCCTGTATAAACCGATGGTGCAGTAACATTTGGAATACTGTGTACAATTCTGGTCACCACATCTGAAAAAGGATATTATAGCACTGGAAAAAGTGCAGAAAAGGGCAACTAGAATGATTAAAGGGTTGGAACAGCTTGGGGCTCTTTAGCTTGGAGAAACATTGACTGCGGGGTGACATGATAGAGGTTTACAAGATTATGCATGGGATGGAGAAAGAAGTACTTTTCTCCCTTTCTCACACTACAAGAACTTGTGGGCATTCAATGAAATTGCTGAGCAGTTAGGTTAAAATGGATAAAAGGAAGTACTTCTTCACCCAAAGGGTGATTAACATGTGGAATTCACTGCCACAGGAGGTGGTGGTGGCTACAAGCACAACCAGCCTCAAAAAGGGATTGGATAATGATATGGAGCATAGGTCCATCAGTGGCTATTAGCCACAGTATATATGTGTGTGTGTGTGTATGTATATATATACACACACACATATATTGGCCACTGTGTGACACAGAGTGTTGGACTGGATGGGCCTTTGGCCTGATCCAACATGGCTTCTCTTATGTTCTTAAAACCAGTGTTAAACCAGAGAATCTCACCAGACCCAACCTTGTGTTTTGTTAAATACCTACACCCCTTATCTTCAATTGTTATTAAAACCTAACCAGAAATTTTCTTCAGACCCTGCTGCAACAATTACATTTTTAAAAGAAAACAGCAGAAACAACCCAATACTCCATGCAACCTTCCCCCCTACAAAAAACCACAAAAAATAACTATAAAACAGTAACAACTTTGAAACCCCTGCCATAAACACACTTTTAAAATTTTAAAAAAGTTTTTAGAAACAAAAACAAAAGCATCCAAGATCCCCTTCCAGGAGCAGTACAGAATGAAACTAGCTTCCTCTCCCATCCAACTATACCTGCCAGACAAAAGCAAAAACACAGAAAAAATTAAAATAATTTTTTTAAATGAAGTAAAAAATTAGAAAACAAGACATGAAGATATTCAGCAGGTGAGCACAGTACAAGAAGATCTCCCCAGGCAGGCAGCACTCTGAGGCAGAGACTGCAGCAGTACTCAAAAAAGATCTATTCATGAAATGGAGTCCAGCTGCAGGACTTTTTGCCTATACTCAGAAAGCCATGGAGGGTTGAGAGAAGTACCATGACTGGACAGACAGTTCATGTCACCCTAAGGTCTGAAAGACCTGCCTCCCGCCTCCCCCCTCCCTCCCTTCCTTCCACCCATTGCCTGGAAGTCCTGTAAACTTGAAGAAAGACACAAGAAAAACAGTTGTAGGAACCTTAAAATGGTGGAATATTTCCATATTTTTGGGGACCCTGTTAATCAATATCCCCTTAAATCCTCAGTACAGTTTGTTTATTTTATTTCCTTAGATTTATATCCCTCCCCCCCACATGCAGGTCTGGAGACATAAATACGCCTGAGAAACACAGATAAGGCATATTATTATTATTATCATTATTATTATTATTATTATTATTATTATTATTATTATTCTCTATCATGCTCTCTCCACAAGTGGTCTCAGGGTGGCTAACAGTCAATGGACTCAGGGCGGCTAACAGTTTTTCAGTTATATATTCAGACTGGTTTTATTTATATATATAAGCATACATCCCTAAACTAAAATTATATCCATATGAGACAACTAAGGACCAAACTAAGCATTATATTTGATTTATATATACCATGTATGTAAGTATGTGTATGTATATGTGTGTGTGTGTATTTAAATTTTAAAATATTATATAAGGACTCTATATTTAAAAAGAAAGGAGAACTTGATGTAGCTGGGAACTGGCATATGGGGTGGAGGGGCTCTTAGCTCTCCTTCTGTGCAGTTTTATGTTCAGCATCTAGAACAGATGTGGATAACTCTTTCATTTTTAAAGCATTATTTTATTTTTTTAAATAGCTAGTGTCTGGAATCCATATTTGAATTGGGACTGTGATGTGGGGGCAGGTAAGCCTTTCCCCCTGTGATATCTTCCCAATCTGCATCAGGACCTATATGTTTGCCCCAACAAGACAAAGAACAGCTTTGTGGAGTTGTACAAGGAAGTACTTCTTCACCCAAAGGGTGATTAACATGTGGAATTCACTGCCACAGGAGGTGGTGCCGGCCACAAGCATAGCCACCTTCAAGAGGAGGTTAGATAAAAATATGGAGCAGAGGTCCATCAGTGGCTATTAGCCACAGTGTGTGTGTGTGTGTGTGTGTGTGTGTATTTGGCCGCTGTGTAACACAGAATGTTGGACTGGATGGGCCATTGGCCTGATCTAACATGGCTTCTCTTATGTTCTTATGTTCTTACATGTATCTGTTCGGGGGAAAGGCATGGATGTAAGTCTTAAACCTCTCTTTGGTTTAAGCACAGGATGGGTGCTTCCAGAAACGTGTTGGAAACTCATGGAAATAATTTTCAAATGGATTTCTCAGCAGGACTGATGTTAATTTGGATATCCTAGAAATTGACTCAGATTTTTAAAACAACAAACCATCCAAGTCCAAGACCTATTTCTCACTAGCTTTGCTCCACCCCAGGCTTCTTTTTTCCCTAATGCAAGTGATCAATTTCTCACCAGTTGCTCGGTGAGCAGCTCCCTCCAGTTCCCCTCATGATTTTGTGATGCTGTCTTCTAAGGATTAAGGAACCATGATGGAAACTAGAGGGAGCCACATGTCAAAATGTGCCCATGGAGCAACTGATGGGAAATTGATTGCTTACACTGGGGGAAAACAGAAGCTTGGGGGCTGAGCAACACTAGTGAGAAATCAGTACAACTCATTGTGGTTTTTTTTATAGCCCTAGTGGATGGTGGAACACTTCAGTATTATTACATAGAAGGTCAAAATTAATATGATCACATGAAGCTGCCATATACTGAGTCAGATAATTGGTCTATCAAGGTCAGTCTGTCTACTCTGACTAGAAGTGACTCTCCAGGTTCTCAGGCAAAAATTCTTCTCCTTTTTGTGTGATACTTTTAGTTGGAGAAGGGAGTACCTGGAAGAGAGAGTGAAGAGGGCATGGGATGAGGAAGTTGAAGGAAACAGAAAGTGGTAGTCATTGGGGATTCTCTGCTCAAGGGTATGGAACGTCACGTGTCCAGGCCTGATCCTCTTCTCCAAGAGATGTGTTGCTTGCCATGGGCCAGAATTCAATATATTACACATTGACTGCCAAAGCTGATCAGACCTACTGATCAAAACCCATTTGTGATGGCCCATGTGTGAATGAATGACAAAGTCATGAATACCATCGAGAAAATTAAGGATGACGATGAAGCTCTTGGAAGGCATTTGAAAGCGCAGGGGGTTCAGGTGGTCTAAAGGAAGAGGAAAGCAACAGGAGTTGACCATACTTGAAGTGACATTGGCTACGATGGTGGTGCTGGTAGGAGTGCTTTGGATTCTGGGATCATGGGATAAACTTTCTAAAAGGAGGTCTACTAGCATATGATGACCTTCACCTCTCAAGGTTGGGGAAGAAAATCTTTGGAAAGAACATGGACAACTTCATCAGGAGAGCTTTAAACTGATGCCACAAGGGGAAGGTGATGATCAACATGGGGATCATAATGAAGAACAATCACCTTGGGAAGACAGGTCAAACAAAGTCAAAGGTACGAGGCTACAAGTGCCTATATACTAATGCCCAAAGTGTGGGTAATAAGAAGGATGAGCTTGAGCTTCTCTTGCAAACAGTGGGTTATGATATAGTAGGGATTACTGAGACTTGGTGGGATGATTCTCGTGACTGGAATGTGGTCGTGGATGGTTTTGAGTTGTTCAAGAAAAACCATAAGGTCCACTAGCATATAAGGTCTACTAGCAGAAGAGGAGGTGGAGTGGCATTGTATATCAAGATCATCTTGGGGGCTTGATTGTCAAGAAGTTCTGGAGAATAAGGTTGATAGTCCAGTGGAAAGTATTTGGGTAAAAATAAGGGGACGAAGGACAAAGGGTATTGTGGTTGGAGTCTGCTAGAGACCACCTGACCAGGGAGAGGATTTGGATGCTGCCCTCTTTGAACAGATTAATAGTGTAGCCAGACAACAGAACCTTATAATTATGGATGACTTCAACCTCCCCAATGTGTGTTGGGAGACAAGCTTGGTGAAGTAACAAGAAACATGCAAATTCCTGACCTGCCCGGCTGATAATTTTGTTTTTCAAATGGTGGAAGAAGCCACTAGCAGCTTGGCCATGCTAGACTTAATATTAACCAGCAAGGAAGAGTTGATAGATGGGGTGAAGGTGATGGGGACTTTAGGGGGAAGTGACCATGTGCTCCTAGAATTCCTCTTGGTATGAGAGGGGCAAGGAGATTTATAGCCAGACTTGGAGTTTAGATTTTTGTAGGGCTAACTTTTATGAGGGTTGTTCCATGGGAGGGTGCTGGAAGAAAAAGCAGTGAGTGAAAGGTAGGCTCTTCTCAATCATGAGCTTTTGCAAGCTCAAGCCCGCACTATTCCAGCAAGATGAACAGAGAGCTCCAGAATAAACTAAGGGAGAAAAAGGAAATGTTCAGGAAATGGAGAGAAAGATTGACCTCTAAAGAAGATTATATGGAGGTTACCAGGTACTGCAGATCATCCATCAGAGCTCAGTATGAGCTGTGTCTGTTAGGAGTTCTCGCTAAATTTTCTCCAGATATGTGAGAAGCAAACACAAAGGAAAGGAGGCAATTGGGCCGCTGTTGGGAGTAAAAGGAGAAACTCTGATGGAGGACAGGAAAAAAAGCATACAGGCTTAATGACTTTTTTGCCTCAGTTTTTTTCCCTGAAGAAGAATTCAAGCCCAACTAGAGTTGGTGGAAGACTTAACAGAATGCCTGAGAGGCTTGTTGACATGGATAGAGAAATTGTGGAGAGGTATCTGGTTGCACTGGATGAGTACAAATCCCCTGGGCTGGATGATGTGCACCCAAGAGTGCTCAAAGAACTTTCTAAAGAACTAGCAGAACCTTTGTCCATCATCTTCAAGACCTCCTTGAGGACTGGAGATGTCCCACAAGACTTGAAGACAGCAAATGTTATCCCAATCTTTAAAAAAGAGAAGAAGGATGAACCGGAAAACTACGGGCCCGTTAGTCTGACTTTGGTTGCTGGAAAGATAGTTGAGCATCTGAAGAATAACTTGGTGATTTGAGGAAGCCAGACCAACCAGGTTTCCTTCTTTAATTGAGTAACAAGCTTACTGGATTGTGGGAACACTGTTGATAAGGTTCCCCATGACATTTCAATAGGCAAACTGGAAGACTGTGGACTGGACTATAGGACAGTTCAGTGGATAGGAAAATGGTTAGAGGACCGTACCCAAAGAGTGGTTGTCAATGGAGTTTCATCATATTGGACGGAGGTATCCAATGGGGTGCCACAGGGCTCAGTTTTGAGTCTGGTTCTTTTTAACATTTTAATCAATGATCTGGATGAAGGGGTGGAAGGACTGCTCATACATTTTTCTGATAATACCAAATTGGGAGGAGTGGCAAACACACATGAGGATAGAGTTAAAATTCAACAAGATCTGAATAATCTGGATAAGTCGGTAGTTGTGAACAAGATGCAGTTCAACAAAGATAAGTGCAAAGTCTTACATCTGGGTCACAAAAATGTGAAACACAAATACTGGATGGGGGATGCACTTATGGGTAGTAGTGTGTGCGAAAGAGTTCTTGGGGTACTGTGGACTGTAAACTAAATATGAACAGTCAGTGTGATACTGTGGCAAAAAAGGCAAATTCAATCCTGGGTTGTATCAGAAGGGCTATAAGCATCAAAATTACAGGAGATCATAGCTCTGCTGTACACTGCCTTGGTCAGGCCACATCTGGAATACTGTGTGCAGTTCTGGAGGCATCACTTCAAAAAAGATGTGGACAAAATTGAGCGGGTGCAGAGGGCCTGGAGGAAGAACTCTATGAGGAAAGGTTGAGAGCCTTGGGAATGTTCAGTCTGGAGAAAAGGAGATTGAAGGGGAACATAATTGCTCTCTTTAAATATTTGAAAGGCTGTAATTTAGAGAAGGGCAAGGAGCTATTCCATTTGGCAGCCAAGGATAGGACCCGAAGCAATGGGCTCAAATTACAAGCAGAAAAGTACCAGCTGGATATTCGGGGACAAACTGTTTACGGTCACAGTAATTCAGAGGTGGAACCAGCTGCCTAGGAAGATGGTGAGCTCCACTTCATTGACTGTCTTCAAAATGAGTCTGGACGATTATTTGTCAGAGATGCTTTAGGCCATGGGTGTCAAACATGTGGCCTGGGGGCCAAATCTTGAAAATAAGACTGCATGATTATTTGTCGGAGATGCTTTAGGCCAGGGGTGTCAAACATGCAGCCCGGGGGCCGAATCAGGCCTGCAGAGGGCTCCTATCAGGCCCCAAGCAACTGGCTCTTGTCTGCTTCCTTCTCCCTCTCTCTTGTTTCCTTCTGCATCTCAACTTGCTTTGCAAGGCTTGCTCACTTGCACAGGAGATACAGAGCAAAACCTTGATTTTCTCCATTGGTTGAAGCTCCTCCCTCTCCTGGTCCCGTGGGGAGGGAGGGAAAGAGCCAGAGCTTCCTGTGTGCCCAGTTCCCTGGATCCCATGGGAGAAATACAAAGAAAGCACCTTTAAGAGCAACAAGTGCTAAATTTTTAAGTATGTTTTATTTAAGGTTTTTTTTAAAAAAAAATAATCTTTAGCTGTGTTTGTTTGTGTCCTTTAAAAAGTTTATGCTTCTGCTACCTAATCAAATATAGGTACACACATGGCCTGGTCCGACACAGCCTGGCTCAGCCCAACAAGGTCTCATTTATGTCAGATCTGGCCCTCATAATAAATGAGTTTGACACCCCTGCTTTAGGCTGATCCTGCACAGAACAGGGGGTTGGACTAGATGGTCTGTATGGCCCCTTCCAACTCTTATGATTTCATGATTAAACCTTAGACGTCCTGCATACACAACAGATACTCTACCAGTTAGTCACAGCTCCTCCCTGATAAATATACAATACCATTGTAATCTGCCATTATCTGCATTTCAGTTGTGTATTTTGGGACTCAGCATCCCTGTTTGTTTCAGATCTTCCAGTTACTGGAAACCACCAGGAAGTCAAAATGAATCAAAGTCAGACCCATTTGCTGTGGAATCATTCCATACCATAGATTTCACTGGTGCATATTAGGGCTTTAAGACATTTCAAAAGGTGTGGCCAAGCTCAGACTATCACTTTTATTCCCTTTCTCCTACAAAGTTACTGCGGACAGAAGGATGAGGGCCAGTTCTCTTCCATTCAAACCTTACTGTACACAAAGACCATGAGTACTTCTTGGCTGACTGAAAATACATTTTCTGTGATGTTGAGCAGGGAAGGTAGATGGGGAAGAACACTGCTGCCAGCTGTAACATCTTAGCAGTGCTTTTGTTTTGCTTTTCCAGTTTCAGGTATGTACCTTGGGCATGGCCAGGAACTATTAGTCCTTGCCTCTTAGTGTGGGCTTTTGCCGTGTGGCCTAGGCAATTTACCTGTTAAATTTCAGACCAACCTCAAGATAACTCTAGTTCTTGTAGTCTTTTCATTATTTAAATTTGTTGCAAGCTGCTTTGTGTCCTGTTAGGGAGGAAAGCAGCCAATAAATATACTAACTGCAGATGCCAGTTTCAGGTTGTGGTTTGCATGGCTGGCTGATTTCCATGGCTTGGATCCTATTCCTAACATATTTTCTGCTAGTGGAAGACATTTCTGTTGACCATTGGGAGCAATAGGAGGGGCATGTGGGGTAGCAAAAAGCTGGATCCAGCAGACAGCAGTGGAAGAGGAAATATGTATTCTCCATTGTGCATAAAGTGATCAATTAAGAAAACTGTATAGTGCTTTCTTATTTGTTGCTCCCCTACCTGTTGTTTTTTCTGTGTTTTTAACCAATCTCTGCCCTTCAGTAGAGATAGAGTCCTATTGAATTTCCTCCTCAGTTTTCTACATATTTCTCTTTTTTTATTTACCATCTCTTGTTCCCATACTTTTTATCTAGCTTTCTATCTCTGCAGTCTACAAACATTGTACAAAAATAATAATTGTTCGGACATGTGATTGGAATCTCATTTATTCCAGAACATAATTTGGTCTGCCAGACAAAAAACAGAAGTTCAATTGTTAGTGAAAAGAAATTCACTTTTGACAGTGTTTGCTTTCCTTACATTGATTTAGAGAGAGAGAGAGAGAGAGAGAGAGTAACATGGCAGGTAAAATGCTGAAATGATTTAAACAATTGCAAATTTTGTTTGGATGAGTAGTTGTTTAAATAACAATTAGTTTTTTATGATGAAAGAAACTACCTTACATCAATAATATCCTGTTTGGTAACCTTTGTTCTAGAATGAGTCAGTGTGATAACTACGTATCTTTACCCTTCTGCAACAATTCTAAAAATAAGTTGCAGCTGAATAATATTTTCCTCCTTCCAAGGCTGCATTTTTCTCCCTTTTGGTCAGAAACTAGTGTGAGAGTGTATTTTTGCAATAGAGGTGCCTGTATATAATTAAAATAGTGTTACAGAACTGTAAGGAGCTCTGCTTTGTTTCATGTATTCATTATAAACCAGTATCTCTACCAAATTATAAACCAGTATCTCTACCAAAGGATACTGAGGGGATAGCTAGGAGTTATGGCAGATGCCAACAGAGCTTACAGAAAATAAGTGCCACACCTAAATTTGGTATCACAACACCCTTTCTGACCATTTATCAATGCTTTGGTGATCTTTCTGGCTTTTTATCTAATATCAAGGGGCAAGCTATTTTTGAATGCTGATAAATACATAGAACACTCTGTCCAAACAGATGATGCATTTAGATACACATTTAAGATGATTTTCTTATGTAATATGTTTCAGAGGCAATGTTGTTTGTCTGGAAAAACATTTCCATTTGCCATCCTTTTAAAATATTTATTTTTGCAGCAAATATTTCACATACAACAAGACATCTTCCAATTATTTATGTTTCCACTTAGGCTAAATTTAGGCTGTAGAGAAGACAACAGTTGCCTTCATTAATATGATTACAAAAGAGCAAACATGAAGCTTACATTGTACCTTATATACAATCTAAATGATGACATTCCAAATTAAACTAAAAATCAGCAAGGCTGTTTATACAGTACTTTGGAATTGCTGTTAGCCTGCTTGTCACAGGCAAGAAAAACAGAGCATAGAGGATGTGATTATGACATTTCTAAAAAGGTGTTTCTTTTCCTGCCCAGGCAGTTTTGTTACATTTGCAGATGATATGAGTTTTTTAAGAAGATCTTCTTTATTTATTATATATTCTTTATTGTAATGTACTCCAGGTATGAGGCAATTTGCCTCAATATCATCAGTCCATATAAATAACCAACAAGGGGAGCCCTCTTCTACTTTCAATGAACAATTTGGCTCCTCTGCTGTTGGAAACATCTTTAAATTTTAACACGTGAAGGGACAAAGCAGGAGATCATCTCTTCTTTTCTTTTTTTTAAAAAAAGATCAGTAAAGAATATGATGGATTAAACCAGATTCATGCTGTTTGTAGTTACATAAGACTATTAGAGGCATTGCTTCATCTAGCTTTTATAATTCTATGTCCTACTTTATATAACTCCATCCACTGTGAACAAAAAAAGAAAAGCGAATAACAGAATACTTCACATTTCACTTTGTCAGCAAATTAAGGGAGAAAGCACAAAGACTAACACAATAGACATCATACATAGAATTATCTTAATATATTTTTTTCTTTAGCAAGCCTAAAGAGAACAGAAGGATAAGAAGATTTTTTTTTTGTTTACAATGAGCAGATGTGCTTGTTACTGTTGATGGACAAGCTTATACTTTTCCATCAATTAATATCAACAGCAAGCACATCTATATGGAAGCTTGTCCTGACGCCTTGATTTCTTCCCCCATCTGACAGGTAATAGTAGGGCTGGGAAAATGTCACAACAATTTAGTCATGCCTCAATGGCTTTAACTAGTTCTGTGACAATGGGAATGCATCCTGTTAAGATTCCTTATGATTCATAATGGTGCTGCATTAGTTGGCCATTGGAGAGAATTTAAACTAGTTTTGTCAATTAAGGGTTTAAGGTCAAGTACTCTTTATGTGTTTTTTTTCATTTTGTGCATTAAGCAAAAGCGAGTTAAAATATTTATGAATAGCACTAACATGTAAAAACTTTCTTGAGGAGCTTGTCTTTTCCTATTGACTCATAACTGAAACCAACTCTGTTTGACAGAAGGACAGCTAGCTTATATCAAGTAGGATAGCTGATCCCTCTTCCTTTGGAAATGTCTCAGTAATACCCTACAAGACTGACTGGAGCAGAAAAGATAACTGTGTGGACCAAGCACTATTTAGAGGAATTTGAAAAACACACCTCAAGCTTTTCCAGTAATGAATATGAGGAAAATATTTGGGCTGTAAAACAAGATGCCTGGTGTAGTGTCAGAAATAAAATATTTACAAGTATGTCAGGTGTTCAAGGAAGACAATTGATCTTAGGGATTCAACCACATACTAGAGGAACCTTTGCTGAATGGGGGAACATTATTTCTGGTTGTACAAAAGAAAGTGTTCTTTTTATCCTTGAGAGCCAGGCGATATGATAGGGCCATCATTCATGTACCTAACCAGTTCACTTATAAATACCTGCACTTTGTATTTATGTCTTACTTCATAGAATCATAGAACCAAAGAGTTGGAAGGGACCTCCAGGGTCATCTAGTTCCTGCACAATGCAGGAAACTCACAAATACCTCCCCCTAAATTCACAGGATCCTCATTGGTGTCAGATGGCCATATAACCTCTGTTTAAAAACCTCCAAAGAAGAAGACCCCAACACCTCCCGAGGAAGCTGTTCCACTGAGTAACTGTTCTAATGGTCAGGAAGTTCTTCCTAATGTTGAGTCGTAAACTCTTTTGATTTAATTTCAACCCATTGGTTCTGGTCCTACCTTCTGGGGCCACAGAAAACAATTCCACACCATCCTCTAGATGACAGCCCCTCAAGTACTTGAAGATGGTAATCATATCACCTCAGCCACCTCAGCCACCTCCTCTCCAGGCTTAATATGCCCAGCTCCTTCAACCTTTCTTCATAAGATTTGGTCTCCAGACCCCTCACAATCTTCATTGCCCTCCTCTGGACGTGTTCCAGCTTGTCTATATCCTTCTTAAAATGTGGTGCCCAAAACTGAACGCAATACTCCAGATGAGGTCTTACCAGAGCAGAGTAAAGCGATACCATCACTTCATGTGATCTGGACACTGTACTGTTGATACAGCCCAAAACAGCATTTGCCTTTTTAGCCACCACATCACACTGCTGACTCATGTTCAGTGTATGGTCCACTAAGACCCCTAGATCCTTTTTGCACATACTGCTGCTAAGACAAGTCTCCCCCATCCTATAGCCATGCATTGGATTTTTCCTAACTAAATGCAGAACTTTACATTTATCCCTGATAAAATTCATTTTATTTGTTTTAGCCCAGTTTTCCAGCCTGTCAAGATCATCCTGTATCCTGTTTCTGTATTTGCAACCCCTCCTAATTTAGTATCATCCGCAAATTTAATAAGCATTCCCTCTATTCCTTCATCCAAATCATTTATAAAGATATTGAACAAAACAGGTCCCAGGACAGATCCCTGAGGCACTCCACTTGTCACTCTTCTCCAAGAGGACGAGGAACCATTCATAAGCACTCTTTGGGTGTGATGTCAACCAGATACAGATCCACCTAAGGGTAACAGGATCCAAACCACATTTTACCAACTTGTCAACAAGGATAGTATGTGGAACCTTGTCAAAAACCTGAAATCCAATTCCAATTCCAAAACCCTTTACTGCAGGGGTGGCCAACGGTAGCTCTCCAGATGTTTTTTGCCTATGACTCCCATCAGCCCCAGGCAGCATGGCCAATGGCTGGGGCTGATGGAAGTTGTAGGCAAAAAACATCTGGAGAGCTCCCGTTGGCCACCCCTGCTTTATTGGCATAGCCCTTACTGAAATTAAGATAAACTATGTCTATAGCATTCTTCTGATCCAGCAAGGTAGTAACTTTCTCAAAAAAGGAGATCAGGTTAGTTTGACATGTTATTGAGAAAACCATGTTGGCTCTTAGTAATCACAGCCACCCTTTCTAAATGTTCTAAGACTGTTTATTTGTTCTAAAACTTTTCAAGGTATAGATGTCAAGCTGATTTGTCAGTAGTTACCTGGATCCTCCTTTTTCCCCTTCTTGAAGATGGGGACAACATTCGCCCGCCTCCAATCTTCCGGCACCTCTCCTGTTCTCCAAGAATTCTCAAAAATAATAGCCAGAGGCTCAGAAATTCAGTAGTAAAATGAGTATATTAGGAAAAACCAGTGAGTCCTCCACTTTCTTGATCCTTAATATCTCCAGAGTCAGTTGCTTCTGGTACTTCTTTGCCTTCCCAGCTCTGCTGCCCAAAAATGAGACAGTTGATACACTGACATCTGATGATGTGGACACTAGCTGCCTAGAGTAGCAAAGCTGTATTTATAAAAGGCAAGTTTCAAATATCCCACCACTAATAATTATCAGATGTCATACAAATAATAATGGCAACCCATTGTTTGAACAGTTCCAGGAAAAAAGCACAAAGGAAAAACCCCACAGACATAAATGCTCACAGGAAAAAAAGCCCCCATGGAAACATGCCTACATGGAAAAATATGTAAAGTGCCATAATGTTTATAATTGTGATTCCAGATAAACTGTTGTGAGGGCACAATGCTCTTAATTCTTTGTTCCATTTCAGTCATCCCAGTGTGTGGTCTCTATTCGATGGACTGCAGAGGGACCTGGCTTGTCACAAATTAACATTGGCTAATGCACAGGCAGGACGCCTAGAGGTAGAAAAGAGGAAATATGAGGCACTTCATTACATGGTTGCCACTTCTGTGCAACAATATGAGCAGGTGGAAGATAAACTTAGTTGCTTAAAGAGATTGGCTAATTTGCAATGAAGAATTATATCTGAGTTATTATTGTTGTTAAATAATTGTTGCTTTTACTATTAGGGTTAGATAGTCTTTTGTCGTGGTCACAATGTATTAACATTAAAAAGTTTGACAAATTGTAAATTAATAAAGTTAAAGTTCTTAATTTTATTTAAATATATATTTCTATGTAGAGTTTAATTTCTGTTATTATTCTTTTTCCTTCTTAATAAATTTATTTATTTTATTTATTGTGTTCCATTTATATCCCACCTTCCCCGCAGAGGGGTTCATTAATAACAAAATGGTCACTTCTTGTTGCATGTGAATATGACTTATTTTAATCCTAAAATAACAACAAAATATTATTAACGGTTATCCACAATTATAAGCATCTATGATGCTTTACATATTTTTTCCATGGGGGCTTTTATCCACGTGGGCTTCTTTTCGTGTGGGCTTCTTTCCATGTGGGCATTTTTCCATGTGGGTATTTTTCCATGTGGGTGTGTTTCCATGGGGGCTTTTTTCCTGTGAGCATTATGTCCATGGGGTTTTTTCTTTGGGTTTTTTTTCTGGTTACCGTTTGAACATGGGTATCTTAGGCATTCTTGTGGTGGTGACTTCAGATCAGTAGCTGTATGGTGGTGTGTGTCCCCCCAGTGTAGGATCCAGGGCAGCTGTTCTGGACATCTCATGGCTAAGACAGCACCCTCTTCAACATAGTGCATCATGCTGGTGCAATTCCCCCCCCCCTCTGATTTTTGCACTTTTCCCTTTGAAATGTTGGTAGGAGTCAGAAGAAATGTCTAGAAGATCTTCAGCTATATCAGGAGACGTGACTTTTCTAATTCACCCACTGTGGGCAAAGCTAGATGTGATGCTGGAAAACATATTTTACTTTCTTGCAGTCCATTGATCCAAGAACCTTTCTCCCTTCTTGTCAGAGCTTGGAAGCTAAGCAGGGTTGGAAATTGGATGGGAGTCCGCCAAAGAAGACTATGCCAAGGAAGGCATGGAAAACTACCTCTGCTACTAACTTGCTACTTAAAGTGCCATTAAGTGACCAAAATATGTAATCTTTCATTAAAATCTGCCTCCATTCCAGAGGACTGGAAGGTAGGTAATGTCACCCCTGTCTTTAAAAAGAGTTCCAGAGGAGATCTGGGAAATTGCAGGCCAGTCAGTCTGATGTCAATACCAGGAAAGTTGATGGAAGCTGTTATTAAAGAGAGAATTAGTAGGCACATTGATGAATGAAAGCTTTTAAAGAAGACTCCGTATGGGTTCTGTAAGGAAAGATCTTGTCTCACTAACTTGTTAGAGTTCTTTGAGGGGGGTGAACAAACATGTGGACAAGGGGGACCCAATAGATGTTGTTTACCTTGACTTCCAGAAAGCTTTTGATAAAGTTCCTCATCAAAGGCTCCTAAGTAAGCTGAATTGCCATAGGGTAAAAGGACAAGTCCTCTCATGGATCAAAAACTGGCTAATTAATGGGAAAGACTGAGTGACTATAAATGGGCAATTTTCACAGTGGAGAGCAGTAAGCAGTGAGGTACCACAAGGCTTAGTACTAGCTCCGATGCTTTTTAACTTATTAATTAATGAATTGGAGTTGGGAGTAAACAACAAGGTGGCTTGTGGATGACACTGATTGTTCAGGGTGGTAAGAACCAGGGAGGATTGTGAGGCACAAATCCAAAGGGATTTGCCGAGGCTGGGTGAGTGGGTGTCAATGTAACAAATGAGGTTCAGTGTGGCTAAGTGCAAGGTAATGTACAATGGGGCCAAAAATCCTAACTATACAAACATGTTGATGGGGTCCAAACTGGTGGAGACTGATAAAGAGAGAGATCTTGGGGTCATAGTAGATAACTCACTGAAAATGTCAAGACAGTGTGCAACAACAATAAAAAAGGCCAATCCTATGCTGGGGGTTATTAGGAAGGGAATTGAAAACAAATCAGCCAGTATCATAATGCTCCTGTATAAATCAATGGTGTGGCCTAATTTGTAGTACTGTGTACAATTCTGGTCACCACATCTCAAAAAAGTATTATAGCACTAGAAAAAGTCCAGAAAAGGGCAACTAGAATGATTAAAGGGTTAGAACGCTTTCCCTATGAAGAAAGGTTAAAACGTTTGGGGCTCTTTAGCTTGGAGAGGCATCAACTGAGGGGTGACATGACAGAGGTTTACAAGATTATACATAGTATAGAGAACGTAGAAAAAGAAGTACTTTTCTCCCTTTCTCACAATAGAAGAACTCGTGGGCACTCAATGAAATCACTGAACAGTTAGATTAGAATGGATAAAAGGAAGTACTTTTTCACCCAAAGAGTGATTCACACATGGAATTCACTGCCACAGGAGGTGTTGGCAGCTATATGCATAGATGGCTTCAAGAGTGGATTGGATAAACATATGCAGCAGAGGTCTATCAGTGGCTATTAGCCACAGAGTATAGATGGAATTCTGTGCCTGGGGCAGTGATGCTCTGTATTTTTGGTGCCTGGGAGGGTTTTTGTGTCCTGGCCCCACTGGTGAACATCCTGATGGCACCTGGGTTTTTTGGCTACTTTGTGACAGAGTGTTGGACTGGTCATTGGCCTGATCCAACATGGCTTCTCTTATGTTCTTATATACTGATATATAACCTATAGAGCTTATAAACTAATGAATGATGTGAAGAAAATAAAGAATGAAATTTTTTTTCTGCATTAGTGTCAGAGTTCACTGGCTGTAGGTCCAGGACAGTCAAAAGGAAGCACTGTGTCACATGTTGCATAATTAATGTTTGAATAAACTGTTATAAGAGGTGACATCCACTGGTTTGGAAGACTTCAAATGGGGATTAGACAGAATCACACTGCTGGACAGGTTCACAGGTGACAATTAGCTATGATGGCCAAATCGAACCTCCATGTTCAGAGGCAATATTCTCAATGCTGATTTTGAGGGACAACTGTGTGGAGTGAGCTGGTGTCTTTAATTTTTGCTGGTGGGATTGGACTAGAGAGATATCTGGTATGATCCAGCATGCCTTTTTTCTTATTAAATGTACAGGACATATCGTTACCCTATCCTTATTTTGAAAATATAATCAGTAATCCCATTGCATCTTTAAGAATGCTACTGAACTCTTAGAATGTGTGGGAAGAAAGGAGACTGCCATTTTTCAATAGTGAGTGAAAAACATTCTGTGGATGCCCCAAAGTCAGAACTCAACCTACACTGAAAACAAACTCTTGGGCTATGCCCTAGTGAAATCTTAGTTCAAACTGAGTAATTAGAAGAGACAACTTTTAGAGAGAGGTAGCCATGTAAGTCTGTTGTGGCTAAACCAAAAAGAAATCTCCTGCCACTGTAAAAACAAAAACACTACAAACAGTTATATTGGAGTTTCAGCTGTCATGCTTAAAAATCTATTTCATCACATGCATGAAGTGAATTCTCAGTCTGCAAATATAGCTACACCCATGGGGAAGTGTTGTTTGTAAGGAAGAAAAGCAATTGTGATTTCCATTAAAATGAATGCTATGGAGCTATGGTATCTTGTAATGAATTAATATTACATATATGTTAAATTTCAAAAAGGACATTTGCAAAGAAAATAGAAAAATGGGATAGCATCACTGAATAAAATGGGGCTTACTTCTAAGGAGACCACTTTAGGATTGCCCCCAAATGATCTAGTCATTTCTGTACCCATAGCTTAATAGTATAGCTCAGGAATTTTTTTTTATAAGTTTTATAAGAGAACAGATTGCTGCCTACTGTCATGTTAATTGGATGTGACTTTGCTTTTAATACATTGCCTTCTACCAAAATGCTCCAGCATTTTGCTAAAACTCTATGGGTTCCACCAGGAAAAACATAAGCAAGCCTCCCCCCCCCCCCCCTTTCCTCCCACCAGTGCTAGCAGGCAATGAGATGGGAGGCCTGGCATCCCTAGTCACAACTGACACTTTATTTGGGGTAGACAGTCAACTTTAATGAGTTATGCTACTGAGCTCTGCCACCTATTTTTCTACAAAATGACCCCTTCTTCCGGCTGAGCAGGAAGTGACACCGTCATATGAAGTTGCACCCTCCATTTTTCTACCACCACCCAGCTGAGTGGTATAAGGATGGGGCCGTGGAGAGTGGGAGGTATTCCACTCCCATTGGAAACCCTAAATTGACCTCTTTGAAAGCCCAGGGAAATCACAAAATGCATTAGAACATACCTGTGTTGTGCTTTCTTTTCTTCCCAGGCTCACACAGCATGTTTATTTCTTTAAGCCTTAGTATTTCATATATATCAAATTATGGGATGCTGGAAATGACAATAAAGCAATATTTTTTTAAAAATAGTGAAAGATGCATTTCTACCCTTTCTCTCACTAGTGTGTTTGGGAGCCGTTAATTTTAATAGTTTTTAAAATGTGATTTTAGCATATATGTTTAAAATAGAGCCCCGTGGAGCAGAGTGGTAAAGCTGCAGTACTGCAGTCAGAGCCCTCTGAGTTTGATCCCAGCAGAAGCTGGTTCACGTACCCGGCTCCAGGTTGACTCAGCCTTCCATCCTTCCGAGGTCGGTAAAATGAGTACCCAGTTTGCCGGGGGGGGGGGGGAGTGTAGATGACTGGGGAAGGCAATGGCAAACCACCCTGTAAAAAGTGTGCTGTGAAAACGTGAAAGCAACATCACCCCAGAGTCAAAAACGACTGGTGCTGAGAGAAAAATTGTAAATCTAACCCTGAGTGCAGGAAAGATTTCTTCTTGTGTTCTGAAGCTCTGTATCACTGACTAGCACATTTTTTCTTGCCTTTTTCAATTTGTGAGATTATTTATATCCCACCATTCCTCATGGCTCAAGGTAGCTGTTACAAAACACCATAATCACAGAAGTTGACATCAAAAGAATTTCCATATAGCTATGAAATACTCTTGAAACATAATTTGTGCTTCCTTTTTCTGCATACCCTGGAATTTTAAATACAGGATTCTCAGGGTCACTAACAGATGAGCCCAACTATCAACAAATCCTCTGTAGGAGACTGAGGAACATGAGGATCCTCAGGATGGGATTGTCCATCATGGAGTAAAATGCTTCCTGGCATGTGTAGCTCTGGATGACTACATGGCTGCATGTGAAGGGATAGTGAATTAAACCTGGTTTTCCAGATTAGAGTCCACTGCTCTTAACCACTACACCAAACAGGTTCTCCAGAAATGGGGTCATAGCATCCATGACACTCCCCTCCTTTCTAGACTCCACTCCCCCCAAAGGCTCCTGGGATTTGTATTGAAAGACTGGCAACCCAATCCTCATTCCTATCTGATATTCTCATACAATTCAATCAAATCCAACTGAAAGCTCACCTTACATACTCTAAGGATACCATGTGCCACGTCTACCTTTTTCTTTCGTCCTTTCAGCTTCTGTTTATATGACCAGATGGCCTTAACTCCACCCCCATCAAAGTTTTCATCAAAAGTTGACTACTGTTTTATTAATACGCTGTGAAGAAGCCACACTAGTCTCTTCTAGTAAAACAAAACAGTGGCACCTTAAACGCTAACGGTTCTAAATAGCTAGTGGAGGTCTCCTCCAGAGCCAGGATCCACACAGTAGCTGGAGGCTGCACTTTGGGATAACACTAATATGTCTAGGTTGCAGTTTGGGGTTCATTGCATTGGAATATTGCAAGGACACCCTGCCTCTAGGAACTGATTGAAGCAAGACCGTTCTTTTCTTTTCCTGGAATTTAAATAATCTGAAAGGGAGAGATGCTACACCTGCTCCTGGGTTTCAGCCAGAAAGGACTTGATTGATACCCAGTCCTGCAAGGATCTACATATAGCTGAACAGTAATCAGTAGCAGGAGCACTGAATGCAAGCCCTGCACCTCTTTGTCATTGTGCTGCCTCTTCACGGGCAGTGACTGTCAGACCTTGCCATTGTCAGGTTGACATTCATTATAATGTGTTCTTTAGTTTGTTCTTTAATTGCTGTGTCTTTTCCTCAGACTTCCTCTTTGATTGATACCCTACTTCCTTTTTGTCTTTGAATGTTGCTTCTGCTTTTCCATTCACACCACAATTTACTGTGAGCACAGTGTGAGTACGTTTACTTCAACAGACTTAGAGAAATGCATTTTAGCATAGGCTTGGAGCACTGCTTAAAGCACAAAGTTTCTTTGATACAATTGAAGTTGCTCTTGACTGTTTTTTTTGTAGAATCTAACAAAGTGACTTTGGGTCGGGGGTAGCCAAACTTGCTTAATGTAAGAACTGCATAGAGTAAATGTCCAATGTTTGAGAGCTACAAGACATAAATGTGGCTGGACTTGCTCTGGCCCACTAGCTCCCAGGATGCCAACCACACCTCCATCCAATACACTGTGCAATTATATATTATTACACATACAAAATGACAAAGAAAGAAAAAGAGAGAGAGAGAGAGAATCAGGCAAGAATAAAAGCAGCCTTGAGCTGCTGGCGCATCTTATTTGTTTCCTGAAAATGTACTTCAAAGTGAAATATTTTGGCAAGCATTCTCTATCTCCCTCAACTGGAAACAAATGTGACAGGTGTGAGGAAGAGAGAGAAAGAAAGAAAATGAAAGAAAGCGAATAGATGGTGAGGGAGGAAAGAGAGAAACAAAGAAAGCAAACAGATGGGGGAGGGAGGGGAAAGAAAGGGATAGAAAGGAAGGAAGCAAGGAAGGAAGAGAGGGAGGGAAGGAGGGAGGAAAGGAGGGAGGAGGAGAGAGAGAATGAAAGAAAGGTGGAAAGAAAACAAGTAGCTTGGGAGAGGGAGAGGTGGAAAGAAAGCACCATTTAAATATGTTCTCCAAGCCTATCTTTCACCAGCCAGATCGTATTGGAGAAGGATTTAAAGAGACAGATACCTTCTCTGAGCCAAGCTAGCTGGCTGGCGCGATAATGGGGAAGGAAAATAGATGGGGATGAAAGAAAGCAACATTTAATGCATTCTATAAGCCACCAGCTGGCTTGGTAAAGAGATTTAAAGAGACAAGTGCCTTTTTCAAGCCAGCTGACTGGGCAATGGGGGCTTTGAGAGCCACACAATATATGTGAAAGAGCCACATGTGACTCTTGAGCGACAGTTTGGCCACCCCTGCTTTGGGTATTTCTGTACACGTGCATTAAAGAATTTGGTACAACTAGTGTGTACAGTGGCTAGATTATCAGACTAGGATCTGTGATGCCCAGGTTTGAATCCCCAATCCCCAATTGAAGCTCACTGAATGACCTTGGATCAGTCATGCACTCTCAGCCTAGCCTACCTCACAGGGTTGTTGTGAGGCTAAAATGGAGAATGATGTAAGTTACTGTGAGTCTTCATTTGGGAGAAAAGTGGGGACATTTACTTCATTTTGGGAGAAATTAAATAAAGTTGCCTATATATTAGATGTTTTATCTCATCCATTTAGAAAGAATGTATATACAGAATTGCATATAGTTGAAACACATGTTCATTACAAGGACACATGCTGAAAAAGGCATTCATAACAGAAAGAAAGAACTCTTTGTGTAAAATACAATTTTAACTTGTTGTGAATAATAAGTATCAAAATACAAAACAAATATCACCAGTAGATATCACCAAGTTAAAACCTCATAAGTTCCACAATGCTCCTACTGTCCTTATGTAGCTGAAAGCCACTATATTACATTCAGTACAATGTTTAAAAATAGGTGGTCCAAAGGCATTCATGGCAGTATTGCCATGGTTCTGGTTGTCTTGATCCCTTTCTTTTCAAATGAAGGATGGGACAGAATGGGCTGGGCTAAAGGTACCTACACAGGCATTTTACCACATGCTGTTTATCTGCCCACTCTCTCACTCATGGGATAGCTGGTCACTTAGGGTCTAAGCAAGAATTATTGGGTTT
Organism: Heteronotia binoei; assembly: GCF_032191835.1. Taxonomy (NCBI): domain Eukaryota; kingdom Metazoa; phylum Chordata; class Lepidosauria; order Squamata; family Gekkonidae; genus Heteronotia; species Heteronotia binoei. The sequence goes on from NC_083229.1 coordinate 63,234,271, forward strand.
CCCCTTATTGGCATTCTGAAGGACCATTTTTCACCTGCTCCCTGGGTATGTGTAGGCTTGTTTGGGTCATAACCAGGACTGGAATCGGTTGCTCAACCAGCAAACACTCTGACCCATCATGCATCTGATAATGTGGTATTTCCTGAACAACCCATCATGCATCTGATAATGTGGTTGGTTGGGGGAAGGAGTACCCTTGGTGCTGAACAGCCTTGTCCCAAACCTAGCCGTGGTTTACAGTATATTAGACAAGGGGGATGAAGCTTGGCACCTCTCGGCACATTTAATGTGCAAGTAGGGATAGACAAGACTTGCGTAATTGCTGACCAAGTTTTGAGCCAGTGTGAATTTCCTCAAAGAATAGCAGCCAAAGTAAGCTATCTAGTGCAGCCACCCTAAAATTTGTTAGATGTTTTAATAAATTATGATGTGGAACAGTTATTTAAATAAACTAGTTAAACCCATACTGGTGTCTTATATCACTATGGGGGAAGCTGGCTAGGATAATTGTGTCATTTCGTTGCTAAGTAGACAGTTTCAGTAACAAGATATAACAAGCATGATCTCTGTGATATCCCTGGGTGGCATTCTGGAGGTATGTGTGGGAGAGAAATCTATAAAGAAACTTGAGGCCATACCATTTAATCATGAGACATATATTACAATGTCTGTGTAGATTAATATACACAGATGAATGCATACACGTGCATTCTACCTACCAGGTACATTTTTATCTTGTCCTTTCTCACAATACAAGAACTCGTAGGCATTCAATGAAATTGCTGAGCAGACAGGTTAAAATGGATAAAAGGAAGTACTTCTTCACCCAAAGGGTGATTAACATGTGGAATTCACTGCCACAGGAGGTGGTGGTGGCCACAAGCATGGCCACCTTCAAGAGGGGTTTAGATAAAAATATGGAGTAGAGGTCCATCAGTGGCTATTAGCCACAGTGTGTGTGTGTGTATATATATATAAAACATTTTGGCCACTGTGTGACACAGAGTGTTGGACTGGATGGGCCATTGGCCTGATCCAACATGGCTTTTCTTATGTTCTTATGTCCTTCTTTTAAGAAACTCATTGAAGCATATGGTTCTGCTTTCCTCATTTTATCATCATAATACTACAGCTGAAAGAGAATGTCTGGCCCAATATCACCCAATAAATTTTGTGTCAGTGTAGGGAGGGATTTGAACCTTGGTCTCCCAGAACCTGGCAAACCACTGAAGCACAATGTAATACCTCATCTTATCAAAAACTTTATTGTGGTTAGTCCTTGCTCCTATCACTTGATCAGTGGAAAGTGCTGTCAAATCACAGCTGGCTTATAATGATCCTGGAGGGGTTCCAGATCAAAATAGCCAGACATGGTTTGCCAATGCCTGCATCTGCATAGCAACCCTCAACTTAGTTGGTGGTCTCCCATCCAAATACTAAACCAAGGATGACTCTGCTTAGCTTTCAAGATTTAACAATACTGGGCTAGCCTAGGCCATCCAGGTCAGGGCTCGCACTTACACTTTGTTATTCAGTGAGTTTTATCTTATAACAATATTGTGACTGCAATCCAGAAAATTGAATATAAATAATGAAATCATCATCAACTGGATTGCTACAGTCTGTATAGTACCCTTATGAGACTAAATGTTTGTTTTCCATTGTACATAATGGAAATTATGCACTGCTGGTAGAGTCTTTCTTCTTTCCCATGCCCCCAAAGTAAAAACATGTGCACTCATACAACATAGTTTCTTCTTTTTTTTGCGACCCTCAAATACAGAAAGCTCTTTTTGTTCTAGAGGAATCTATTTTTAGAATGCATTCTATGCCTTTGGTTTTTAAAGGGTTACAATTCACCCTTTCCCTTTGCACTTGGCTGGAATAAACAATCAAACTAAATAAATAAAATCAATCTTAAAACCAATCTGTATGGTGTTGAGCAGCAGCAGAGGTAAGAGACAGTACTGCACTATTTATGCCAATATTATGTTCCACTGACTGACTGGCATTGTGCTGCAGGTACAGTAGTTTTCACTTCCAGAAACTGGGAATATTTCCAGAGGAATGCATCTGGATAACATTTGCCTGTTACCTTCCCCAGAAAAGAATTAGTCACCAAGGGCCCTATTCATAAAAAGTAATTGAGGCCATTTCCACATGAATATTGCATCTTTATAAAGAAAAAATGTGATGTGTGCTTTTCTTTCCTACTTTTTACCTAAAGAATGTTTTTTCTGTGATTAAGGGAACCCGTTTCCTTTACTTGTAAACAGACATCTCACTTTTAGAAATTAAAGAAAAGTGACCTACAGCTTATTTGGTGGGGGTACTTATTTATATTTAGGTTATATTTAGCTCAGAATTTTATACATGATAGTGTTTATATTACCTGACTATAGAGTGTAAATATGTTTAACAAATTGCATAATGAATCAGGTCATTTTTTAAAAAATGAACTCAGATGACTTTTAAATCATATAGTTCCCACTGAATTGTCCAATATCATGCTTCCACTGCATGCATGTTCATTTCACAAATCCTTCATTCCCAATACCAATGAATTAATCTTAATCGGTCCATAAGGCTGATAAATGGACTTGATTGGAATACCACAATTAGCATTTTGACTGGGGCAACATTTTAGTAACAGCAAAGCATGTATATGATTTATGGCAGAGTCCTTTTATGATTTTCTTTTGGCTGAATGTTTGTTTTAATGGCCTACCATATATGCTAGACCTTGCCCACTGCTCAGTTTGCATAGTGACAAAGGGGTTTAATGTATACTGAAAATTCAGATAATTGCAATTCATGCAAGATACAGTATATTGCTAAAAATTTTTTTTAAAAGTTCTGGGAGATGAAAAACTTTTATTAGACTCATTTAACAGTTACAAGTTGCAGAACATGGACTGCATATGTAACATCTGGTGGATGCAATACCTTTCTCCATTTTAGAAAGGAAACATTCAAAACTGATATGTCTTTTGGGATAGTTACATCAGAAGGCTGAACTACTTTGTCTAAAGATGGAAGGAAAGAAGTAAAACCTGAATTTCACATTTCCAGTTGACTTACATTACTGAGCAAATGGAACAAATGGCAGAGAGAAATGTCCACTGGATAGGAGGTCTGAAGATATCCTGGAACTTCAGACTGCAGATCTTCAGACTACAGAAATCCCTTCCTTCCCCAGATCATGGCCCCAGACCATCCCCACAGCTCCAGGAATTCTCCAACCTGACAACCCCACATAGGACTGACAATTTTTTTATCTATCTTGAAGTAGTCTCCAAAAGGGTTCTTCAACAGGTAGTTAAACATGCAGGAAGGGAGTGGCAGCTGGGGCAGAGAAAAATAGACATTTCCCCTCTAGCAATTGCAAAACTTCAGGCCTGCACTATCCTTTTCTTTATCAAAATCTGTATTTATCAGCATGACAAAATCTGTAGATTCTTAAACCCAGAAATTGAAGGCAAGAACATACAAGGCAAATCTTTCTACAAACTTGAAAAAAGCTACAGGTTTGCAGAAGAACCAGAAATCGGGTGGGGGGAGGAAGTATGAAGGGTTAACCCCACCCCCCAAATAATAGAAGCAGTGTCTGTTTCAGCCACTGCTAGGCAACCAAATAAAACAAATAAGTGGGTTCTAGATCAAATTAAGCCTGAACTCCCCCTAGAAGCTAAAATGACTAAACTGAGGCGATCTTACTTCGGTCCAATTATGAGAAAACAAGAGTCACTGGAAAAGACAATAATACTAGGAAAGGTTGAAGACTGCAGAAAAAAAGAAAGACTAATTTGATTGAATCAAGGGAGCCATGGCCCCAGATTGCAAGACATGAGCAAGGCACTGAACAATATGATACTTGGGAGGTCATTAATTCATAAGGGCACTATAAATTGGAAGCAACTTGACAGCATGTAACATACACACAAATAATAATAAATATAACTGAATATGGGGGTTAAATAAAAGTTAGGCTGGTTAGGAAGGAGAGGAAAAAGCAGGAAAAGGTGATGGGGGTTGCCAGCAGAGGGAAAGAGGAAATAGTAGTGTAGATACAGAGGAAAGTGAGGTGTGTCTCGCAAGTCCTTGTGGGATCCTTACTGTACAGTTGGGCTTGATAACCAGCACCATAGAATTCAGCCATGGTTTTCCTGGGCAGAAGCTGACAGCAGAAGGTAGAAGGGAGAGCAGATCAAGGTTGGTTGGATGATGGGTGGGAATGAGAGAAGAAAACAAAAAAGGGGATGAGGTTATGGGGGCTTTCACTAAAGGGAAAGTGGTATGGTATAACTTGTTCTCAGCAGATCTTAGAAGCTAAGCAGGGTCAATACATGAATGAGAGACCACCAAGGAAGATTCTGAAGAGGAAGGCAATGGCAAACTGCCTCTGCTTCTCACGTCCCTTAAAAGCCCCTTGCTGTGGTTGCCATATGATAGTTTCCAGTGCCCACAAATAGTGCCGAAGCAGCATTGGGATGATTACCAGCTTTTTACATGAAAGTATTTCATTACAATGCTCCACCCATATGGCACCTGAATCTATGCTCTGTGATGAACCAGTTCTAAAACCAGGTTGTTGATAGAAAAAAATTCAGCAGCAACCTTTAAGTGACTGAACTCTTCAAGCTTTCTGAAAAGAAATTGTTATTGACTGAAGTTTTGAAAGATTCAAATAGCTAATACTCTGAGATTTTAATACATTATAATAAACCTATAATGTATTATAGTAAACTTATAATGTATTATGTTCAACCTATGCTTTGCTTGGAATGAAAATTATCCTATTGACGAGTGGAGGTCTGTAGAATGTTAAACCTCTGATGACTTAGACTGAAAGATTATTATCTGTGGAAAAATCCCCAGTTCTGTGGTCTGAATTTGTCTTCTTGAGAGCATGGCGTCTTGTTGCTGGAGGGCATATTTAGTGATCATTTTCCAACATTATAGAGACATCAGAAAACCTAAAATAAATGGACCATTCTTGGGGCAATTAGATTAGCTTGGGCTTTTTCCACATACAATTGGAGTTGATCTAATTGGCCTGTGGCAGTAAGTAGGTTACGCTGAGTGTTTGAACATAATGCATGTATATTTACAACAATACATACATTAGATGTAGGTTTTTTTTCTTAGAACACTTCTTTCCTGTGTGAAGTTTACATAGAATTTCCTATGGCTATGAAGCACTAGTAACCCTTCATCAAATTTGTACTTCCTGAAGCATCAGCTACACATGAATGTCCCTCTTCCTATAGGGGAGTGAATCTTTCCTTGTTTGTCTGCCAGGTAATTCACTTATTGGTATGCTGAAGCATGTGTAAGTGTTAAGCATCAATCATTTCTTTGTGTTGTGTCTGCTATCTTCCTACCATTCCCCTCCTGGTTTGGTAAGTCAAAAAGAAGATGTGGCAGGAGAGGCTTGTCATACACTGTATGGATCAAAGTGAAATCAGATAGAATGAGGTCTCAGCTCCAGAGGGCTTCAGTCCCAGTCCTTGGACTGGATCCTGCCACCTTTTCAGTCTGATCGAGTTTTTAGACACTCTTAATGACCGTGCTATGGAGCAGATGGTCACAGAACCTACCAGGGCTGGGGCGATCCTGCATTTGGTCCTAAGGAATGCCCAAGACTTGGTGAGAGATGTAAAAGTGATTGCACTGCTTGGGAGCAGTGACCATAATGTTATTGATTTCATCATTTGTATAAATAGGGAGTTGCCCCAGAAGACCAGCACAACCACATTTAACTTTAAAAGGGGTAAATTCTCTGAGATGAGGACGCATGTGAAGAGAAAACTGAAAGGAAAGGTAAATGTGGTCAAAACCCTTGGGGAAGCTTGGAGGCTATTTAAAACTACAATCCTAGAAGCTCAAATAAAATATATACCACAAGTTAGGAAAGGCACTAACAGGTATAAGAAAAGCCCTGCATGGTTAACAAACAAAGTAATGGAAGCTGTAAAAAGTAAGAAGGATTCCTTTAAACAGTGGAAAGCTAGTCCAAGTGAGATTAATAAAAGGGAACACAGGCTGTGGCAAATTAAAGGCAAGACTGTGATCAGGCAGGCAAAAAGGGACTATGAGGAGCATATTGCAAAAAACATAAAGACCAACAATAAAAATTTCTTCAAATATATTAGAAGCAGGAAACCAGCCAGGGAGGCAGTGGGGCCCTTGGATGAAAAGGATTACTGAAGGAAAAGGGGTAAAAGGATTACTGAAGGAAGATAAGGAAATGGCTGAGAAGCTGAATGCATTTTTTGCCTCTGTCTTCACTGTGAAAGATGAGAAGTGTTTGCCTGCTCCAGAACCACTAATTTTGGAAGGGGTGTTTAAAGACTTGAGCCAGATTGAGGTGACAAGAGAGGTGGTCCTACAACTGATTGACAAATTAAAAACTAATAAGTCACCAGGTCCGGATGGCATACATCCAAGGGTTCTGAAAGAACTCAAAGGTGAACTTCTGGATCTCCTGACAAAAATACGGAATCTTTCATTGAAATCTGCCTCCATTCCTGAGAACTGGAAGGTAGAAAATGTCACCCCCATCTTTAAAAAGGGTTCTAGAGGAGATTCGGGAAACTACAGGCCAGTCAGTCTGACTTCAGTACCGGGAAAGTTAGTAGAAACCATTATCAGGGGCAGAATGAGTAGGCACATTGATGAACACAAGTTATTGAGGAAGACTCAGCATTGGTTCTGAAAAGGAAGATCTTGCCTCACTAACCTGTTACAGTTCTTTGAGGGGGTGAACAAACATGTGGACAAAGGGGACCCAATAGATGTTGTTTTTCTTGACTTCCAGAAAGCTTTTGATAAAGTTCCTCATCAAAGGCTCCTTAGTAAGCTTGAGAGTCATGTAGTAAAAAGACAGGTTCTCTTGTGGATCAAAACTGGCTAATTAATAGGAAGCAGAGAGTGATTATAAATGGGCAATCTTCGCAGTGGAGGGCAGTAAGCAGTGGGGTGCCACAGGGCTCAGTATCATGCTCTTTAACTTGTTCATTAATGATTTGGAGTTGGGAGTAAGCAGTGAAGTGGCCAAGTTTGCAGATGACACTAAATTGTTCAGGGTGGTGAGAACCAGAGAGGATTTGTGAGGCACTCCAAAGAGATCTGTTGAGGCTGGATGAGTGGGCATCAATGTGGCAGATGAGGTTCAATGTGGCCAAGTGCAAAGTAATGCACATTGGGGCCAAAAATTCCAGCTACAAATACAAGTTGATGGGATGTGAACTGGCAGAGACTGACAAAGACAGAGATCTTGGGGTCATGGTTGATAACTCACTGAAAATGTCAAGACAGTGTGTGGTTGCAATAAAAAAGGCCAACGCCATGCTGGGAATTATTAGGAAGAGAATTGAAAACAAATCAGCCAGTATCATAATGCCCCTGTATAAATTGATGGTGGGGTTTCATTTGGAATACTGTGTACTATTTTGGTCACCACACCTCAAAAAGGATATTATAGCACTGGAAAAAGTGCAGAAAAGGGCAACTAGAATGATGAAAGGTTTGGAACATTTTCCCTATGAAGAAAGGTTAAAACGCTTGGGGCTCTTTAGCATGGAGAAATGTCGACTGTGGGGTGGCATGATAGAAGTTTACAAGATTATGCATGGGATGGAGAAAGTAGAGAAAGAAGTACTTTTCTCCCTTTCTCACACTACAAGAACTCGTGGGCATTCAATGAAATTGCTGAGCAGTCAGGTTAAAATAGATAAAAGGAAGTACTTCTTCACCCAAAGGGTGATTAACATGTGAAATTCATTGCCATGGGAGGTGGTGGTAGCTATAAGCATAGACAGCTTCAAGAGGAGATTGGATAAAAATATGGCGCAGAGGTCCATCAGTGGCTATTAGCCACAGTATATTATTGGAACTGTCTGGGGCAGTGATGCTCTGTATTCTTGGTGCTTGGTGTGTGTGGGGGGGCAAAGTGGAAGGGCTTCTAGACCCACTTGTGAACCTTCTGATGGCACTTGGGGGGGGGGGGTTGGCCACGGTGTGACACAGAAGGCGTTTTCGCACTCACCTTCAGCCGGCGCGACCCCCCTCTTCACCGCGCAGGATCTGCGCGGATTTCGCACTAAATGCCGCGGAGCAGCTGGAAGAGCCGGAAACTCCCGGCGCAAAAGCCGCTCAAACGTAAACCGTCAAAAAGCAGTTTCCGTCTGCGCGGCTTTTGCGACAGGAGTTTCCGACTCTTCCGGCTGCTCCGCGGCATTTAGTGCGAAATCCGCGCAGATCCTGCGCGGTGAAGAGGGGGGTCGCGCCGGCTGAAGGTGAGTGCGAAAACGCCCAGAGTGTTGGACTGGATGGGCCATAGACCTGATCCAACATGGCTTCTCTTATGTTCTTACTTGAGACCCTGTCTATCATGGCTTTTGTATATGTAGGCCCCCTAATCTCCATAATCATCTTTTGGGTGTTACAACCAACCTCTCCCTCTTTTGGATTGGATCCAGAAGTCAGATACCAAGAATCTGGTGCCTGAATTATCTTGTAATTTATTATTGTGTCTAATAAATAGTGGAATGAGATTCTGTGAATTCCATAAGCTCTATTGCCTAAATCAAAGGTTTTGAACTCATTTGTTAGGAGGGGATGGATCTGACATAAACATCACTTTGTTCGGCTGGGCTATGCATGCTATATAACGTAACACGAGGTACAAAGATATAAGCATTATAAAGGTGATTTCAGATGCCAAATGGCAATAACAAGTGAATTATAATAGCATGCTTGATTGGTTGAGGTGTGATATGCAGAGGGGTAATAGGCGTGGAGATACCAGAGTTGCTAATGAGACAGAAAACCTACGTCTCACTTCCATCCAGGAGGATTCAGTCCAGTAGGATGCAAATAATAAATGGACATATGTTTGACACTGGAAACCACAACATTTAGTTGCTGACCTAAGAGTAGCAGTTGTCTTACAAAGCAATTTCAAAGGGAGATTAGAAAGAGAGACTGCAATTGATAATGAAGCTCAAGTCAATGCATGCTGCTGGACTAAACTCAGAGCTAGTTTTACTGTCTCATTATCAATGTGTGCTATTATCATTTGGCAACTGAAATCATTCCACTCTTGAGAGAGCTCTTCCAAGATTTAAGGACCAATCCAAGTGTTCTAATTCCTAATCAGGGTCTTTTCAAAGAAAATAAGAACAGTGAAATCCGTTTTTTTAAAGCAACAACTTTTCAGAATACACCAAAATAATTTCTTCAGTGTTCATTGTGCTTGTCAGAAGAATCCCCCCCTCCTTTCAAAGAGTTGTGCTTGCACACAAAACTTATACCTGGAATAAAACATTGTTGATCTTAAAGTTGGCATGGGACTCCAACTTTGTTTTTTCTTTTTTCTCCCCTCCCTTTCTCCCCAAAAGAGGAGGAGCCCCAGAGAAGGAAGCAGAAGCTCTGAGTGTGTGCCAGAGAGGGGGGGTGGGGAGAGAGAGAGCATTCTGCTTTATTTTAAACCTGTACAATGATGGGGGAAAGTATGAGTCCAGTGGCACATGATAGCTCACACCTTAAATAAAACTTTATTGGTCTTAAAGGTGCCACTGGACTCAAACTTTGTTCTACTACTTCAGACCAATATGGCTACCAACTTGATCTGTAAAACTATATTTCCTGAGCAACATTATCAGCATGAACAGTTTCATGTGTATGAAGGAGAAACAGTTCAGTAACAGAATTTCAAGTAAGTGCTAGTCAGTTACTTTTTTCATTTATTGATGACAACAAGAAGCCATTATAATAACAGAAGAGAACCACCTATCTTTAGATGGAGGGGAGGGATCATTGGATGCTCTACTACAACTATGTTTTTAAAGGCTGTTAATGAGAAGAGAAAATGAGAGAAGAGATTGGATTTATACCCTGCCCCTTCACTACCCAAAGGAGTCTCAGGGGACCTTACAATCTCCTTTCCTCTCCCCGCAACAGACACTTTGTGAAGTAGGTGCGGTTGAGAGAGCTCTCACAGAAGCTGTCCTTTCATGGACAACTCTTGCAAGAGCTATGGCTGACCCAAGGTCACAACGGCAGGTGCATGTGGAGAGTGGGGAATTAAACTCAGTTCTCCCAGATAAGAGTCTGCGCACTTAATCACTACATCAAACTGGCTCTCAAAGGTATTGCTTAATTCCTATCTAGCATTACTCATGCTCTGTCTTTTAAAATAGTAAAGAATTCAGTAGCACCTTTAAGACTAACAAATTTTTATTGTAGCATAAACTTTTGAGAAACACAGTTCTCTTTGTCAGATGTTTGTCAGATGTGTCATGAGCCCTGACGAGGAGAGCTGGAAGGGTTAACAGACCTGGAATTGTTCCTCAGCTGAACAAACAGCAGCTAGCCCATCAATCACTCTCCAGGTACCAGTGTCAGCTGTTAACGATCAATCTCCTCCAAGCTCTCCTCCTCCCATCTCAAGTGTTCAAAGCAGGCTCCGGAAAGAACTTTCAGAGCGAAGACACGAGGCACATCGATGCTTCAGATCTCTCAGCCCTGAGTTCTAGCAGAGTCACTGCCACCCAAGGAACAAGTTGATTGAGACTCCCATATAGCTCCCACCCAGGACCTGGTAACCTTGTGGAAGCAACAAGTCTATTCTCTGGCTTGCATCCACGCTCCTTCCTGATCCTGATTTGCTTGATTTCCTTGGCACACTGACCTTGTGGCTTTTGGACATTCTGATTCCAGTTTGTGATTCTGCATTGGTGACTTGGCTCCTGCTTGACTTCCTGGACTTTGACCTTGGATTGGCTTTGGACTCCTGCCTATCTGCACCCACAGAACATGACAGATTGCTTCCACCCACACACTCACTCCACAAGATGGATTAGGAGGCAAGCGGAGGCTCTGGACAGCTAGCAGCCTTGCTCACTCAGGTACAGCACCTCACTCAAATGGTGGCTCACCTGCAACAGCAGCAGCAAGCCACTGTCGCTGTCCCACCCAAGTGCCCGTTGCTTCCCCCAGAGAAGTTCACTGGGAAGGTGGAGGAGTTTCCTGCATTCCTGGCACAGTGCAAACTGTATATTGAATTACATCCCAGAGACTTCCCCAACTGCAAGACCAAGGTATACTTCATTGTCAGCCTCTTAAAGGGGCTGGCAGCTAAATGGGCTACCCCCTTGCTTCTAGCCCCATCACCTTTGCTGACTGACTGCCAGGGCTTTCTGGATCATATGGCAGTAGCCTTTGCTAACCCCCAGCAAGCAGCCACCGCCAATCGGAAGATCCGGACCCTGAAGCAGGGTAGGGACTCGGTTTCCCAGTACTCCACCAAGTTCAAGCTTCTGGCCCAAGACCTGACCTGGAATAAGGCTGCCCTCATGGACCAGCATATGGAGGGGCTGGCTGACAAAGTCCTTGATGAGCTGGCACGAGTAGACCGACCGGACACACTGCAAGGCCTAATCATGCTGTGTCTCTGCATTGATGGCCGCCTGGAAAGCCGATGCCAAGTGCAAAGCAGTGCCCGTCCCTCTCAGCTGCCCCGCCGCCTAGCAAGGGTGATAACACCAATGCACACCAGTCCTGAGACTGAAGACTCTGAGCCCATGCAACTTGGGGCTGCACAGCCACGGTTCACCCCAAGGAAAAAGCACGGTGCCGCTCACAGAATCTCTGTCTGTACTGTGGAGGGGCGGGGCACTTCTCCTCCGACTGCCCCGCCAAACGCACCTAGCCCAGTACCATGCCACCACCACCAGTAAAAGACCAGCCACAAGTCTGAGTGGACCCCCCAACTTGGGGCACCAAGCCAGGTCCCCTGAACCCTACATTACCGGCCAGGGACTGTTCCTCATACCGGTCACACTCGGCTTGCCGGATGGGCGTTGGCTGTTTGTCTGTGCCATGGTCGACTGCAGGGCCACCTGATGCTTTGTCAACGTAGCCTTTGTGAAGCAACACCAGATCCTGGTGCAGGACAAAGACACCCCGACCCTGGTCAAAGTCATCGACAGGCACCTCCTCCAATTCACTCCAGCGACCCAAGAGACCCACCTGGTCATGCTCCAGATCCAACACCATCACGAGCAAGTACAATTCGATATTGCTCACATGCCCCACTTTCCCCTCATTCTGGGACTCTCCTGGTTCATAAAGCACAATCCCCTCATGGACTGGGCACAGGGAAAGCTGAGCTTCAAGGACCCTTGTCCTGACCAGGCCCGGTTGGCCACCCTGGCTGCTGCCACCCCGGCTGCTGGTCCTCTACTTCCCCCTGCCTACACAGACTTTGCTGATGTCTTTGAGGAAAAGGGGGCCAACCAGCCCCCCCTGCACTGGCCTTATGACTGCACCACTGATTTGGTACCAGGGTCACCCCTGCCTATGGGGCGGCTCTACCCCATATCCGAACCGGAGCTAGAAGCCCTGCAGGACTTCCTCGCTAAAAAACCTGGAATAGGGTTTCATCCAGCCATCCATGTCCCCGTTGTCCGCCCCTATTCTCTTTGTCAAGAAGAAAGGTGGCGAGCTCCAGCCCTGCAATGATTACCAGGCCCTGAACAACATCACCGTCTGGGACCGCTACCCTTTGCCACTGATCTCAGAACTACTGGATTGCCTTAAGGGGACCCAGGTCTATACCAAGCTGGACCTCCAAGGCATGTACAACTTGGTGCGGATCCACGCAGGAGACAAATGGAAGACAGCTTTCAGGACCCGCTATGGCCAGTATGAATATCTCGTGATGCCCTTCGGCCTGACCAACGCTCCTGCTGTCTTCCAAAGGCTGATGAATGACATCTTCTGTGACCTGCTCGACCGCTTTGTGATCATTTATTTAGATGACATTTTAATTTATTCCCAAAGCTCCAACTAGCACGCAGGGCACGTCCGCCAGGTGCTGCAACACCTGCGCAAGCATGGTCTCTACGCCAAGCTACAGAAGTGTACCTTCGACTTAAAAGCAGTTGAGTTCCTTGGCTACATCATCTCACCCCATGGGACTAGGATGGACTCGAACAAAGTCAAGGTGGTCCTGACCTGGCAGATGCCACGGAACCACAAGGACGTACAGCTGTTCCTTGACTTTTTCAATTATTACTGCCAGTTCATCCCTGCCTATGCCACGCTTCTGACCCAGCTCCTCCGGCCCAAAGAGCCATTTCACTGGACTCCAGAGGCAGACCATGCCTTCACCACCCTGAAAACCTGTTTCACCACTGAGCCGCTCCTGTGTTACCCAGACCCGCAGCTGCAGTTCACAGTAGAGACCGACGCCTCCAGCGTGGCCCTCGGTGCAGTGCTATCCCAACAGGAGGACCCCTCCCAGCCGCTACAACCCTGCGCATATTACTTGCGGCAGCTGACGCCCGCAGAGCACAACTACACCATCTGGGAACGGAAACTCCTGGCCATCAAGACCACCTTCAAAGTGTGGAGGCATAACCTTGAAGGGGCACACCACTGCGTCCAAGTCCTGACTGACCACCGGAACCTGGAGCATCTACAGACTGCTCAATGCCTCACCCAGCGTCAGATCTAGTGGTCCCTCTTCTTTTCCCGGTTTGACTTCTGGATCACCTACATCCCGCAGAACCAGAACCGGAACATGGATGCCGAAAACTCCCGAAAACCGGAGCATGCTGTGCCTCTAATGGAGAAGATCCCAACTGGGCTCATTCTTGCACCCTTGGTCTTCACTGCCACCACGACTCGCCCGACCTTGGCTGCAGACATCCAGGCCAGCCAGGCCCAAGACCCCTGGGCTCAGCAACGCCTCCTGGAAGTGCAAGACTGCCTGCACCCTGAGAATGTGACAAGATGTGGAGGCACCAGAAATGTGGAATGCCCTCTTGGAGGCCATAAGGGCCCTATGGGATCTTTCACAATTCTTCAGGGCCTGCAAAACTGAACTTTTTTGACAGGCCTTCAACACCTGAGCTGAGAGAGAATTGCCACCTCACACCACTGAGGAGCTACAAATATCATAGCATCACTTACAGAAAAAAGAAAGATCCTGCCATATCAAAATTGTATAGCACCACAAAATGTTTTAAATGTATTTTATTGGTTTTAAATTGTATTATATAACTGATTGTTAGCCGCCCTGAGTCTGCTTCTGGAGAGGGTGGGAAAGAAAGAAAGAAAGAAAGAAAGAAAGAAAGAAAGAAAGAAAGAAAGAAAGAAAGAAAGAAAGAAAGAAAGAAAGAAAGAAAGAAAGAAAGAAAGAAATCACAGCTCAGTCTTCCTTTTAGGGAAGGGGAGGGGATTGTCAGAGGTGTCTGCAAATACCTTTTTAAAAAACATTGTGTTATTTGTATGCAGTGCACTATTACCCATGCTCCTCAAAATAAAATTAAAACAGAGTGAGAAGACAATCCTGAGGATTCTGGGAAAACAGCAGGGGAGGGTTTAATGTACATTAGGCATAAAAAGAAAAGCATTGCTAAAATGGAGATACTATCATTTACTCTGGGCTATCTGGAATCTCTGTTTCAGGGGTGACTTCACACAGAATTTCATCAGCAACCGGACTATGTGGAAGCAGCCTTAGACATGCTGCAGTCCCTCTTCCGTTAAATATCCTGAGACTGGAACATGTGAAGCTTATATACTTGGTCAGTAGTAGCACTGGTTTCCAGGTCCAATTCAGCATGTGGTTTTGAACTTTCTGTAATACTCCTTGTAGCCTGGGATGCATATACTGTACAGACCATCTCTCCTTCCCATATGTTTTGTTGCTAAAGTGGACCCTGATTCAGCTATCATTTCTGTTTTGTGAAACAAACCTCTGTACCCCTAGTATAGCTTTGACCCCTCTTTGCTCTGAAGCTGTGGAATGACATGCTTCTGGAGATTAGGAAATGTTCCTTTTAATGTGCATTTCAGCAGAGCTGTAAACCTTCTCAAACCGTTTCTGGCACACTTTTTTGGATTATTATTTTTTGTTTATTAGATACTATCATTGTATTTTTTCTTGTTTTTACCTTTTTCAGATTAATGATTATTGTAACTATTTTAAGCATATTTTGGAATATAAATGCTTAAATAAATATCACCCAAGGCTAGACTGTTGGTTAGGCATACATTTCTTGATAATATTGAGAAATCCTAATAATTATTCAAGGTTATCATCCTTAGGTTTAACTACGATACTCCCACTGTAATTATTTAAAACAGGCAGGGAATAAAACTATATATGCTATCATTCTTTTCATGCTTCCAAACACTTTGCAGTAATATCAGCCTGGATTATATTAGCAATGTTCTCTCCATTTTAAATAATTCTACTTAATTCAGTGAGTTTCTCTCTCTCTCGTTAAAGAACACCCTATTCATCCTAATGACAGAGATCGCTGTACTCATATTTGGCAACATCAGAAGTGCTATGCCTGCCTGACATGAAAGAAATTGCTTACTCATTGTAAATAATTATCCAGTACCAGCTTCCAGGGACTGTGTGCTGCTAGCACACTTCCACTGCTATGTTTTCTATGTGTTGAGACTTCATCTGAGCAGATTAAAGAGTAGCTTGAAGAGTCATCATGTTTCCAACAGAAAATGAACCAATTTCACAGTATGAAAGTGAAGTGTTTCAGAAAACAAGCAATACTCCCATCGTTACTTTGCAGGATTCCAATAAATGAGTATCCCCCATCATCACCATATTTGCATTGCTTTTGAATTATGGTATCTAGGCAGTTTTAAAAAAGCAATTGTCCACAGAGGCCAATATTTTGCCAGTTTTTCCATTGCACCTAACACAACTGTGCACATATAGAGAAGGTCATGACTACATATGAAGGAAAAATGAAATCAGTCAACACCAGCCACTAAGAGGAGGCATGAGTTGCAGTAATAGCCTGCAGCTATTAGTCATATACTTAGCAGCTGACTGGCACTACATTGAAACTGAAGTCTATCCAGACTTCTACCCCTGTTGGATGGCTGTCTGCCAAGAGTCAAAAGAGACACAAGGATAGGAGCACCGAACAGTATATAAATCTCAGGTCTCTGCAAATGGCAGTCTTGCAGTTCCCTAAATGCCCTTCTCCCCCAGGGAGTGCTTACATGGGGAGAAGGATACACCTGTTGAAAGACACTGTTTACCCATTGACCCAATGATTATTTCCACATGCAAGGAGTTGCATTGGAACAGTGTCTGCAAGTTCTCTTGTGGCCCATAGGCTCTGATCTTGCAAGGCAATAAGCAGTAAAATTCTTTTGCCAACAGTGGAATGGCTGGGAGTCACCCAGAACAGTGATTGTGTTTTCTGTGGCCTCCTCCACTTGAGATGAGAGGTGATGTGCTATTAGGATATCTGTCAGAAGGGGCTGTTTTCTGCATCATGTGTACTTCCTGCTAGCAATGGTTGGGTAATGGGAATTGCTGTAGCAATACACAAAGTATATACATGGGGAGCATGGTGAAACATTTACATCAGTCGCAGTTTGAGGCAGGGTGATACTTTCCTTTGTTTATCTGTGTGGGGTTCATTGTCCTTCCCTAACTGGGGGAGTAAAAGCACAATTTGGTGTTTGTGTCCAAGGATGGAATACCCATAAAGTGTCAGCAATGTCCTGCAATAATGTTTGTTCTCATCCTTGTTTTTTTGTACAAAGTACAGATTTCCTATCACAAAAATACCCCCATGCGCTTGCCATGGGGTCAGAGAGATGTACCCCATTGCTGTGTACCACATCATCAGAGATACAAGTACACTGGTTGGTGTTTTATATATTGTTTAGGAGAGCTGTGATTGACCATTGGCTTAAATAGTATCCTAAACTTTGCCATGCATTATAAATTTGGAGCAAGGTGTCAGTGGGGGCATTTTGTAGTTAAGGATAGCAAATAAGCTCATCTCCCCACCCAGCACACTCTAATCCTTTCTATTTCTACATCAGCACTGGTAAGTATGATGTCTCTTCTCCTTGGTGCTTGTGTATCTCCATATAAAAAAAGGTAAAGGTAGTCCCCTGTGCAAACACCAGTCGTTTCTGACTCTGGGGTGATGTTGCTTTCACAACGTTTTCATGGCAGATTTTTTACGGGGTGGTTTGTCATTGCCTTCCCCAGTCATCTACACTTTCCCCCCAGCAAGCTGGGTACTCATTTTACCGACCTTGGAAGGATAGAAGGCTGAGTCAACCTCAAGCTGGCTATCTGAACCCAGCTTCTGCCGGGATCTAACTCAGGTTGTGAGCAGAGCTTAGGACTGCAGTACTGCAGCTTTTCCGCTCAGGGACATAGCCAGGATTCTTTTTTGGTTGCAGGGCTTTTTAAAAATTTGAGTGCCCCCTGAATTTTTTAAGCCCTGCAACCTTAAAAATTCTGGGTAAGTCCTGCATAAGCCAAAAGTGCTACTAGCATTAAAGTTGTGAGTGAGCCTACATTTGTCTATGAACTTGAATTCATTTGAGACAACAGGAGCTATAATCAACAATGCCTCTGAGCTCGCCTGTCAATCCCAGTATTTCCCCATATCATCATAGTGTTATTTTGATTTAAAAAAAAAAACAGGAACCAGTAAATCATACTGATCCATTTTACATTTCAGTTGCAGCAACTTAACCATTGAACAATGGCAATACCAACTGCTTAGCCTTCCATGGTGGTACTGGCCACCAGAGAACTGATCTACCTCCAGGACCTGTAGACCTGGCCTCCAGGAAACAGGTTTACCAGTTACTTACTTTCATGGCAGTGACCTGGCTACTGGAGAACAGGTCTACCTGCCCTAGCACTAGAAAGCCATAGAAGATAACTGCAGGTAGATCTAGTCTCCAGAGAACAGGTCTACCTGCCATTGCCTTCTATGGTTTTCCAATTTACTTATTCCACCCCCCTCCAGTCGGAATACAGAGGTTGATACAATAGCTTGGGTAACTGGGCCGATGTATTAATCATAACTGAACACAAAACTGGATTGGCAAAGGGCTCTGGCCTAACAGGACAAGCTCTGGGGTCAGCCTCTGACCCCTCCTTGTCCTGCAACGGGCGAGCCACCTAGCCCCTAGCACAAGCCCAGTTATTATGGCTTGTGCCGGGCTGGCAGGCCCCATAACTCCACCTTCATCAGAGCAGGCATCAATCCTACAAGAAATATCCTCCCTGGTAAGGCTTTGTTGTGATCAGCATTCGCAGCATTAAATCCCATCTGCTGTTCATAGAGACCACATGCACCCAAATGGGTGCAGAGCCGTGGGTGCTTACCAGAAACTTCCAAACCCCTTTACTGCTACTGTCACTGCCAATGCCAAGCCTCTGCTTAGGCATTCACACCCACCAGTCGGCCTAGAGCTTACCGAAGCCCTTGCCATAGCTCCTCCAAAAAGGCCCGGTTACCCAGCTTGGATAAATGTACCCCATCCGGTCTATACAGGTCTGCGCATTTGGCCCGTATGCTCAGATGGGGGAGGTAAATACCCAAGTCCCCCTCCATGGCTTTCATCAAGGCACGGTTGGTCTTCCGCCTAGCACGCTCGACCCCTGCAAGGGACAGAGCATTCTGCCAGACTCTGCATGGCAGTATAGCAGACCACACCAAGATAGCCCCAGGCCACCTGCGTGAAATGACCTCAAGGTTTGCCTGTGCCTGCAAAAAAAGGGCCTTCCCCTTCATCAGCCCAAGGTAATTCCCACCTAGGTGTATGGCCAATATGTGAGGAGGGGGGGGGGCAACCTTCCTCTAAACAGGAGTGGCAGGAGCCCTGGTCATCGCAAGCTACATCACCCCAGCCACTCCACTTCAGCTCGTTTCTGAGACCCAGCTGAGTACCGACTAGGGACCTCCTGGCCTGGTGGGCAGCCCAGAACACCATGCTGTGCCCGCAGATGAGGATCCGGCATTTCTCCTGATGAGCCACAACACCTGCAAAAACAAAAAACAGTTACAACCCAGAACTGTAACAAGCTCAACGGGGCCAACATGAAACAAAAAGGTGCCCCTATTCACGCTGCTGCCGTGGAGGTGGCTCTAATCCTAAACAAATGGGTGCCGAATTTAAATCCTTCCAGATCCAGCTTAACCAGTGCCCTGTCAGTCATCGTCCAAAATTGGTATTTTGTAAGGGGGGAACCATCCTTTTGGCAGAATAATGGCACGTCTGCATCGCCCCGAACTGCTACATACTCCTGCAAAGCCTGCACTGGGCACAGCTCTGGCAAATCACATGGGCCCAGTGTAATAACTGCCCCTGTTGCTGCTGGTCAGTCTTGGATCTTCTGACCATCAGCCTAACCTGATCCACTATAAACTTCACATCCCTAGCCTACAGAGCATGATCAGAAAGATCCTTTCATGACTGCCGCACCAACTCACTAACCCTGAGTGCGCCAAAAAAGGCAGTCAATGAGATGGCATGAAATAGTGTGACCTCAAACAGGGATGAGCACACTTTGGCCCAAACCTGGTGCAATCCTTGAAGCACCGCAGGCATGATGAACTGATGCATGTCGGGCTGTGGCCCACGTTCGTGGGCCCAGCCCTCTAACATTTTCCTAATCCGGAAGTCTTCCGTGGCCTCACTGTGGCCCTGTGCCTTGCTAACGAATGCTAACGCTGCCAGCTGGCCACATATTGATTTTATCCCTAGCCCCCTGTTCTTCTGGTGCACACAGAATTGTATAAGATGAGCCTCCGGGATAGGCCTTCTGTCGTGCAGACCTGCCATGGACCTAAACATCCGGAACTGTAACTTTGCCTGATCATATGCATGCCTGGTACTTGGGGCTAATGCCAACAGGATTGCCCTACCAGCTTCAACCCGCCAAGCT
Organism: Heteronotia binoei; assembly: GCF_032191835.1. Classification (NCBI taxonomy): domain Eukaryota; kingdom Metazoa; phylum Chordata; class Lepidosauria; order Squamata; family Gekkonidae; genus Heteronotia; species Heteronotia binoei. The sequence continues at coordinate 63,254,033 of NC_083229.1, forward strand.
GCCACAGGTCCTGGGGCATCTGCACTGGCCAAGGGTCAGCATCTGGAGTGAGCTGGTGGAAACGCTTTATCTGTTGGCAAGATAGGGCATCCGCCACCCCATTACTAACTCCAGGAATATGCTTCGCTAAAAATAACAAATTCAAACAAAGGCAACGTAATGTAAAGGCACACACCAGATTCATTACTATTACAGATTTAGAGGTCAAGGAGTTAACAACATGTACAACGACCATGTTGTCACACCAAAAGTGCACCAGATGGTTGGCGAGTTGCTCCCCCCATAGCCATACTGCTACAACAATGGGAAAAAACTCTAAAAATGTTAGGTCATGGCAGAGCCCGCTAGCTAACCATGCCTCAGGCCATTGCTCCACACACCAGTGACCTAGGAAATATATTCCGAAGTCTGTAGATCCCACAGTGTCAGAAGAGACCTGTACTCGCCCTGCAATATCTTCTCCTGGGTTGCCACTGAAATGGCAAGGCAGTATCACCATATGGAAGGGCCCAGAAAGGCACTGACCCACAGGGATTAGGGGGTAACTCTAAGCACCCCACTAATGACCCTGCCACCCTCCTAATTGTGCCAGCTGTTGTTGGCCACCCCATGGGATCACGCTCGGCAGTGGCTGTGAGGCAGGGGCACTGGATGAAGTGGCCACGGCCGTCACGGGAGCTGGTGTTTGCAATAGAAGGGCAGCATAACTCATGCCCTGCCACTGAGGATAGGTTGCAGATGTAGCCCATGAAAGCCCCGGCAGGCTATGATGTGTCCAAGGCCAACCTTGCCATGGCATTAACACCACCACACTGGCTGAGCCCACTGGCAGTGGTGTTGGTGGTTGGCCCCAAGGATCCCATGGCCAGACATGCTCCTGTTGTATCAGAGTGGGCTCACGTCCACTCCCTGATGGTGTTACCGCCACTGCCACCACTGCAGACTGGGCCGGCTGCTCCTGATCCGTCGGGTCCTCCTGGTTCTCCAGCTCCTTGTCTGGTGCACCACCGCCACTACTCACTGCATCCTGGATCGGATCCCGCCTGTCGTCCTCTCACTAACCCACACCCTGTAAAGCAGACAGGCGGGCCAGTACTTCTTTCTCAAATGTTAATTTAGAAGTCTTACCAGACACCCTGCGGCGCCCCTCTCAAGTAGGCGCTCCTGTTGCACCCTGTCCTCCCCTGTGCCCTACAGGCAAGCTATGTAAGCAAACAAGGCCCGCTGGGGCGGGGGTTGGATCCAGCTGGAGCAAGCAACTGTACTTGCAACCCTGTGGCCAGGGGGGACCTATCCGCAGCCACCCCACTACCCCCTGAAGGGCAGAACATAGATGCCGGTGCTCCAAATGGCTGAAAGCAGCCAGGGGAGGGGGGTTGAAGACTCGCCCATGGCTTCCACCTAATGCCGTGTCAATGCCACCACAATGCCACCCCATCCGGCCTTTGCAGACCCAAGATGGGAGGAGGTGCCGCCGCTAGCACCGGGCCCATGCCACTGCTATGAAACACCACCGTCGCATCTCCGCTTCCATGTCTCCGCCTCTGCTTCTGTGCTTCCACTATCGCGCTGTTCCCAGCCACTGCCTTGCAGCCGCTCCGAACTGGCTGCACTCATCCTTTGTCATTGGAAGAATGTCGATGTGCATCCTTCCACCCAGAGAGCCTGAATGAACTGCGCAGTTTTGGGTGGGGTCAGGGCTAATATAGCCCCCCGAGCCCCACCCCAGCAGTTCCCTGGATGGCCAAGAAGGCTCGTCAGCCTCCCAATCACTTCCGGGCAGGCAAAAACGGCCCCCGGCCTTTAGTCAACGCTGTCAACTCGGCCGGGAAGGGGCCAGATACTCATTAATCAAATGCATGCAGATTTACAACCTCTCCTTATATGCAGAAGCAAACAGAGTCCATCAAAATCTTAACAAAATATGCCAACAAATATAGAAAAGAAAACAATGACCCACAGACTAGAAAATGGTCGTCTATTCCAATTCTGGAAAAGGATATGTCAAAAACTGTAGCAACTATTGCACAGTCACATTAATTTCTCTTTAAGTCGCATTGATTTCTATTGTAACTCCCTCAATGCTGGCCTGCCCTTGAGACTGACCCAGAAGTTCCAACTGGTCCAGAAAGTGGCAGCATGAGTCCTGATGAGAATGTCACAGATGGCACAAATACAACCTGTACTGAGCCAGCTACACTGGCTTTCACTGGAGTACCAGGTCATTCAAGGCTTTAAGGCCTTGAGCAGTCAGGACCAATTATCTGCGGGACCACCTCCTCCAATATGTCCCTGGGAGACCATTACAGTCCCTGGATAACAATCTGCTTGTGATCCCTGGCCCCAAATGTATCCTGCTGTCCTTGACCAGGGCCAGGGCCTTTTCAGTCCTGGCCCCAACCTGGTGGAACTCTTTGCCAAACACCATCAGGGTCCTGTGGAATCTTATGTAATTCCACAGGACGTGCAAGGCAGAGATGTTGTGCAAGGCCTTTGGTTGAGGCCAGCAATTATTCCCATTCTGGCTGGCACCTTCCCATATTCTCCTTTCCCCTCAGACTGTTTCCTCCCTCTCTATACCCATGAAGTGGTCATAGTCCAGAATTAGGGGATCATTGTAATTGCTGCTTTTGCCACTTAATCATTTAGACTGCTGTAATAATGTTTTATGTACTTGTTTTTAGAATATGTTAAATGTTTTTATTATGTTGTAAATTGCCCAGAGCCCTGCAATAGCAAATTTTAGGTGATTCATAAGTCTAATATAACAAAATAAATAATAAATGTGAGGAAAGTAATGCTCAGACTCTTACCAAAAAACCTTGTTTCCATATGGAACAAGGCATGCCGGATGTTAATGTTGATTTGGAAAAGAAAGATGCAATGAAGATCATAGTGGAAATTTATACTAGTTACTGGAGCATACAAGAGAATTTTGAAAGAAAATCACCTTGTGACTTAAAACGACTACTGCTGAAGGTTAAAGCAGAAAGCACCAAAGCTGAACATAAAGAAGACAAAAATAATGACTACTGGGGAATCACAGAACTTTAAGGCTGCCAATGAAGAAACTGCCATTGTTCAAGTTTTTCTATTCCTTGGCTCCATCATCAACCAAAATGGAGGCCACAACCAAGGAATCATTGAGACTTGGAATGACAGCAATGAAAGAGATAGAAAAAGATATAAGAATGTTTTGCTGGTGACCAAGATCAAGAAAATTAATACCAAGCTGGACAATCAGTGCCGGATTAAACCCTGTAGAGGCCCCTAGACAGTTAAAATCTTGGGGGCCCCTCACATATTATCTCAGAGTCTGAGTGCCTGTCCTGCTGCTCACAGCCCCTGCTGCAGCCTACAGGAACCTTCTTAAAAACCCCTTTTTACTAAGCTGCAGGAGAGAGACAAACTTGGTGACAATGCCAGCAGCCCCCACATCAGGCAAGTTGGGCAAATAGTGACTCAGTTGCTGGCTGCACGTGCAGGCTGGGAGGGCTGCAAGCAGGGGGGGAACCGAGGGGAGGGAGCCAGCCTGGGGCCCATAGGCCAGTGCCTACTTGGGCTAATTGTTAATCTGGCTCTGTGGACAATGAAAAAAGCCAACAGGAAGAATGTTGATTCTTTTGAAATGTGGTGTTGGAGGAGAGTTTTAGAAATACTGTGGGCTGCCAAAAAGACAAATAACTGAGTTGTAGACCAAATCAAGCCTTAACTCTCTCTAGAAGCTAAAATTACTAAACTGAGGTGATCATGCTTTAGTCACATTAATAGAAGACAAGAGCCCTCTCCCAATATACTAGAACTCAAAGGTCTCCAATGAAGCTGATGGGCAGTAGATTCAAGACAGACCAAAGGAAATTCTTATTTACACAGAGAGTGATTAAAATGTGGAATTTGCTGCCAGAGGATGCAGTGATGGCCACAGACACAGACTGTTTTAAAGTGGGATTAAACAGATTCATGGAGGATAGGTCTATCAGTGGCTACTACAGTGGCTACTAGTGACTGAGGGTAACCTCCAAGTTCAGAGACAATATACCTCCAAATATAAGTGCCAGGAGGCAACACTGGGGAAGGTCTTTGCCTTTATGCCCTGTTGTTGACCTCCAGAGGAACTGATTGGCCCTATGTGGAACAGAATGCTGGACTAGATGGACCAATAGTTTGATCCATCAGGGCTCTTCTTAAGAGACAATAATGCTAGAAAACATAGAAGGCAGCAGGAAAAGAGAAAGACCCAACATGAGATGAAATGACTCAGTCACTAACAGCAAGGCAACTTTACGGCACTTAACACATACACAGTATTAATGTTTGTTTTTGGCAAAAATCATGCCAACCATTGTCAGTCTAAAGGAATACTTAAATAAAGCACATATAATAAAACTATAATGTAAAATTTTATTAGAAACAGTAGTAAACACAACAGAGATCTATCAGGGATTCACATGATCAGGGCAGGCAGGATAATTGGTTCAATACTGATTGTAGGACATTTAAAAGGGCAATTCACTACATGCATCTGAAATTCAAATTATGCAATGACAGAAGCATGCTCAAATGCATTTTCTTGTTGAAACATGAATTCAGAATGCTTATCAAAAACAAAAAAGAACTGCTCTAGTTACCTCATGGAAACATTTAATTTGGGCTTCCAAACAGAAAAGTGTAAAAGCTTTTGGAATATGATTGCAAATGAGCTAAACACTAGAGTCCCACTTTGTTACATTTCTGCTAATTGCTGAGAGGCACATTTCAAGGCCTTATTTGCAACACCATCTGCCAATAGTATTCCTTTCCCAATGGTTCTTGTTTCAAGACTTGAGAAATGGCCCCCTGTCACAGTATTGGAAATCAAATTCTTCATAACTCAAATGAAATCTGGCAAGGCACCAGGACCTGACTTGATACCTGTGGAGCTGCTTAAAGCAAATCCTGACTGGTGGGCAGAGATTTAGGCACCAACATTCACACAAATCAGTGGAACAGGAATTATTACCACCTCTTGGCAACATGCAACAATAGTTCCTGTCCATAAAAAAGGTGATTCAACAGACCAGCATCATTATTGGCCCATAAGTTTGTTACCAGTGGTGGGCAAACTATATGTCCCTTGCTATATAAGACGTTACATCTCTTCTTGAGAATGAAGCCATATTGGGTCAACAGTAAGTTGGATTCCATAGAATCCATAGTGCAGTTGAACATTGCCATACTCTCCAATTTATTGCAAATAAGTATACCAGCTCAAAAGCTGTGGATATCAGAACAGCTGTTGATTCAGCGCTTAGGCAAAGACTATGGGACAAACTGAATAGATCGTTTATTGACAAGCATCTTCTTTTTCTGATGCAATAACTATATAATCAGCCTACTGATCAGGTGAGATGAGGTGCATCTGGTGAACTGACCAGGGCTATTCCATTGAGTAGAGGAGTCAAGCAAGGATATACCTTTGCTCCATTGCTATTTAATTTGTATCTCAATGATTTATGTTCTCATATTTCTGGATATGAATTTCATGCACCTTGCCTGGTTCATGTTCAATTGCCTTTTCTCTAATATGCAGATGATATCACTCCTCTGTCAAGATCTGTGATTGACCTATCCAAGCTTATAGGTTCCTTTTTGGAGTATTGTTCAAATGAGGGCTTAGATATTAATGTTACTAAGTCAAATGTTCTTCTTTTCAGTAAAAAAGGAAGGATGAAGAAGTACAAGTGATCAGTATCAGGTCAATCTATGGAGCAAGTGGGACATTTTAAATATCTTGGAATTATTTTTCAAGCAAGCCTTTCTTGGAAGATGCACTTGAACTCTGTTTTAAGTATTGCTGTGAATATTGGGAAGGCCATTTCAAGATTTTATTATTCCTCTGGTGGCCAATATGTTCCTACGGCAGTTAAAGTATTTAATGCTAGAGTTGCCAGGCAGATGCTATATGCTGCTAGGGTTTGGATCAAAACAGTAACCGACAACACTGATAGACCACTGTTGAGATTCCTATACAATATTTTGGGAATTCCTTAATGTGTGCCTGCAATAGGTCTGAAGCTGGGAGATGTTCTTTGAAACAAAGGCTGGGGCAGAGCATTCAATCTGAGAATTAGGATCCTAAAATCAAACCCAGTATCAAGCCTCCTTGGACTAGTAAAGTTTGACCATCACACAAGTGATTGGGACAGATTACTGGATCATAAATTATCATCTTTGGGCATTACCCACAATGTAATAGAAACAATGAGTAGACAAGAATTGACCCATCTCATTAGATGTCTGAGGGACTTCAATTATGAGAGAACATTGATTAGAACCTGTGAAGAAATGCAATTTCTTCTTTGTATGTTTGAAATGAGCAAATCCTTGCTTCTGAGTTTTAAGTTTTTTTCCCTCCTCTCTGGACAAAGAACAGGTAGGAAGAGGGAAAGTCCAGTCACTTTCTAGATTTATTTCAGCCCACTTTCATACAAATGCTAATAGGTCTAGACAATGGGTTACTCTAGCTCCCCCCCTCTCAAGTAGGGAAGAGGCAGGAGGTGTTAATACCAGAGAGACTTTGGGAAGGAAATTCTGGAGACTTCAGGAAAAGCTTCTCTCACCTGGCCTGATCTCATCAGTGTGTGGGGGAAAGAGAGGTGATAAAACTCAAGGGAGCAAAGAGGAAGTTCTCTCAGAGCACACAAAATCCTTAACTGAGATCTGGAAGAGGTGACTATTAGCCATGTATTGACCTGGACAGATGAAGGAAGTTTCAAGGTAATGATGATTCTGTAGAGATCTGTAACTTCCTATATTTTAATATCTGATAGGGCATTTATAGAGAGACAGAGGAATTGCATTTTAACCATTTCTTTTAAATTTCTTGCTCAGTCTGGTGCTGTGCTAAAAGTATGCTTGTGAACATTTTAATATACTTTATAACTTTTTATGCTGGTCATAGTTATCTGTACCACATAGGCCTCCACTCTCTTGGATACACTATTTTAAAAGGAGCAGTCAGTGGACAAGTGGCTATTCCTCCAGGGGTGCACAAAGCAGTAAATGGTCACTTTAGTGACCAGGTGCAGGGCGGCAGGAGGCACAGAGGCAAAGTTTCAGAACTTGGAAGGGAGCTGGGAGTCCTCCCTACCTTCCCAGTGGGCTATTCCTAAAAAGGTCAGGTGATGGCAGTGGGTTACTAGAGAGAGAGAGAAAGGTCTCTCCAGGTGTTGGGAAAACCTTGGAGGGCAGAGTCGATCAGAGCCTGCAGGCACAACAGGGCCATTCCACCAAAGAGCTGCAAAGTATATTAATTTTTCTTAGTAGGCATTCTTCCTCCGCCAAAAATGTCAAACTATCTATCTGAGCTAAGTCTTCTAAAATATAGAAGGGCATTCATGCTCATGCACCTGTATGCCCTACCTTCAGTGGTGATGTTAGGAAGATTTAATGGAATTCCATATTCAGATACTCTATAATTGTGGTAACAACAAAATCAATTCTGTGGATTGTATGTTTTTTACTCTCACAAATTTTCAGATCTAAGAGTTGATTTGATCTTCATTATTTAATCAGGATTTCATCTGTTCAAAAGTGAAATCATCCTGGTTACTCAGAGATAAAAATAAACAAACTACTTTGTGTGTGACAAACTTTCTGGCAGCTATTTTAAGTTACATGATAACTTTCATAATAACTTTTAGGCTCTCCATGTGCGGGATGAGGGTTTGCTGTTCATGACTCTGGTTGTGAAAACAATAATTAAGAAGTAAGTAACAGTATTTAAAACAATATTAGCTCTCCTTCATCAGCAATTCAAACTTCTAATAATAATGTTAGGCAAGTGTCTAAAAGTCAGTGGAATGGCTAGGAATTTCTCCATGAATAAGGATTTCCATAGAAGGTGTGATTTTGCTTTAGTTCATGGTTCAGCCACAAACCACGAACTGTATTTTTCCAGTTCATGCACATCTCTACATTTTATGCAGGGCCTTTCTAGAAGATCTTACAACATTAGAAGAAGCATAAACAACACACTAAACTTCAGAGGATGTGGACACCTTATTTGGGATGGGCACAAACTGGACCACAAAGCAGAATTTATCACAAATTTTTCCCTGTTCATGGTTGACAAACTGAAGTTCATGATAGGTCTACCATAATGAACTTCCTCAGACTTTTAAATCAGTTCATGGGAGATCATGGATACAGCAGAAAGCAGAGGTTTAAAGAGACCCTGAAACAGGGTCACAAAAACAGCTGAGCAGTACATAGCAGCCAGCTCCCTGCCGCTCAGCTGTTTCACACTGTCTTGTAAAGGGACTGTGCAAGACAGACTGAAACAGCTGAACAGCAGGCAGCAGACTGCTCCTTGTCTATCAGCTGTTTTTTGGGGCTTTTTGCAAACCTTCAATGGGATTTGTGAGGCCACAAACCACAAACCAATTCAGTTTGCAAAGAAACCTCCCTATTTGGTTCATGCTTTAGTTCATGGTTCAGCCACAAACCACGAACTGTATTTTTCTAGTTCATGCACATCTCTACATTTTATGCAGGGCCTTTCTAGAATATCTTACAACATTAGAAGAAGCATAAACAACATTTAAAGCTTTTAATTATATATTGTTATTTGCAATCAGAAAATCAATAGTTTGCACTTTTAAGTTTTCAGATGTATGATTTCAGCAATTAATAGAACCTCACTAATACTGAGTTGTGCAAAAACTCTTAACTGCCAATCAACCATAAGTGCTTCATTCAACCTCAGGAGATTCTTTAGTAAGTGCCTCAATTCCATACTGATACTCAAAAATAGTCCATACACAGATTGACTTAACCACTAAGTCCTGTATGACTTGGATTCAGGTAGAGTATGTTATTTGATAATTCCATTATAAATTAAATTTCAATGAAATACAGCTGCTCAAAGATACATCTGCAGCTTTATTAAATATAATACAGCTACATCTGCCAGGGACTGTCAACATGTTAGTAAGTAACAGCTGTGAAATTTATGTTTTTGTCTTGTCTCTTATTAGGCATTCTTATAGCATGTCTTTTGGGGACGCAGTACAGGGTTGAATAAAAGGATATTTAAGGAACAAAATAACTGTATATATGTGTGTGTGCAATCATGCACATGAATGTATGTAAAGAGAAACTGTGAAACACAAAAAGTTGTAAAGCTGGTTAGTACCAGCTGCTTTAAAGTTCTACAAGAATTCGTTTTAGATAAAGTACAGCAAGCACACTGGGAAACCTTTGATGGATTTGTGGTACATCTGCTGAACTAAAGCTGTAAAAGGAGTTGTAAAGAGTGATAGAAGTATGTTGGCTTTAATTCTGAAACATAGATACAGAATGGCAAAAAGAAGCAACCCTCGCAGGCATTAGAAAAGGCTGTGCCAGCTTCTTAAAAGAGTAAGTAGACTACGCATGGCATTCCATTTTAGAAAAGGCAAATAATTTTAATCAGATCTCACTAAGGAATTGCTGTTACTAAAGCAGGAAACACTTCTGAATGAATTGTTGAACTAAAAATCATTTTGAAATAGAAGCCCATTTCAATCACTACTCCACAGTAAGATTATGTACCTTTATGTCTTAAAGCCAATAATGATATTGTAGAAACAATATCACATTATACATGCTAAATCTGTCACTGTACAGTTCCCAAAATTTCAAAATGACTGTAATTCTGAATATATACTTTTTTCCCTTGAAAGATAGTTTGACAGTTTATTGGCAGTCATGTTCTTGTATTCCCCTGGTTGCTTTTGCTACCATGGTAGAGAAAAAAAAGATCACATATTCTGTTAATTAAGGCAAAAGTCTTTCTTTTTATTGACTTGAAAACAGATTTACACAAACTTAACACATTTTGAAAGTAAAAATAATATGGATGATTTGCTTTAGCAAGATACCGGATTGTTAGTTTTGTGCTTCACCTCAAGATGAAATTCCTTGGAGTCTTTAGGGTGCATTCACATAGTAATATTATTGACCTCAGCATCCCATCAGCATAACTCTGAGTATATTATTCCATTTCCTACAATTCAATTGGAAAGAGCCATATTGCATCAGTAGCCACAAGTCGCCCTAAAAAACCAAAAACAACAGCATACCTATTGTGGGCCATCTCATAAACATCTTTGGAAGCGCCTCTGAACTTCACAAGCAGCTTGTTCTCATGCAATCAGGGGTCGTTTTGTAGAAAAATAGGTGGTGGAGCTCATTAGCATAACTCATTATCATATGCCACCCCCACCCCCAACCAGCCAAAAGCAACCCAACACAGGAAAGGAGAGCCCAGGGCGAGCAAGGCCTGGATCCAGCCAACCAAGCAGGCCTCACTCACCTGGGGCTCTTCTTGGCCACCACCACCCCCAGTCAAAAGGCCAGCAAGCAACCTGCTGCCCAAAATTACATAGGAAGTGGAGAAAGGGTGGCACAGGCTTCTTCAGGGGTTAATGAGGACTGCTGGGGGTGTGGCAAAGCCCCCAGTGGCTGGCTGGCTGCCCGCTCTCCTAATTCAGGGATTGTTATGCAGCTGCACCTACAATACAATGGACAAGGTAGATGGGTGAGGAGGAGTGGGGGCATCAGAAAGGTTCAGGAGCTGTGTCCCTGTGATCTTCTGCTGAATTCAAGGCTTGCATGCAGTCAAGAAACACACAATCAAATGTTCCCCAAGCACACTGAACTAGTCTTCTGTTAGAGTTGTTTGGACACTGTTGAAATTGTTTGGACAGCAACACCATTTTTATCTGCTTCAACTGGATTCTATATCAGTCAGTGATATAAACTGTTACAGGTAATCCAGGAACTAAAACTGAAAAGAACATATAGACAAACTTTGGTGAAGCATTTCTAATTTTACATCTCTCTGTGAAATTTGAGATCCCAGATAACAGAGAAATATTAGCTTTGAGGGGGGCTGGCATTTGGCATGTGTATGTTCTTCTCCTCTTCTATATCTAGAGCACTATGACAACATGCTTTGCAACTGCTGACGCCTCCCCAGAACCATCTGTCAACCTGTCTAGACAGCATTTGATGTCCACAACCAGGCTGGCAAGTCGCCATGTGGTCAAAATGTCTGTCATAGTCCTGGCTCTATATTACTAAAAATCAAATCACTCACTACTAAAAGACTACTTATCTCCAACCCCAAAGGCATATCCTCAGTGTGAGAGGACCATGGTCCATCATCTGAGAAGGGAGTCCCTTCAAAGAGATCACATCCCTTCTCCTAAGCCTCCAACCTTGAGATTCTCACACTCTGCAGCAGCAGAAGAGCAGTCAGCACAAGAGTGTAACTTTCAAAAAGTCAACCCTAGCCTCAAGAGAACCCAACCTGCTCCCTGAGCCCTCACAGCTCCATTAATTGAGCACACACCCATGATTTCTGCCCAAGGGGCAGACATTCATTTGTATGTCAAGTAGAAAAACATTTTAAAATCTCAGCCGATCCTAACACAAGAAGATTTGAATCAACCACAATGAATTGTGATAGGGGGCTTCTGGTGATAGTTAAGCAAAATACTCTTGATATCTTTGACCAATTCTGCAGTCACTGTTACTCCACCCCCAGGCTTTTGCTGTTGTTGGATCAAGCAATCGATTTCCCATCAGTTGATGTGAGGGTGCATTTTGACCCACGGCTCCCTCAAATTCTCCCTGCACCTTCTGAATTTTGTTTTTTAAAGATATTTCCTGGTGGCTTTTTGTGACAGAGTAGAGCCATGGAAAGGTGAGGTCAATGCACTTGCGACTTGGATGTGCATGTGTAAACATGCCTTTTAAATTGAAGGGTGGCTGTGTCAGCCAAAATGCCCATCTATATGCAGCCAAAGAGAGCTTGAGTTCAGGCTGCCCACCACCACCACCAGCAGAAACATAATACAAGGAACCTTGTTACTGAAGAAGCTGATTTTCATTCATACTTGTATATTTGTCAAAAAGATTAGATCCTATCAAAGTAATCCCTAATAAGAGTTAATTGGTGCACTTAATTGGGATCAGATTCTTAATTGAATTAATTTTCCTGTAGCCTTCAAATATCTTACAAGATTATCTGTGCTCATATATTCTCATATAAACCGACTAAAATTATATGTATGACTTGAAAAATGCATTTTAGCCACTTTTAATCATGACAACAATGTATCAAAAATTATGATTTTAGTGATTTTAACTACCCGCAGATTGATTGGGTCAATATGTGTTCTGGTCGAGAGAAAGAGACTGAGTTTCTTGATGCTCTCAATGACTGTGCTATGGAGCAGATGGTCTCAGAACCTACCAGGGGTGGGGCGATCCTGGATTTGGTTCTAAGTAATGCCCAAGACTTGGTGAGAGATGTAAAAGTGATCGCACCGCTTGGGAGCAGTGACCATAACGTTATTGATTTCACCATTTGTATAAATAGGGAGTTGCCCCAAAAGACCGGCACAACCACATTTAACTTTAAAAGGGGTAAATTCTCTGAGATGAGGAGGCATGTGAAGAGGAAACTGAAAGGAAAGGTAAATACGGTCAAAACCCTTGGGGAAGCTTAGAGGCTATTTAAAACTACAATCCTAGAAGCTCAGATAAAATATATACCACAAGTTAGGAAAGGCACAAACAGGTATAAGAAGAGGCCTGCATGGTTAACAAACAAAGTAATGGAAGCTGTAAAAGGTAAAAAGGACTCCTTTAAGCAGTGGAAAACCAGTCCAAGTGAGATTAATAAAAGGGAACACAGGCTGTGGCAAAGCAAATGCAAAACTGTGATCAGGCAGGCAAAAAGGGACTATGAGGAGCATATTACAAAAAACATAAAGACCAACAATAAAAATTTCTTCAAATATATTAGAAGCAGGAAACCAGCCAGGGAGGCAGTGGGGCCCTTGGATGACCATGAGGTAAAAGGATTACTGAAGGAGGATAGGGAAATGGCTGAGAAGCTGAATGCATTTTTGCCTCCGTCTTCACTGTGGAAGATGAGAAGTGTTTGCCTGCTCCAGAACCACTAATTTTGGAAGGGGTGTTGAAATACCTGAGTCAGATTGAGGTGACAAAAGAGGAGGTCCTACAACTGATAGACGAATTAAAACTAATAAGTCACCAGGTCCGAATGGCATACATCCAAGAGTTCTGAAAGAACTCAAAGTTGAACTTGTGGATCTTCTGACAAAAATCTGTAATCTTTCATTGAAATCTGCCTCCATTCCTGAGGACTGGAAGGTAGCAAATGTCACCCCCATCTTTAAAAAGGGTTCCAGAGGAGATCCAGGAAATTACAGGCCAGTCAGTTTGACTTCAATACCGGGAAAGTTGGTAGAAACCATTATCAAGGACAGAATGAGTAGGCACATTGATGAACACAGGTTATTGAGGAAGACTCAGCATGGGTTCTGTAAGGGAAGATCTTGCCTCACTAACCTGTTACATTTCTTTGAGGGGGTGAACAAACATGTGGACAAAGGAGACCCAACAGATGTTGTTTACCTTGACTTCCAGAAAGCTTTTAATAAAGTTCCTCATCAAAGGCTCCTTAGTAAGCTCGAGAGTCATGGAGTAAAAGAACAGGTCCTCTTGTGGATCAAAAACTGGCTGAGTAATAGGAAGCAGAGAGTGAGTATAAATGGGCAGTCTTTGCCGTGGAGGACGGTAAGCAGTGGGGTGCCGCAGGGCTCAGTACTGGGTCCCATACTCTTTAACTTGTTCATAAATGATTTGGAGTTGGGAGTGAGCAGTGAAGTGGCCAAGTTGGCAGATGACACTAAATTGTTCAGGGTGGTGAGAACCAGAGAGGATTGTGAGGAACTCCAAAGGAATCTGTTGAGGCTGGGTGAGTGGCCATCAACGTGGCAGATGAGGTTCAATGTGGCCAAGTGCAAAGTAATGCACATTGGGGCCAAGAATCCCAGCTACAAATATAAATTGATGGGATGTGAACTGGCAGAGACTGACCAAGAGAGAGATCTTGGGGTCGTGGTAGATAACTCACTGAAAATGTCAAGACAGTGTGCGATTGCAATAAAAAATGGCCAACGCCATGCTGGGAATTATTAGGAAGGGAATTGATAACAAATCAGCCAGTATCATAATGCCCCTGTATAAATCGATGGTGCGGTCTCATTTGGAGTACTGTGTGCAGTTCTGGTCGCCGCACCTCAAAAAGGATATTATAGCATTGAAGAAAGTCCAGAAAAGGGCAACTAGAATGATTAAGGGGTTGGAACACTTTTCCTATGAAGAAAGGTTGAAATGCTTGGGACTTTAGCTTGGAGAAACGTCTCCTGCGGGGTGATGTGATAAATGTTTACAAGATAATGCATGGGATGGAGAAAGTAGAGAAAGAAGTACTTTTCTCCCTTTCTCACAATACAAGGACTCGTGAGCATTCGATGAAATTGCTGAGCAGTCAGGTTATAATGGATAAAAAGAAGTACCGGTACTTCTTCACCCAAAGGGTGATTAACATGTGGAATTCACTGCCACAGGAGGTGGTGGCGGCTACAAGCATAGCCAGCTTCAAGAGGGGATTGGATAAAAACATGGAGCTGATATATATATCTCTGAACTGTTTCAAGACTATACTGATCCAAGGTCACTTTATTGCTTTCCCTCATATCTAAACATTTACTGAAAGCAGCACAATCATCTTTTTTGTGCATTCTTATGCAACCTGACTGAGTTCAAGTTCCTACCCCTGTCCTTGCTGCATGACTAGTTCATGACTGAACCATGAACCAACCCCAAAACAGGATGCTCATTTATGAAACAAAGCAGTTCATGAGGTTTGTGGCCTTGTAAATCCCATTGCAAGGGACCACTCTTCCTTTAAACAGGGTTTGCAGAAAGCATGAAAAACAGTCGAGTGGCAGGGATTAAGTTACTTCTCAGCTGTTTTCAACTGTTTTGTATGCGGCTATTTTTGTGCTGCCATACAGCTGTTTCAGGGTGTCTTGTACAGTCCCTTTAAACATTAGAAGGACTGCAGAAGGCAGCCCAAAAACAGTGGCCAGGAGAAAGACAGGGATCACCCAGCAAAGAACTTCCTTTCCATCTTTCTGCTCGCAGCAGCAAGCCAAAGCTAGCAGAAAGGTGGAGGTGAAATGGTCCTGGGAAGGGACAAGTCCTTCATTTAAACCCTCCTTGCTGCTCCCTTTGAAAAGCTGTAGGGAGCTGAAAGCCGGGTTTAAATGGCTCTGAGCCATTTAAACCAAACTGCTGAGTGGTAGGGAGCTACCAGCTGCTCAGTTGTTGCTTGTGAAGAGCAGAAAGCAGATGGTTACCATTGAGAACTACTACGAATTGCACCAAAATTCATGGTAGTTCATTCCAGTTCTTCAGTTCACAAACTCTGGGTTGAAAACCCTGAACAGCCAAAATTCATGACAAACTTTGGTTCATCAGGCAGTTCACACTCATTCCTAATTCCTTGATATCAACCACATGATCTCTGAACTGTTTCAAGACTATACTGATCCAAGGTCACTTTATTGCTTTTCCTCATATCTAAGCATTTACTGAAAGCAGCAAAATCATCTTTTTTGTGCATTCTTATGCAACCTGACTGAGTTCAAGTTCCTACCCCTGTCCTTGCTGCATGACTAGTCTGCTCAGCTGGCAGTTGTGTAAATAAACAATCAAATAATAAAGTAATAAATAATTGTTATGTTTTAATAAAATCCTACCCTCTAGTGACCATTTAAGAAGCACTTAGCAACTATAATGGCTACTAGTGAGTTTGAACCGGCAGCATCTTTATGTATGCACAGTTTTGCAAAAACCAGTACAAAGCTGTTTGGCAGGTGTTTGCAGAATCACAGCTATTTGGCATGAATAAACAGACCAGATGACTGACTTACATCTAATCAACATATTCACAATGAAATTCACAACTTGGTGTGGATGAGGTCTTTACCACATAAGCCTTTACAAAGTGATGATAACCAACTATTCGCTTCAGATATAGTTTCCCAGTCATAAAACACAGAAGAGAGAATGGAACATAGAAGCCATGATACTCCTGCCTTCATACTCATTGTTAGAAGTTTCAGTCTTTTTCTGTCTTAATATGAAATACCATGCATCTTCCAGAGAGAGCAACTTGACAGTTGACATTTTCTTCTTTTGCTTTGACTCCAGCTACTAATTGCATATTTACAATCCTTCAATCAAGAGGAAAAGAGAAACAGATTAGAAAATTTTAGTCTGTCACTGGAATGATAAAACACAATGAAACATCTACTCATTAAACAGAAAGGACTTTTATAACATTAATAGTATTATAAAGTGTATCAAGGTATTATTAATTTTGAAGGAAAGCAGGCCTGCACAAACAATAAGTCATTTTGGCAGTTGCTATGAAGTCTATTACTAAATATTATGTTTACTTGTCTGGGCTCCATTTATAATATAAGATCTATGAAAAACAATCTTCCATCTAACCAATTGAGATTTTCTCTGTTATAAACTATGGGCTAATGGAGTGAAACTCTGATACATTGGGAATGTAGATTTTTAAAAACAGAATGATTAGCAACTTGGGTGATGTCTATGAAAATCGAAGGACCACATCCATGAAATAAAAGTTTAACACAAGATTTTAATTAGACTATTAAATGTTTCTTTTTGATGTTAATATAGGCTAAAAAGCAGGTCTTTCAATTGGTGATTACCTTTTTAGAAGCCACTGAAAAAGGTATTTGTTTATCATGCAAATTAAAGTACAATAGTTATCTTAATTTCTTCACTGTAATCACCAATTAAGCCCCTCTTCCCACACAAGAATTTAATTCCAGAAGCCATACAAGACATTGTTCAGCTTTTGTCTGTGTTGGTTTTGATTCTGGATGCAATCAAGCAAGTTGACAGTATATGATTATATATGATCTCCCTCTGCGGGAAACTATTCCAATATTATATTTGCACTCTTCCATTCATTATTAGCAATCATGTGTCTGTGAACTTATATTGCAGTGTTGCAACTGGCATTTTGAAATACTGTAATTCTTTCCTTCTCAGAGTCAGCTCTGAAATTCATAATAGATTTAGTGCACTCTGGGCTATTTTATTCAATACATGTTCATAACGCCAACATTTTGGGGAGTTATGTGTATATACTGAAAAAAGAATAAAGCTTGTAACATACTGATGAAAATATAACATTACTCTGAAACATGGAGGATATAAAGCAGGAATAGAAATGATGCTGCAAGGAGCAAGAAGGAAAAATGTGATAGGACCAACCAGATTGGGATTTGGGTGTGGTGATGTTATTTTGTAAAATGGTGAGGTGCTGGGCATCAGGTAGATTGTGGTAGCTCTATGCAGGGATCATTTCAAAGCAGGAGCTGCTTCGTGTATTAGGCCACCTCCCCTGATGTAGCCAATCCTCAAAGAGCTTACAAAAAAGAGCCCTGTAAACTCTTGGAAGATTGGCTACATCAGGGGTGTATGGCCTAATATGCAAAGGAGCTCCTGCTACAACATGACCCCTGGCTCTATGTGCCAAGGCAAATGTTACTGTATATATATGCTTAGATGACCCCAGTAATTATGGGTTCACATGTTCAGTGCTTTTTTGTAGAAAAAGCCCAGCTGGAACTCATTCGCATATTAGGCCATGCCCCCTGACACCAAGCCAGCTGGAATTAGTTTCTTTGTGTTCCTGCTCAAAAAAGCGCTGCACATGTTTCAGTTTCCATTTAAGCTCCTGTATTTCTAATAATATACATTTTGAATTGTGTTTCTTAGGATGACTCTTAAACATGCAACATTATATGTATGTTGTGCTAATCCCATAGATTTTCTCTAAAGATCATTTCCATGTAAGTATAATTCCAATATGCAATTTTTATTTTTATTTTTTTTTGCAAAAAATAGAGGAGAGAACTATGCAAGCCACTTTGCATCCCAACTGGGAAGAAAGACAGAATATAATAGTAATGCAAATAAATAAATATTCCAAAAATGTTGCAAAGCAAGATATTTAAGAGTGCAGTGCTAAGAACAGTCTGGAATCTATTTATGTTGCCTGGGGTTAGCATAATATGGAGATATGCTGGTGTATCTGGAGATGTGCCAACATAGTCTGCTAATGCTGTGCTGATGTAAATCCAGCACTAGAGTGGTTGTACCAGTATTGGGGCCCAAAATGGACAGCACCAGAGTCATGCCAAAGAAAGAGGAGAATTTACTTGGCAGCCTAAGCTGTTTCAGTCAATGTCAAGCCTCCATGGCTGGAATGACATTAGTCCAGCAAAAATGCTGTTATGAATATATGGAACTCAATGGAAGCAGAAAATAAATGCCCCTTCTCTGCTTGTCTCCCACATGCCTAATCAGAAAGTCATGGTGCAGTTTAGGACTAGGTAGTCTATCATAGAACTTCTAGGCACTATATTAACCCCAGCCAGGATACTCATACCTCAAATTATGGGCATGGATGGTGTTATACCCCTCTGGCATCATGCCATACATACTTAGAACATATATGACCTTAATGAGAGGATGGCTAAGGAGAGGATGGCTAAAAAAGGAGGATGGCTAAAAAAGGAGCACTTTGGGTAAACAGCCAAGGATTGGAACAAACAGAACAGTTTTCTGCTCAAAACCTTTAAAGGTACACTACTTCAGGACACAAGCACTAACCTTGGCCTCCAGTCTTCAACTAGAGATGTAAAGACAAGGCAATCCACACAGGTGAACAAGGGAAAAGAATTTCAAACTTCACTGCTACAAATGTCTCCTCTGTCCTACAGTGTATACATACTATGTATTGGCTCAACAACTCTACTTTCCTCGGCATCTGCTAGCAGTGTCTCTCAAACCTGGGGCACAGGAGAAGTATTTCATTCAGGGAGAAAAGGCAAGGTGTGTACAAAATGTTGTTTTTTATTTCTTAAGAATATGCCAAACATGAACTAAAACACTTTCAGAACCAAAACAACTTCAGCACTGAAGTTTGCTAACTGCTGTTTCTGACTGCTGTCTCCACTTTCCCAAAATGCTGCATGGTTCAGTCTTAAAGGGGCAGCAGCATATATATTTTAAAAAGCAAACATAAAATCAACAACTACTCTTTATCACAACTGCTTAGTGCAGACATTAGGCTCCCTTTAAGATATGCTGGCACTGCATCACTGAAGTGCTGGTGTGATGTCATGCCCCTGTGATGTCCCCCATGGAAGCAAAGGACACAGGAGGCACAATCAAATTTTGGGGAGGGGCACAAGAAAGCATCACCAGATTACAATGATTGACACAGTTACAAGAACACAAAAATTTTGATTAGATTACCTGAAAACCTAATATTTGGTTGGATTTATTAAAAGTCTGTGGACCTTTTGATGGATTTTATGTAAGCCATTAGTTTTGCTTCTTTTTCATCCAAATTCACTTTGGTATTCTAGGATAGTTAGAGTGAACTACTCTCAACCATTCTATGTAGCAACAACAAATAGTTTTTCTTGTGTTTCTTGAACACTATACAAGATCATGCCCAGGGCTATTCATTGATGCATTGTTTAAAACACTTTGTCTCTTTTAAATGTCCTATGTATGAGACAGATTGCAAGTAGGTGGAGTTGAATGGCATATTCTGGTATACTCTGTATTTCAGAACATCCCTCCAGTTGTCAACAACTGTAGCCTCTAGAAGTATGGTTTCCATTTGACTTTTTGAAATATGAATCGAGCATTGTTGCCAACACATATTTTTTTCCTGTCAAAACATTTCACTTGTTCCTAGATCTGCAGACAGTTTTTGGGTTACATCTTTCCCTGGGTTTTATTGAAACAGGATCTTCATTCCTTTTGAAATCATTTTTCATTAGTGAGCAAGCAAAAGCAGATTCTCTACCCGGAAAGTGGCAGCACCTGGCTTATAGATATGCCATCCGTTCTTATTTTCTGTGTGATCATTTCTGATAATTGGAGGATGAAAACCAAAGCAGCAGTTACATTCAAATCAGGTAAGCAAAGACACAATCATAGTATTTCTTATAAGCATAAGTGCTGTTTGTTGACTTTGCAAAGGGAGGAAAGTTGACTTAATAGCACCAAGTTTCTCCAAGGGTCTTTTTCTCTTGCATTAGCTGATCATTATAAAATGAAATGATGGCGGTCCTTCCCCAACAGTTAATTTATAGTGTAAGAAATGCACAGATGTTACTCATTTGTTGTGGGGCAGCATTTTTTGAAGACAGTACTCTTGAAAGAGGGATACCAGTTTCCCCAGCATTCAAGAGGCAATATTTAATTGCTGAGACAATGTGATTGATAATACAATTGACAATGCTCCTGATAGGATTCTACCACTCTACCATACCATTTTGTATCCTTGTTACATCTGTATGTGTTGAAACTGAGAGCACTCCTGATAAGTCAATTAGGAATTGCACCACAGCTTTCTTATAAATAATAATTAACAGCATTCTTGGATGATAACAATTAATAAGGGCTAAAGTATGTATGTGTGTGATAATAAACAATTTGTTTTAGTGGGGAAAAAGCAACCAGGTTGCTAAGATGCATAAAGAACTGAACTGAAATATAATACAATGTCATTCTATAAATCAATCATTCTCATCTGGAATACTTTTGCAGTTCTGGTAACCTCATCTCAAAAAGGATATTGCACAACTGAAGAGGTTTCAAACAAGGCCAATGAGAAAGATCAAGGACATATTGAAACTCTCAAACACATAGAAATTGAAAAATTGGAATTGTTTATCTTGAAAGGGAGACAAATAAGACAGTACAAAATATGATCATATGACATATTGAATAGTATTTAGAAAACATATCAAGATCTACAGTTATTTACATCTCATAACTCAAGAAAAGGGGAACAGTAAATGAAACATACAGAGCATCTGGACCACATTGCAAAAAAACACACACATTAAATGAGTAATACTGATATATGAGTTTCCACTCTGTTGTTGTGTGGGTTCTGGTTTTGCTCTCCCTCCATTTCCATAAAGGAAAGATGCTGAGGGTGAAGCACATTAACCCAGCCAGTCTAATTCAGGGACAGGAACTGTATTTACATATGCTCTCTACCTTTGCATGGCACTTGCATGCTGAAGCTGCCCAGGGTGGATGTGCTTCTGGTTGTCCAGCACAGCAATTTGCTTATGTATTCTGCCTCTTTGGGATTTGGCTCTAAACTGGACATTAAAGTATCCTTTATTTTGAACCACCCTTTTCTTGGTGGCTTGAAGGCATGGTGTGCCTGGGTTTATTCCTAACCAGACTGGGCACGTTTTGCCCTTTGTGGCTTCAGGCTATGGTTGGTCAGAGTTTGAAGGCACCTTTCTTAGTCTGGCACTCTGGTCTTCTGTTGCTGTTAGTCTGGCACTTTGGTCCACTGCCAGTCTCAAGATTTGGCTTTTGTGTGGGAACAATTGGTCATGGACAGTGGCTATTTTTAGTAGGGATGGGCACGAGCTGGCTCACAAACTAAAATTCATTATGAATTTTGGCCAGTTTGTGGTTCACGAAGCAATGTTCGTGGTGAAGTGACTGGCACAAACACTCCACAGTTTTATTCTGTTCCTGGCACTTCATGAATGGATGCATTTCCAGACAGACTGATTCCACTCAAATAAACTGTTTACAAAATTTCAGAGGAACAGGGGAGGTGGAATTCTCCAGCCTTGGAAACACCATCACAAGACCTCCAGAGCTTAAAAGGCATGGCTGGCTGCCAATAACACAGTTCCCATTCTGCTCTATGGGATCAGAATATATCAGCTAAGCTCTGCAGCCTCTCCTCTGTTGGCAGTTAGAGAGGAAGGGAACTTGTTAACAGCAGAGCACATTCATTTATTCCTCATTGTGAACACCTCTATCATGCTGGGATTTGGGTATTAGGAGGACTCAGGGCTCTAAGCCACTCTGCGGAGCAGAGGGGCTTGGCTACTGGGTTGCTTGGCTGAGGGCCCACATTTTATACTGTCTTTACTGTGAATTTCTCACCTCTGCTGCAGTTAGGTAGACTCAAGGTTCTGAGCCAACCTGTCACTGTGTTTATGCAAAGTGGTGGGGTTTAGCTACTGGTTGCCTTGGGTGAGGACTCACATTTTATAGCCTTCTAATTGTCTATTTCTCTCTTCTGCTGGATTTGGTTGTTAGATGGATTCAGGGCTCTGAGCCACCCCCTCTGCTCAATCTGAGCAGTGGGGCTTAGCTTCTGGGTGCCTTGATAGTGAACTCCTCTCCCTTGCTGTGGTTTGGGTGTTAGATGACTACTCAAAAGAGGTGGGGCCAGATGACAGCCTTGCATGACCACTATTCCAGGTGGCTAGCATTGGCAGGGTTGCTTTAGACTCAGGTCTTTTCTGGCATAAAGAAAACTAGAACATGTGAATGTAATTCATGTATTCTGCCAAGATGGTGGCTGGGTATTACTTAGATATTGACCACTTGGTGACTAAAGTGGCAGCAGATTTATGCATGAGTGCTTTATATGTAGTGGTTCTCATCCAGGATTACAGTATGCCTGGGGATGGTGAACAAGAAAACCTTTGCAAACGCACGTCTGATAGGAAGGGTCTGAATAATACTCTTATGGCGGTGGAAAGTGCATCAAATCACAGCCAACTTATGCCAACTCTATAGGGTTTCCAAGTCAGGAGATTAACAGAGATGGTTTGCCATTGCCTGCTTTTGCATCACAGCCCTGGTGTCCCTTGGTGTTCTTTCATCCATATACTAACCAGGTCCAACTCTGCTTCGTTTCTGAGGTCTGATGAGATCAGGCTAGTCTGGGCCATCCGGGTCAGGGTGGATAAGAGCATTACCTTATTACATTTGAATTCATTCTTCAGCTGTTGGGTGTATATCCCAAAGAAGATGCTTTGCACTGAAGGATTTTCTTTAGTTTTCAGAACTCCAGGTCAACTACTTAAGAGAGGTGGGACCAGATGAGAGCCTTGCATGACCACTATTCCAAGTTAACGGCCATTAACTTGATATCATGGAGAAATTAAGTAGGTAGTTAGACAACAAAGAGTCAAGAAAATTAGGGAATGGACAGTGCCACCCTAAATAGAATTACAGATTTCTAATTTATGAGGATGTAACTCTGCTATGAATTACACTCTGGTCCATTTAAAGAGTTTTATATATAGAAGATGAAGAAGACATTGGATTTATATCCCGCCCTCCACTCCGAAGAGTCTCAGAGTGGCTCACAATCTCCTTTTCCTCCCTCCCCCACAACAGACACCCTGTGAGGTGGGTGGGGCTGAGAGGACTCTCACAGCAGCTGCCCTTTTAAGGACAGCCTCTGCCAGAGCTATGGCTGACCCAAGGCCATTCCAGCAGCTGCAAGTGGAGGAGTGGGGAATCAAACCCGGTTCTCCCAGATAAGAGTCCGCACACTTAACCACTACACCAAACTGGCTCTCTTTGAAGAGCATAGAATTATTTATCCTTTATCTTATCCCAAGAGAATATCCATCAATGAGAATAATGGTGGGAAGTGCTGATGTACAGTCAAGCTTCTCTTGGCACACCGTTGAGTATATGGACCAATAAAAGGTAGGTGTGGGGAAAACATCAACTTGGGCTTGGAGTCAGATGAGATTGCTCATAATGCATGTATACATGTATTTCATCCCAGAAAGCAATATAACCTACACAATGGAAATGTGGTTTAATATGCATGCTTGTAAGTACTTCAGTTCAATTTTCAGTGTGTGGCATCTCCATTTCAGGAATGATTAAGCAAAACAAACAGTGAAATCATGATGAAACACAAATGGCAGCAATTTATGATTTCTGTAGAAATAACGCAACAGCATGTATGTGTTTACCTTAGTTAAAAGATCTGTGGAAATAAAGAGATGCTTAAGAGCATGTTTTATTTCGTATCAATTTGCAGAACAGATTTTATGATTTATCGTTTGAAATAGTTGTTCTTAGGAAGCAATCCTCTGCCGGTCTACTCATAAGTAAGTCCCATGTTAGTCATTGGACATACAAAAGTATTCTTAAGACTGCAATCTTAATACATGTATTCCTTCAAGAGTTTAGAAATGCTAAATGATAATTTCATGCTGTGAATTTAACTTGTAGTTTAACATGTGCAGTGCACAGATATGTTGTGTATTTAAGGAGAAACACTTGTTTTCTGTACAAATCCCTAGATAGTGTCCTGCATTTCACTTGGAAACATGCCAGACCAGTGTGTTTTGTTAAAGAACAGCAATATGAAATGTATCCATTTTTAAGGCAGACTGACATACAATATTTACCAAAATCTGAACCACATGTTTGCAAACGTTTACATCACAGAAGGTGGTTCTTCTGTGCTTGCATCTGGAAACATCCACATCTCAGAGAAAGGCTTTGTTAAATGCATACAAAAGGTATTAAACTCCTTTTTTGTGGGGGCACAAATAAGTCACTCCTCCTATTGATCTAATAAAATTCTCAAGCTTATTAAATAGTCTGGTCACTCATGCTTGTTTATTCATTCAATGACTACCTCAAGGGATGATATTACTTATCTCTTCAGACACAATGCTATGTAATGAAGACATTTTACATATTCCATTGAAAGTCATTTAAGTGTAGAATCATAGCTAATAATTCCCTAATGGTGGTGTCCAAATGGAACGCTCCCATTGGCTGACGGGTGCACTCCACAAACCATTGGCCCATCATATGTCAGTCACCACCTCTGGGTTCCCATTGACTGACTCCCCTGTCCCCTGCCTACTGCAGACCTAGGAACACTGAGCAAACTGCCATAACAGTCTTACCTCAGAGACAGGCACATCTCCAACACTTCTCTGTGTCCTCTCCATCAACCAGATTCAGAAAGGGCTGCTGTTCTACTGTGGCCTCACAAAGTGTTTCCTCAGAGGCCACAGTGGCTGCCTCTTTCCTGTCACTCCTTCCCTCTCTCCTTCCCTCAGCCTCACTCCAGGTCAAGTGAAGATTGAACCACTGGAGAAGCTGCTAGCCAGAGGCTGTTGCCAGAGCTGCTAGCCAGAAGCTGTTCCTAGCAATAAAGGGAGAGCCCTTAGCTGAATAGAATGCCTTAGAGTCCACCCTCCAAAGCAGTTATTTTCTCCAGGGAGAGATATCTGTTATCTGGAGTTCAGTTGTGATCCAACTTGATGCCACCTAACTGGCATGACTTAACTAGGTCTAACTGCTTGCTCCTGTTCAGCAGCAGCCAGTGTGACTTACCAGTTGCCAACCCCATGTTGAGAAGTTCTTGGAGATTTGAGGGGGGAGCCTAAAGAGGGTAAGGCTTGAGGAGAAGTGGGACCTCAGACAGGTACAAAGCCATAGACTCTACCCTCCAAACTAGCCATTTCGTCTTGGAGAACCACTGTTGACAATCTCCAGGTGAGGGGTGGAGATCACTCAGAATTACAACTGCTCTCCAGATGGCAGAGATCAGGTCCCCTTGAAGTGTGTGGGGGGGGGTGAATGCCTTCACTTGGGTGAGTGGGTGGGAAGACAGCAAGGGTGGGGGGGGCACTCGCCCAGAGCCTCTTTCTAGAGCCAATTGTATTTTTCTTCACAATGGTTCTTAATCCTAGTAACATGATAAATGTGTATATTTGAACTAATCATTGTAGTCATGTGCTTCAACGGAACACATGCTGTGTTATGAAGAGAACATGAAATAATTGGGAAAAAATCAGTAGAGCAACTAACAGTTCTATTATCTACTAGTACAGAGACACATTTTTGAATGTTGGAAGCACCCCCAAGAAAAATTATAATATGTGAATGAGTAAGTATTACCCACATCACCATTTTCCATGTGTCTTTGTTAGCTCTGTACTGTACTATTGCTGTTGGTATAAGATAAATGTCATTTATAAAACTTTCCTGAAAAGCAAACTGTATATTTATTTATATTTAAATGTGTAGACTGCTGTGAATGTACTTATGAACATGAGCATATACAAGCACAATCTGGCACACTGTTTATAGATAAGTAATATAACACATTTACTAAAATATATATATTTTTCATCATGGCCATATCTGCAGACACCTTAATCTGTGGCTGGGGACCATGTACAGACTATAGACATTTTCCTGCAAAATTGGGTGACTCTTCAGGTTTGCAGAAAAATCATAAACTGGTGAGGGGGAAGATAGAGGGGTAGTGGTGAAATCAAAGAAAACAAAGGCGTGTTTGCACATTTACCATAGCTACAGGCCTGAAAGGGGGGTGGGTGGATATGCCAAGCAGTAAAACGGCAGGAATGCAGAGTAAAGAACAGAGGGATGGGGAATATGGCAAGGAAAGGGGATAGGCAGGCACAATGGCAAGGAGAGTAAGCAGGCCCATAGCTAAGCTTTATTGATTGGGGGGCCTTTGGAAAAGTCAAGGGGCACCAAGGGAGAGGGTGGGAAAGACAGCAGGAAGAGCAGTGGCAGGACTGACAGCAAGCCACCACTGTTCATGCTGCCTAGAACCCAGGCTGAATAGACACCTTCCACCCTTGCAATGCCAGCCTCTCATCTGAGTCTCCTCCCAGGCCCTCTTGAGCAGCATACTGGAGGAAGTTCCCAAGAGCCAGTGGCTGGCCGGCTGGGCTGACTCACCTTGCTTCCTGAATGGCATGGCAGCGGAGGATGGTGGCCAGATGGACCCTCCCTTCCTCCTCCTTCTGGAGTGGCAGGCTCCAGAAAACACTCCAGCCAGACAGCAGGCAGCAAGGAGGAGCCTAGCCAGTGAGCCCTGTAAACCCAGCAGCAGGTTCCAGAAGAAGTCTCCAGCCATATGGCAAGCAGCAAGGAGGAACCCTGCATGGGCACCCTCCCCACCTTCTTCTCCCACACTTCTGCTTGACTGGGGCCTAAGAGAGGCCATGCTTGCACCACTTGAAGATCCTCCATGGGCAACTCGGGAGCCCTTAGTCAGGGGGCCTCAGACATAAGCCGGGGGGGTGGGGGGGTGGGCAGGGCCACCATGGCTATGGGCCTGAGAGTAAGTAGTAGAAAGTCAAAGTGAGGAATGAAAGGGCAGTAGGAGTTCAACATAGAGATGTGGGCCAGTGTTGGGGTAAAAGAAGGAATATAGCATGGTAGAAAAAATGGGAGGATGATATGGCAGTGAGAAGAAAGGGCAGAGAAAGGTGGTAAAGCAACAAAAGCTGGAGTAGAAAGCAAAAACTAGTGAGGGAATTTCCCTGTGAGTTTCTCACAGGACCCTACTTGTTTGTATTTAAGTTGTTCTTATGTCATGAGTAAACCATTCTATTCTATCCTGATTTACGGAAACTTGTCTGTGGCAATACAGTATACCCAGTTCCTTTGGTGCAGGGGCAGAGCTGGCGCTGTAGCACCCTCCAGAATTCTGTTCTTCCCTGGCAGACAGGCCTGGAGGGGGTGGGTTCACTTTTACCCAGCTTTCTCTTTCTCAGGCCTCCACGAGTCCTCTCCCTTTTGTAGTCTAGGGAGTGGCTGAGCGCTTCCTCCTTTGAACTTCCTGGACCTTCCTCCTTGGAAGGTTCCCCAGGGAAGGGATATCTCCATCTTCTCATTTTCCATCATGCTGGGTCTAGGCCCTGCAGACCATCAGGATTCAAAGCCAATGGGTCTGACATAGCCCTGCCCCACCCCACTGGTCTCCTCTAAAGGAACTGGGACTGCCTGTCCCATTTCCATCCCACCAGGTGCTTTCCCCTGGATGTGGCCTCCATGTCTAGGTAGGGTTGCCAAGTCCAATTCAAGAAATATCTGGGGACTTTGGGGGTGGAGCCAGGAGACTTTGGGGATGGAGCCAGGAGACATTGGCGGCGGAGCCAGGAACAAGGGTATGACAAACATAATTGAACTTCAAGGGAGTTATGGCCACATTTAAAGGGACCGCACATCTTTTAAATCCCTTCACTCCCTAGGAAATAATGAAGGATAGGGGCACCTTTCCCTCAGCCTCGCCTGGCCTCAGCGCCGCCACCACCACTCACCACAAGCCCCCCAGCCCTGGGCCGCTGCTGCTCCTGGCACATGCCTCGCTCTGCTCCTTTGCTCGTTCGCTCACTTATCGACGACGGGGGGTCAGGGAGGGATGGCATGGCATGGGAGGCAGGGAAGGCGTAGGTTCTCTCATGCCCAAGCAGGCAGCGCCAGCTCCTGCGGGAGGGAGGGAGGGAAGAAAAGCGGGAGGGCTAAGAGGAGGAAAGCGACCGGTGCTTGCACAGGGGACCTTTCCTTTTTCCTTGCCATTACCATTTAAACAAAGGCGCAATAAAGAACTGCAACCAGTCACAAAGCTCCAAGTCTACCGAATAGCCAGCACAGAGACGATCACCCTTGACGTTTGGAGTTGGCTACAGGGTGCAAAACTATACCAGGATAACCCCCAGACCAGACTCTTAAGAAAGATGTGTTTTTTTCCCCCATGGGGCATTTACATTTCTTATTACAGCAATAAAAGCTTGCATTCTGTGAAAATGAACACTTTGCATTCCCTCTCCCACTCCCCCACCATCCTCGCTCGGGGAGGAGAGAAAAATAACAAGCAGACTAGATCAAAGGCTGTGTCTTTGGAAGCAAGGGAGATTTGTTGCCTGGTGCAATGGTGCCACTTAATAAATACTTCTAAAAATGTGATCACAGTAGCTGAAACGGAAGAGGGCCAATGTCATAGGATGGGGGGAATTGCAAGGCTCTCCTAACAGCTAGTTTGTTGGGCTAGTTAAGGCAACAAAAATGAGAGAGAGAACATGCATACAAATAGGAGTCTGTTCTTTCTCTCTCCCACCCGACCTCTACCTCTTCCTGGGCCATTCTCTGGAGTTGTCGTTGCCAGGGTTAGACCTGGACAAGCTGCCTCTGGCCAGCTCCTTTCACCTTCTCCTCCCTACCAGGCAGAGTTAAGATACAGCTTTCCACGCAGGATGGCGGCCCAGGCATTGGCACACCCCCTACCCCCGCACACAAAGCGTGGCCCCGGATCAGTTCCCCCAGCTAAGCTGATGGGTGGCAAAGGGCTTCTTCCCCTGAAAACAAAGCAAAGCAAAGCGTGGGTACTGGAGACCCCACCCCCGCTGCTTGCAAAGTTACTAGCTCGCTTATTCCCCTCGCCAAGGAGCAGGCAGGCAGATCCCAGCCGGTGGCGTCAAAGGGCTCGAGCCCAACCTCTCCCCCCCACACACATGGCAAAGCAAAATGCGGGCATTGGGACCCCACCCCCGCTGCTGGCCCGCTTGTTTACATGCTGACTCCTGATTGCCCTCACAGAACCTAACTGGGAAACTCAATGGAGAAGAGTGACACTAAAATTGGCGCCGTTTCCTACCCCCCCCACCACCACCCCGCTTCTGGATTTTTGGACAGCGGGGGAGGAGGCTGCAAATTCGGGGGTCCCCCGCCAGGGTGGGGGCGTTGGGAAGCCTATGTCTAGGCTTTCCCTGTATTGGGCCAGATTCCTCCCTGCTTCCTTTACTGTTGCCATGCCTGTGGGATCCTTTGGGCCCAACTAAGACCTTGGTGTACTGCCTGCCTGCTCCCCTGGCTGGGCAGCCTCCAGTAAGGCCAGCTTCTGCAGAGCTGCCCTTGCTCTCACCACCTCTTCTGGAGGCTTTCCTGCCACTGTCTACTGTGGCTGCTCTGCTGCTATGGCATGCTTCAGTCTCTCTGGCTGCATTGGCTTCCTGCAGACCCCCACCCTGTCTGACCAAGTAGGTAAGTGTGGGAGTGCCACCTCTGGCAAGTTGCAACACACATTTGAGCTATCCAAAAGCAATGTTCTCTTCTTGGTAAGCTACTTGGCATTACAAGCAAGATTTTCTTATGCAGCATGCTTCCTAAAACTTGTTACTTTACCCACCTGTCATTACATCTCTTGAAATCCTGTATCTATGCCTCTGTTATTTCACTATTATCTATTATTGGAGAGGGGGATTTGGAGGAGAACCAAAATGGAAACAGAAAGAAACATTTATGCATACTCTCAGAGTTCATGTTTGTAGGGTGATTAATCAGACAGGTCCTTTAATATCAGATGAACAGTGGCAAAAGCAATCACTATAGTTTGAACTTTGCAAAGGTGAAAGAGGTATATCAAATTCTACTGGCTGATCCCATATTTTTGTAAAAGGTGCTGACAAAATCTACAAAAGATGCAGCAGGTCATCTGAAGGTTATTCCTGCTCTCAGTGGCATTTCAGTCACTTTCATTATCCAAGTCAGACACTTTTGTAATGTGGAAATTTTAGAGGCAGCAAGTTCCAATACATTCAGATTAATGGACATAAACTCTAAAGAAAATTTCTAAAGAAATGGTTTTGGCTCTCTCATCATTACTACTTTTGAAAATAAGTTCTTGCCAAGAGTTAATAAAAAAAAACCATTTTAAAATAATAGTATACAATTTTCAAATAACGCCAGAAGCAAGTCACAAGAAGATAAGCATTTTTTTAAAAAAGCCTGAGAAGGAACTACAGAAATAGTTAGTATATTGCACTATTCCTAGAATTAGCTCAAATGGTAGAACGTTTACTTAGGATGCAAAAGGTAACGAGAGTGATGTCCACATTCTCCAGTTTGCTTTGAGAGTCAATAATTAGAATTTCAGACCATGATGTAGGAGCCCTAGGTTTGAATCTCTACTATGACATAGATGCTTGCTGAGTGATCTTCGGCCAGTCATAGACTCTCAGCCCAACCTACTTGACAAGCTTATGAGAATAAAATGGAGGAGAGGAGAACCACGTAAGCCTCTTTGGGGCCCCATTAGGGAGAAAGGCAGGACATGAATGAAGTAAACACATAAATATGTTAAACTACTGGGGAAATCATTAAAAGACATTTATTTTTATTTTATTTTATTCAATTTACAGCCCTCCCTCCCCTTGTGAACAGGGCTCATGGCGGGTAACATCATATATAAAAACATGTTATACAATTAAGATAGCAATTTCATGTACAATAAATAAGATAAAATACAGCTACATTTTTAAACTATTTGATGGCATAAGCTCCCGGAGCGAATAACTATCTTAAGATCTATCTTAAGAGAAAGAAAGGAGAGCAGAGGAGCAGGGCAGGGGGGTGGGGGAGAGAAAGGAGGCAAAATTTAACAAAATTTATTTCCTGCCTTTCTAGCCTAAGAAATTAATATGTCATAAAATCACATTTTAAAATCATTAAAACCTACTTCCCCTGAAACACACATCATTAAAATAACAGGAAATAGCTAAAATACATTCATTTAAAAATAGAGCCACACTGTTCTCACCTGTGTTTTCTCATCTCAATCACACACACACACACAAATCTCACTACCATCTTGAATCTGAGTTGAAAAGCAAAGCCCTTTGAATGAATTTCAGTCGGCAAACTTTTATGCCATTACTGTGGGGTGTGAGCACCTTTTGAAAATGGTAGTAGAACTTGCAAGTCATTGAGAAGGACATTTTGATCAATGAGCCAGTACTCATAGGATTTGCAATAGTCAAGGTTGCAATCCTAAGCAGTAAGCACCACTGGGAGTAAGCACCACTGAAAAAAAATAGGACTGGCTTCTGATTAGACCTGCTTAGGATTGCCCTTTTACTTTGGTTTAAACAAGATTGCAGCTTTATTGCCAAGTTTTTTTCTGAAGACATCTGGATAAGTGAATGTCCCAAGAGAATCTTCCTGAGATATGGCAATAGATAGAGAAATAAGGAAGGGTCCATGCCATAGTCATGCCAA
This sequence comes from Heteronotia binoei, assembly GCF_032191835.1. Lineage (NCBI taxonomy): Eukaryota > Metazoa > Chordata > Lepidosauria > Squamata > Gekkonidae > Heteronotia > Heteronotia binoei. The sequence goes on from NC_083229.1 coordinate 63,285,701, forward strand.
AATCCTCACTTCACTTTTCTTCTTAAGAGCTTTAAGAGAATGGTTTTTATGTCCACAATTTCATTCTTCTTTCTAGAATGAATTATGAGTGCTCTCAATATTCTAAATCATACATGATGAGCACAAATTTCATTCTGAATGCAAATGGTACTATGAAGGATTCTGTGGAGGAGCTGCATGCAAAAAGAGGAAGGATGAAAGAGGAAGGATCAAGTTATGCACATCGATGTGTGAACCAGCCCTAACAAACACTCTGTAAAGGGCACACGGCATGATGGAGTGAGCTCTTGGGTCTATTGGGATCTGGGGTTTTTCAGAAATCCCCAAAGTTTTTTTTTTCCAATAGACCAAAGAAAGACAGAAAGACAGAAAGAAAGAAAGAAAGAAAGAAAGAAAGAAAGAAAGAAAGAAAGAAAGAAAGAAAGAAAGAAAGAAAGAAAGAAAGAAAGAACACCTCTCTTCATGAAGGCTCATGATGGAATAAATGTTGTCAATCTCAATTGGATACATCACCACTCAGCCACTGAATTTCCTGCTCAGAGTTTACTAAATGGACAGAAAGAAAAAGTGAGAATGAGGTAGTTAGCTATGGAACAAAATGGAATACTAGCTAAAATCTAAGAATGGAATTCACATGGGTAGACACTAAAAGCAGAATTTCCAGCTTGCAACCAATACAATTCAGGAGAAATCATAGACTGTGATGGAAAAATAGGATGTAAATTACATGTGTATGCACTGCTGGCATGTGGTAGACTGGGGACATAAAAGAGATGTTTTGGATTAAAGACATATCACCAAGTTACATATTAGATATAAAATCAGCAGCTGTAGCTGATTTAATAAACTGGAAATTATATCTGCAGACATCAAAGATATGAAATTCATGTAATGATCACTGGCTGTTGGAAGAGCAATCTATACACAGATCACACATAAAACAACATTCAGTGTTTCTTCTGTAAAAGGCTAATATTTAATCAATACTATTTCAAACAGCACTGAGCATCTTAAGGAAATATTTTTCTTCCTTATATTTTGACAAACGAACTGATTATGCTGGTTGTAACACTAAATATTATTTGTAATGTAAATCAGAACTACATTTTAAACCAACCTCATATTTATGAAAAGCTTGCAAGTACATTACATCATGCAAATGAAAACAAATTGTTTACAAAGTATTAGGTGTGTTCAAAACCAGCTGATTCAATATTTGGAAACAGCTACCAGTCATTTAAGCAAAAAAGTCTTTTCTGTTTTCTGTTTATTGAACATATGAACATGAACATATGAAGCTGCCTTATACTGAATCAGACCCTTGGTCCATCAAAGTCAGTATCGTCTTCTCAGACTGGCAGCGGCTCTCCAGGGTCTCTAGCTGAGGTTTTTCACACCTATTTGCCTGGACCCTTTTTTTGGAGATGCCAGGGATTGAACCTGGGACCTTCTGCTTACCAAGCAGATGCTCTACCACTGAGCCACCGTATTGGATGGAACAGAGCTTGTTCAAAACATTTCTTAAATTGGAATATCTTCCAAATGACTTTTTCTAATAATTTCATCACAAGTTTTACATTTTATAAAAACAGGAAGATAAAGCTGGAGACTGGGCATGTTTTCTTTCACATATAATAACACAGAATATCAATTACTCATATCATCACCTAAAATATTTCATACTCTTTTGTCATTTGAAAACCTTTGAGGTTTAAAATAGTTCTCTTTCTTTCTTTGCTACTATTAAATGAAAAAGGTAAGATTGCTGAAGTCATGAACAATCACAACTTCAAGTTCAAAAAGAGTGTCAGTTTTAATTGGTTCGTTGCATATTTTTATAAAGTTTTGTACTCATTAAAATCAGAATTCAATGTCATTTTGGACATTGTAGTATATGTGAAATCAGAGAAATTTAGGAATTATATAGTCTGTAAAAAACCACAGACAGATATTCTTTATTACACATGTCAGAAGTATCAGAACAAATTTATCTATATAACTATTTTTTCTGGTTTGTAGAGTGACTCATCTAATTATCTAATTAAGATAATTTTAAATGGGGACTTTGCATTTGCTTTGCACCAGCCTTGTAGACATCTATTTCTGTTAATGGAATAATACATAATACAAAATAATACTCTAAGTGGGTAGTTTACAGGAATATGTCGTGTAGGTTAACAACTCTTTTTAGATATTTTATGGATTACAGTTGGCCTGTTCAGATTTCTTGCCAGTAGAAATTGTAGGGCTTAACAATGATTCATGAAAGATATGCTTTTCAGTTACTCCTGGTCATGATAGCTAGAGATGGAACCTCCATATTCAGAAGCAGCATACTTCTGATTACCAAATGCAAGGTCCATCAAACATCATCAAAACATTCCCTGTGAGCTTCCCAGACATCTGGGGGGCTCCTGTAGCAGACAAAATAGAGGACTAGATGGAACAGTCTACAGTCTGTTCCAGGCAGCTAAAGCACTTCTTATATCCATATAAATAGACTATCCAGTCTGCTTAATAATCCTCAAATAATGCATCTGTTCATATAATATAAGCAGTAAGCTTTCTCAAGCACTCTTAATTCCTCAACTCTTACAAGCTTGATTCCAATAGAGAGTATTTATTGTTGCAACCATAGTAATAAAAATATTTATTGGCAGTGGTAATTCGAATTGTAAACAACCATCTGTCTTTGGTTTCCTTTGCTATGCTCCTTGAACATTTCTACAACATCAGTGTAATACAGTTTGTAGAGAAGATACAACTGAAATAACTTTTTAAAACCATTCCTTGGCATCAAACTTATTATGGGTCAGTGTTTCAGAATATATGCAAGAGTTCTGACAGTGTCTGCACCTTTGACAGCCAAATCTGTGATGCAAATGTACCCTATTTAAAGAAGGCTGTGTTATGAGCAGCGCTTTCTCTAAGCTGAGTTAGTGTGAACTAGCTCACAGTTTTTTAGCCTCCAGCTCACACATTTTTGTCTTAGCTCAGGAAAAATGCCCCCAGAGCAAACTAATTTATGCAATAGCTCACAACTTTAATGCCAGTAGTTCATGAAGTAGAATTTTTGCTCACAAGACTACACAGCTTAGAGGGAGTATTGGTTATGAGATGATTCTATGATGACACTACTCCTGAACCTACACATATTCCAGCAAAACAACCACACTTATGATTGCTTCATTTTGTGGGTATTGGACCTAAGAGACTATTTGCAATGCATACTTTCTCTTCTACACTTTCATATAAGAATATTAACATTCTCCGTTGTTGCTTCAACATAGCTGGAATATAGTCAGAAACATTGTATTGTAGGAAGATTTTAAAATACCCTGTGATACTATTTCCCTGTTGTAATTTTTTTCTAATTAAATTTCTGTCATATGTTATTGATATGATCATTGTCAGGGCTATTTTTTGTAGCAGGAACTCCTTTGCATATTAGGCCACACACCCATGATGTAGCTAATCCTCCAAGAGCTTATAGGGCTCTTAGTACAGGGCCTACTGTAAACTCCTGGATTGGCTACATCAGGGGAGTGTGGCCTAATATGAAAAGGCGTTCCTGCCACAAAAAAGGCCTGGTTATTGTTGTATTTTCAAAGTGCATAAGCCTCTTTGAGCTTTTATAAATAAGGAGATATATAATTAAAATAAATGGATAAAGGCATATTTTGGGAGGAAGTTCACTTGGTCAGGCTCCATTGGAGATATACAGTTCAGTGCAAGGATCAATACATGTAACAAAATATTTGAAGGCTTTCAGTATCATGAATTCTACCAGTAAACGTGGCTGGTGAAGGAATGAGTCAGAAGATGATTCCATATAGTTGTTAAGTTTGGAACAAACATACAGCAATTCTAAACAGTTATACCCTTCTTGAGTAATTGTTTAGAAAAGTTACCTCTGTATAGAATTATATTGATTATTTTTGTACTGATTTCATGTAGAAAGCAGATAATGTATCAATCAGCTGCAATTTCTACTCTTTTCCAGACCTGATTGGGGTGGGGGGATGCTTCTGCTGATGGTCTTTTAAACTTAAAATGCAGTTATTCAAATCATCCATACATATGGATGTGGATGTACCTTTAAATATCCTGGTTGTTTAAAGCAGCTTCCCCTTAATTAATTATTTCACTGGGTGCCACAGCATTCCTGAATGAATCCATATTAGTTCATTGGGTGAGGAAAGTCTTTAATTACTGTTTCTTTCTCTTTGCTGAAAAGGATTTATTTCCTATTCATAAACATAAGAGTAGGATCTTGCCCATGGGGTAAGCATTGCCAGACTTCTATGTGGACTAGATTCAGACAGGTAGCCCTGTTGGTCTGAAGGAACAGAATAAAGTTTGAGACCAGTGGCACCTTTAAGACCAACAAAGTTTCATTCTGCGTATAAGCTGCTGCATGCACGAAAGCTTATACCCAGAATTAAACTTTGTTGGTTTTAAAGGTACCACTGGACTCAAACTTTGTTCTTTGTGGAATGTAGTTCTCTGTGATATGCTGTGTGGAACCACAATTTCAATTCCTGTTGCAGGCAAATGTGGAAAAAGATCCTTCAGCAGTGCAAAAAAACTGTTGTACTATAGACAGATTCCTTCAGCCAGCACTTTTGCATGCATGTGTCATGATAAAAAGATGGAGATGGATGACAAAGGGAATGAATTTATTTCTTGTTTGTTTATTTGGTTTTAAACTAGAGGGTTTTTTTTAAGGTAGTTTAAATCACAATATTCAGTAAGTTATTCAGTCCTGCTTCCACACACCCTGTATTCACTTCCCTCTTCTCTAATTTAATTTGCTAAAGTGAGTAAAATTTAACAACAAAATATAGATAATGAGGAAAGAAGCACTTTAGAAGATGCTTTCCCCTCTTCAAGCATTTGATATATAGAAGGAACAGTTTAGAAGACCACAGAAGTGTAGCTCAAAGAGCAGACAAATCACACTCTCAAGATTACTTGGGCAATGTACATAAACAATAAAAGAGTGCAGATATGGGTTTGGAATATAAAAAGTTCATCTGTTTGTAGGAATCTTAAGAGGAGGAATAATTACTTTCTGTATGTGAAGAAAGAATATATAGGGAAATAATCTATAGTATTACACATTTGTGTGTGGTGTTGTGGCTAGTGCGTTGTACTTGGATCCAGGTTTGAATGTCCACTCTGTTGTTAAAGTTCACTGGATGATCTGGGGCCAATCACACCATCTCAACCTTACCTCCCTCATAGGGTTGTTGTGAGCATAAAATGGAAGAGTGCAGAATGGTATAAGCTACTTTGGATAATTGCTGGAAAGAAAACGGGTATAAATAAAGTAAATAAATAAATATATTGCCTGGACTTTAAAAAATAGCATTGTTCATCCCAAAGTAGTGTTGTTGTTGTTGAGTTGCACAGTTGATTCTGACTCTTTGCGACCCCATGGACCAAGTCACGCCAAGCCCTCTTGTCCTCCACCATCCTCCAAAGTCTGTTCAAATTCATGTTAGTTACATCAGTAATGCTGCCCAGCCTTCTCATCTTTTGCCATCCCCTTCTTCTTTTGCCTTCTGTCTTTCCCAGCATCAGGATCTTCTCCAGTGAGTGCTCCCTTCTCATTTGGTGGCCAGAGTATTTGAACTTCAGCCAGGGCCGGTGCGTGGGGTTCTGCCACCCGCGGCAGATCCTGACACACGCCCATTTCCCCCTCCTGTAATTTATTCATGTGCACGCACAGCATGCGCACACCTGGGGCATGATGACATCACATGCCATCATGTGCTGTTGTTTCTAGGCACACAGGAGCCGAAAGAACTCTCCCAGCCCCTGCGTGCCCAGAAACAATGTGGCGCCTTTCAGTCCTGGGGAGGGAGAAGGGGCTGCCGTGTCCCCCTCCCCTTTCCCAGCTGACAATTGAGCAGAGGGACCCCACTTTCCCTATCGCTGTGCTGCTTCACCTACTGAGCCTCCACGCTTTTGGCCCCGCAGCCTTCCCCGTCCCATGCCTCGGCCTACGGAGGAAACCCGACCTACACTAGCTTTGGGGGGTTGTTCTGCAGAGCCGTGGCAGACAAGGGTTTATTTTAAAGCTCCTTATTTGAGCAGTGATGTCAAGGGAAGTTGTTGAGGCAAGCCCTGCCCCTGAGTAGTTTTGCTCCCCCCTGCCCGCTTGCTTTTCATTCTCTGTTGTCCATTCCTCTTGTTCAGCAGCTGCTGCAGCTTTCATGGTAGAAGACAAGGGACTTCCTCAGGCCCAGGGCTGCCCTGCCAGTGATTGCACAAGTGCAGCACCCTCCCTTTGCAAAGCATGTAATCCCGTGGGATGCCACCACGTGGGTGTAAAGTGAGCAAGGCGAGGAATGCACAGGCCTTTTTTTGGGGGGGGGTGAAGAGGCCCTGATTCTAAGCAGGCTTCCTCATGAGTTTCAGCAGTGCTTCCAAATCGGTGGGCAAAAGGGAAAGCAGCCCATCCGCACCCCTGGCAAGATCCCAGGCATGTTTCCTGGGGAGTAAGTCCAAAGCCCAGGACTGAAAGGCACTGCATTGTTTCTGGGCATACAGGGGCTGTGAGAGTTCTTCCAGCTTCTGCGCGCCCAGAAACAACATGCCCCTCCAAGAGCCAGTGCCTGAGGCAACTGCCGAATCTTGCCTTAAGGATACACCGGCTCTGGCTTCAGCTTCAGCATCTGACCTTCCAGGGAACAGTCTGGGTTGATTTCCCTTAGGACTGACTGATTTGATCTTTTTGCAGTCAAGAGACTCTCAAGATTCTTCTCCAGCACCACAGCTCAAAAGCATCTATTCTTCTGCACTCAGCCTTCCTTATGGTCCAACTCTCAGAGTTCTACATTACTACTGGGAATACCATCGCTTTGACTATACAGACTTTTGTTGGCAAGGTGATGTCTCTACTTTTTATTATACTGCCTAGGTTCGCCATAGATGTCCTCCCAAGGAGCAAATGTCATTTAATTTCATGGCTACAATCACCATCTTCATTGATCTTGAATCCCAGAAATGTAAAGTCTGTCACTGTTTCCGTGTCTTCCCCTTCTATTTGCCAAGGAATGATGGGGCTGGATGCCATGACCTTCGTTTTTTTATGCTGACTTTCAAGACTACTTTTATGCTCTCCTCTCTCACCCTCAACAAGAGGTTCTTTAGGTCCTCTTCACTTTTTGCCATTAGAGTGGTGTCATCTGCATATCTGAGGTTGTTGATGTTTTTCCTGGCGATCTTAATTCCAGTTTGTGTTTCATCCAGGCCAAAATAGTACAGACGTTGACCACAGAGTTGAAAATGACTGGTGCTTACACAGGGGTCTACCCTTACCTTTAGGTAGTCTCTCAACCATCCTAGCAACTCAGTTCAGTCCAGTTTTTATTATTATGATCCAGGATTAGATTGTATATTAATATATAGATTAGATTGTATATTAATATATAATACATGCATTAATTACATAAGCACAACTAAGCAATAAATACAATAGGACCAAAACCAATGAGTTGAAATTAAATCAAAAGAGTTTCCAACTCAACATTAGAAAGAACTTTCTGACAGTTAGAGCGATCCCTCAGTGGAACGGCTTCCTTGGGAGGTGGTGGGCTCTCCTTCCTTGGAGGTTTTTAAACAGAGGCTAGATGGCCATCTAACAGCAATGAAGATCCTGTGAATTTAGGGGGAAGTGTTTGTGAGTTTCCTGCATTGTGCAGGGGGTTGGACTAGATGACCCTAGAGGTTCCTTCCAACTCTATGATTCTTTGGGAACTTAAGATGGGTAAAATCTATTAAAATTAAATATATATTTAAAATTTCTTAAGAGAGGCAGTAATCTTCTGTCTGATTAAGATGGCCATTGCATGAAATATTGCTACCTTAGCAGTAATTTTATTGCAGGAATCAGCTACAAAGCGAGTGGAATAAAGTTGGTTAGACCTGCCTGGATAGGTGGTAATAATTGGAGTAATGTATTTTGTCTGACTCTCATGATAGAACTGACAGAATAAAGCATGTGCTCAATTGTTTTGACCAGTTCAGATTTACAAGGGCAGAGCCAGTTTATATACGGGATGTGAGCATATATCCCCTCAAGGAGAGCAGAGGGGAAGGTGCTAAATCATGCTAAAGTAAAAGCTGTGTGGTATTTTGGGATTCTAGAAAAGAAAGATAACTAGATGGAGCAAACTTGTGGTTTTTATTCCCCACTACCAGGATGTGTGAAGGTCAAGCCCTATCCATTTGGAGAGAGGTGTCCCATAATCTCTGTTTAATAATCTCTTTGGCTCCTTGGAATCCAAGGTGAAGCAGGGCTGCATCAAGCAACTCAAAGCAAATCAACAGACTAGTCAGGGGGTTATATTCAACTCAAGTGAAGTTAAAAATGACCAGCTGCTTATATTGTACATTGTATTAAAGTGGGCAGAGCATGGCATAAGGAAAGAGAGTGCGCTGGCGGTGGCTGGCAGCAGCAGTAGCAGTGGTGGCGGTGAGTTTTGGCGGGTGGACAGAGTGCAGCAGAAGGGAAGGGAGGGGGCTGGCCTTGACTGGTAGCAGCAGCAGCGGCAGTGGTTGGGGGAGAGAGAGGCAAACTAGGTGGTTGTCTTGGGCACCAGGAGGCGGGGACCCCAATTTGGAGCCCCTTCTCAGTGCCCAAGCCAACTGCCTAGTTTGCCTAGTGGGCGAGCCAGCCCTGAGACCAAACATATATCCTTAGGCCCAGGGACAACCAGTAGATGTTGGTCTCTGAGTGTAGAACCCTTTGGGGCACATAGAGGGCGAGACAGTCCCTCAGATATGTCAGTCCCAGGCCAACCAGGGTTTAAAAGTCAATACCAAAACCTTGAAGCAAATTTGGTACTCAATAGGCAGCCAGTGTAAATGGCATAGTGCTGGCTGGATACACGCCTGTAGAGGCAATGACATCAACAGGCATGCCACCACATTTTGTACCAGCTGGAAATTCTGGATTAGCCCCAAGGGCAAACCCGGGTAGAGTGAGTTACAGTAATCCAATCTGGAAGTGACCATAGCATGGGATAGTGTAGTTAAATCCAGAGGGGATAGGTAGGGTGCCAGATGATAAAAGGCCAACTTGGCAACTTCAGTGACCTGGGCCTCCATAGAAAGTGAGACATCCAGGATCCCAGACTCGACTGGCACAAGAGGTGCGCCATCCAGTGTTGGTAGCCTGATAATCCATGCTACTCCATTTTGGTTCAGATACAGGACCTCTGTCTTCATTGGATTAAGCTTCACTTAACTCTGCTGCAACCATCCAGCCATGGCTCCCAATGCCTCAGGTAAAAAAATCTTTAAAAACAGAAAGAGAAAGAAAGAAAATAGGAGCATTTTACACTGTCCCTGAGTTTATTTCATGATTTCAGTACATTTAAGTAGTTATTTGATAAAAACTGTTGAGACACAAATATCATGTTGCACTGAAGGGGTTAAACTTACTATTCAGAGCTGAGCCAATTTTACTTGGTGTTTTTCTGCACTGCAGAGAAAGTTAATTCATTCTAAAGCAGAGAGCTTTCCAGCTGCATTGTTAATATTATAATGTTCTTTTGCAGCACTGGCCTAGCTAGCTTATTAGATGAAAGAAAAACTAGAGATGTGCTGACAAGCAGGGTTCACCGTTCTGTAGAGGGAAAATATTTTTTAATCAAAGTTGCTCTCTTTGATTTTTCCATATAAAATCGCAAGTGTCCTTTCAAGCTCCAAATGCAGATCAGCTAAAAACATTTTGTGTATGTGAGCATTTAATTTTTTTTAAAAAAAAACATGGTCTTTGAATAGAGTCCTACCTGAACTTGTAGCAGAGCATTTCTTTTAATTGAAAAGAAAATATTCTACATGTGCTTTTTAAACCTTCAAAAAGCTCACTTAACCAAAACAGTAATACAAAATGCAAGCAGCATGTCAGCAGCTTCTAACAATAGAAAATGAAAGTAATGGTTCAAAATGATTGCTGTGAGATACCCACTCCCCAAAAGTTGACATTGCAACCATAGTGCAAGACAATTCTGTAGGATTAAGAGGAGGCTGACAGCATACTTGAGGTGTAATTCATTCCTTGAACATTCATAGTCCTCTTTCAGTTCTGGCAGCCAGATAAAAGGAGAACCAGTTTTATTAACACTACATAAAGATTTCCAGAAATGTCAGTTTGGTTTGTAAATTGGAGCAGTTAGGGTAGTGGGTGATAAATACTTCACAGGTAATTTACTTAAATAGCATATCCATAATCTCATATGGCATAGTATTAATATTAATAATTTTATGTTTCTTAGCAGAATGTCTGACTCACATCCACAAAAAAACAATGGCTTGGATCCTGTGACATTGTTACCTTTCGGCTTTTTTCCAGCTAATGTGGGCACTTTCCTGTGCTGTGTGCTCACTTCCTAGCATATCTGCATGAATAAGGAAGGACTTCTTGAAAAACTTTGATCTTACACACATAGAAGTGCTAGTTGAAGAGGCAGCAAAACACCACAAGCAGTGGAAAGCCTCTGCAGTGACCAGAAAGAAGTGCAGGATGAATGGTATCATAGCATACAAGCCATGGTAGGGTGGCCAGACCGTCACTCGCCGCCTTCCCCGCCCGCGCGCGGCCCGCCGGCTCCCCGCTGGCTATACTGGGACTTCTAATGGTCCCGGTATAGCCAGCCCGGGAGCCGGGAATTGGGGGCCAGAACCGGGACTTTCCTGTCACTAATAACACAGGTCTCTAATAACACAGGTCAAGATGCAGGACAGGAACCCGGAAGTGACCGGCAGGCTGCTTCAGCGTGCCGCTGCGCCGGCCCCCTGGGCCCCACAACGATGGGACCGATGCCACAGGGACGGGCTCGAAACACTCTATAATCCCTCAAAAGAACAGCAGTCTAGCTTGCTTCCCCCGAGCCCTGCCGCCATAAGCCTCAAGGGGGCTTATTTTGCGGCATCTCCCGGCGGGAGGGTGGCACCCGCACGGGACACATATCAAATGAAAGAGGGGGCGCAGGGCTATCAGAAACAGCCGGCGGAGGGAGTCGGGAGACCACCCCACTGGGGGATCCACACCCCGAAAGTGATGAAGGTGGCGCAGATAGAGCCAACAGAGCAAACAGGACAAAATAAATAGGCTGCATTATGCAGCACAGTCTCACTGGAATCTCACTGGAATCTGACTGGCTTCTCAGCGTGGAACCCGTTCTCTCTAGTCTTCTCACTTTGAAAAAAGTAAAAAAAGAGTTTTATTTAACTTTATTTCCCCCTTTCCCTCTCTATAAATAATCTTGGTGTTTCCGGCGGTGATATTTGGGGGATTTTTGGGGACGTCACAGGAAGTGCTGTGAAGTCACTTCCTGTTTCCGGCAGTGGCATTTGGGGGAAATGATGTCATTTGGGGGGAATGATGTCACAGGAAGTGATGTCACTTCCTGCTTCCGGCAGGTGGCGCGGGGAAAATGATGTCACAGGAAGTGATGTCACTTCCTGTTTCCGGCAGGTGGCGCGGGGGAAATGATGTCACAGGAAGTGATGTCACTTCCTGTTTCCGGCGGTGGCCCAACCTTCCCCCCCCCAAAAGGTGTCCCTGGCTGGCCTTCAGACATTATGGCCACCCTAAGCCATGGTGTTCTGGTTTATGGAGAATTGGAAAGCTCTAGTCTCAATAATTCATTCGTTATGGCTGGTTCACATATGGTAATCATGACCTGACATTACAATCAATGCATGGATGAATGGGAATATGTGAACAAACTCTTACAGTAACATTTCCTGTTCTAGGATCAGGGATCCCAGTCCTGGTGGGGCGTGGGAGATATGGCGGTGGGAAAAGGTCAGATGTTGGAAGGAGTCAGAGATATGGACATGCTCGGTCCCATTCCTGCCTTTGTCCCATCCCAAGAAATGCAGACTGTGAGGATAGGAAGGAATACCCCTCCCTGACACTGGTGCTGTGTAATGCCAGGTCTATTAATAATAAGATCTCTGTCCTCCGGGACTATCTGGTGGAACAGGAGATAGACCTGGCTTCCGTGACCAAGACCTGGGTACAGGACAGTGAAACAATTGCCCTGCAGCTACTGACCCCTCCCTCCAGGTTTCTCAGTCCTTCACCAGTCTTGGACAGATGGGTATGTGTGTGTGTGTGTGTTACTGATCCAGGATTATTATTACTGATCCAGGATTATTATTCCCTGACACAAAGATTGCCAGCACTGAATGTGTGGGCCTGGTGTGAGAAGCCAAGGAGAGCTTGGCCATTTGGCTGGTGTACTGTCCGCCTAACGCCCCAGCCTATAGCCTGCCAGGCCTGATGGAGGTGGTGTCTGCCTGGGCATTGGAGTACCCAGACTTTTAATTCTGGGGGACTTCAACGTCCATGCTGAAGATGCAGTCTCCTCGAAGGTAAGGACCTAGTGTCATCCATGGCAACACTGGGGTTCTCTCAATTTGTTTTGGCTCCCACACATCAAGCAAGACACACACTGGATCTTATCCTTGCCTCAGGGATTATGGTGGACTGTATTACCATGGATGTTGTGCCATGGTCAGACCACTTTGCCTTGAAAGCCTGGCTATGCGCACCTAGCCCTCCCTGTTTAGGCAGCAAGTGCATTTATGCTCATCCACAGAGCCTGATGGCCCCTAATGTGTTCCAAAGGGCTCTGCAGGATCTGATTCCCCCTGGTGGCCCCTTAAAAGGTCTAGTGGTGTGACCGTCTTTCTGCAGCCATCGATGTGGTCGCCTCCCCAGTGTCCTCTTCGCCCTCATGATCACTCAGCCCCGTGGTGTTTCGTGGCAGATGAAGTGAGAGCTGAGAAGGCTAGAGAGAGTATGATGAAGAACTCACAACGAAGAGCATCCTATAGGTCCTTTGTTCAGACCTATGAGATGGCTATGAAGGCCGCAGAGAAGGAGTTCTATGCGGCCTCCATTGCATCTGCAAAATCATGCCCAGCACAATTATCTAGATTAATTTGTTCTCTGACTTATTTGCCTAAAGGCATTCCAAATGTTAGGGAACTGGCTATTGGCTGTGAGGCTTTTGTGAATAATTTTGCAGATAAAATCTCATCACTCCACCATAACCTCCCAGCTACATTACATGCAATATGTGAACTGGAGGCCCCATGCCCATCTCTGGGTCCAGTCTTGGACCAGTTCAGCCCCCTCTCTCAGGAAGACATTGACAAAACTCTGGTGGCTGTGAAACTGATCACCTGCCCCCTTGATCATGGCTGGTAAAGCCAGTGACAATGAGGTAGGGATTCCCCTGCGGGAGATTATCAATGCTTCTCTGTTTTCAGGGACATTCCTGGGGGATTTGAAGGAAGCAGTGGTTTGCCCTCTCCTGAAGAAACCATTTGTGGACCCTACGGTCCTTACTAACTACTGCCCAGTATCGAATTTACCGTTTCTGGGCAAGGTAGTGGAGAAGGTGGTAGCAATGCAGCTCCAGGCTTTCTTGGAGGAAACTGATGCCCTGGACCCCTTCCTGTCTGGCTTTCACCCCACCCATGGGACAGAGATGATGCTGGTTGCCTTAGTAGATGACCTCCAGAGGCATCTGGATCGTGGCAGTAAGGCGCTGCTGATACTGTTAGATCTGTCAGCAGCATTCAATATGGTTGACCATGAGGTGGTGGCCCACCACCTCGCTGACGCAGGGATTCGGGGGTTAGCCTTATAGTGACTGAACTTCTTTCTCCATGGTTGGGGACAGAGGGTGGCTCTCGGGGGGGAATTGTCCCAGTGGCACCCACTAGAATGAGGAGTGCCGCAGGGGGCCATCATTTCCCTGATGCTATTTAATATCTATATTCACCCCCTTGCCCAGATGGCCCGAAGATATGGCCTGGGTTGTCACAAATATGCTGATGACACCCAGCTCTATCTGCTTATGGACAGCCACCCAGACTTTGCCCCTGAAGAACTGGATGAGGTATTGCAGGTCATGGCTGGTTAGTTGCATCAGAGCCAGCTGAAACTGAATGCATCAAAGATAGAAGTCCTGTGTCTGGGTCAAAAGGGGGTGGGGAGTGGGATCAGGCTCCCACTCTTTGATGGCACCCAATGACGCCATCAACAGAGGTAAGAGCCTGGGGGTGTTCCTGGATGCCTCTTTATCTATGGAGACTCAGGTCACTGCCACTGCAAGGGCCACCTTTTTCCATCAGAGGCAGACCTGGTAGTTGGTTCCCCTACTTTATCTCCCGTGATCTAGCCACAGTGATTCATGCAATGGTCACCTCCAGTTAGACAATTGCAACTCTCTCTATGTGGGGCTTCCCTTGACCCTGCTCCAGAAACTCCAGTGGGTGCAGAATGCAGCAGCCCAGTTGTTGGCAATGAGACCTACATGGGCATTGATGCATCCAGTGCTGCGCGAACTGCACTGGCTATCTCTCGAGTACCAGATCCAGTTCAAGGTGTTGGTCCTTACCTTTAAGGTATATCTTCGGGACTGCCTCTTCCCATATAACCCCCCGGGCTCTGAGGCCTGCTGCTCAACATCTTCTGATAGTCCATTGTCCTAAGGACGCCTGGCTGACTTCAACAAGGGCCAGGCCCCTACCTGGTGGAATGAGCTTCCACTGGAGATCCAGGTCCTGTGGGACTTATCAAGGTTTCACAGGGCCTGTAAGAGGGAGCTCTTCTGCCAGGCTTTTAATTGATCCAGTAGGCGTCCTTTGAAAGTCATCACTTCCCCCAGCATTTCACCATTGTGGTGTTATATTATGCTGTTATCCATCAGCCACATGCTGTTTACTGCCTATGTCTATAATATAGTTTCTGTGCTGCTCCTGTTTTGTAATGTCTGTTTTATGATATTATTTTAACTCTGTTGTTTTATTGTTGTTAGCCACCCTGAGCTCGCTTGCGGGATAGGGTGGGATATAAATCTAAAAATTAAATTAACTTAAATTAAATGTGTTGGCTTATTTGTTGGCACATTTCAATACTAGATGTCCCTTATAAAGGGAGCATCTTTTTTCTCTGCTCACTGAAGAAAGGCAGTGGTGCATATCCCTTCCTACTCTTTAATGTGAATGTTGGGCCAAACTAATATACTCTGTGTTGGCAGAGTACATATGCAGCAGTCAGGACCCTAAACTGATTAAAAGTAACCAAAGCTTTATTTATAGAACTAACAAACTGGATAGGAAAGAGAAGAGAAACTTAACTGCCTTAATAGCTGAGAGACAAAGGATGAATTCACATTACACAAACTAATGCATCTTACATCCAGATTTTTACTGTGTAAGAATAGCAAAAATCTGGATGTAAAATGCGTTAATTAGTGAAGTGTGAATGCGCCCAAAGAGTTACAGATTGTTCTAGAACAAAAGCCTATAAGAGTAGCTTTCCACAGAGAGCCAAGGAAAAGCCACTTTTGCAAAGAAGGTAGTCCGTCTATACTGTAGTCTAACTGGAGATTGCTGCCCCCTGCAGGATCTTCTTTCTTCTCTTTTTACATAAGACATTGCTATATTCCAACACTCTGGATATCCATAATATAGAAGCACTCAAACAGAACCTTCTGCTACAAAATTATGGTATTCTCAGTTTGTTCTAAGAACACAGACCATCCTGAACTTCAGGGGCTTTTTGAGTGGGAATGCACAGCCTTGCCAAGGCTTCTCCTGCCTACTGTTGATGGTGGCAGTGAGCCCTGTGTGGCTTCCCGCTACCAGGTCCATCAAGGTTTCTCCCTCCCCTGAATAAATAATTTCCAGAGCCTCAGTTCTAGGATGCTGTGCAGCACAATGTCAATGTATGTCAGAGGTGCCCATGTTTCTAACTGAATGAGCTTAAAACAAACTACATAGGGAAAAAAATAAGTGAAGCAAATCAGGCAGTGGACATAGATGCTAACAACACAGAAAGGAGAAGTGGCCTTCAGGCCTCTATTGACTCCAGAGGCTAGCAGGCACCCACTTCTGACCCAGGAAGGAAAGAATGTCACCTACTTACTTATGCTGCCTACTTATTTATATAATTGTATTGTAATAGCACCTGATTGTTACTTTTTAGCATAATGTTTTTATATTGATGTAGTTTTTATTATTATGAACTGCGAGCCACCCCGAGCCTGCTTTGGCAGGGAGGACGGGATATAAATCGAATAAACTAACTAGAAGAATTCAGGTTCATGATGATAGAGTCAGGAAATTCATAACAAGTTCTTAACATTCCTAAAGGAATTTATAATTCTCTCTCTTTTCTTTTACAATAATGAGCTGGAAAGCCCCGTATGGCTTCCAAATCCTCATAGCTTTTCCTCATGCATCATCAATGATGACAATACATCCAACAGAAGAAGTAGAAGCCTTGTCTTTGCATGCACAGAGAATGCTATTTTGTTTTTCAGAAGATTTAACCCCTGCCCCATGTATTTTTTTAAAACATTCCATATTTTTCTGCAAATGTGGGGAGTCCCCCAAATTTGCTGAAAAATATGTTTAGTGTCTGTGTGGCCCCAATCTGTGGATTTAGGTATTACCAGATGGGGGCCACATGTTGCTAATAATATATTCTATAGGTTTATGCAGCATCTGCATGAGTTTTCCAAATAACTTTTAACCCAAAACAAGTTGAGTTTGAAGGTTTGTGCTATGGAATTCAATCCATAAGCATATCAAAGCAAGGGTTTTGTAGAAAAAATTGTAACACAATGTGTTAAATACATACAACATAGTCTAATAACATGAAATAGCACTGTACAGGACTCTTGGTTTAAGGACAATGTATTATTTGTTTGATGCAGTTCTCAAAAAAAGCTTCATAAAAATAAATGTAAAAACAAACAAGAGGTAATATTTTTGTATTATTCTAAAATGGTGCTAATGCAGCTGAACCAAGAATTAAAAATATAAAATTCACTGGCAAGAAGAGATCAAAGCTTAATAGCTAGAAATATTCAGTACAGGTCCCTGAATAGACATATTTCATTGCCAGAGTAGCTGAGAACAGTATAATGTACACAACTGAGGCTGAATGAATTCTAATATTTTCTCCAAACACTATCTAGCACTCTTAGATGAGCAAAAATGGACCCAAACAGTATATAAGGATAGTTTGTGTTATAAGAGTCATATAGGTTCTTACATGTTATGCCAAATTGCAAAGAAGGGAGGAATAGAAGGCAGCATCTTATTACCCTCTGTATGTACATGAGCTTAGATCCAGGGTTGTCATTCCATGCCTGGCGACTGGTGGAAACTTTGGAGGTGGAGATATGGAGGGCGCTGGCAGCATATGTTTTGTGACATCACTTAAAGAAAAAACAGAAATTATGTCACATTCCTCTAGGAATCATGACAAGTGTTGCAGGTTGCTGGTTTTTTTAGTTGCCAACACATGGTTTCCAGCTACCCTACTCAGATCCATCCCTCCCCCACCCCGGTAGTATGGGAAAGGGAACCCCAGGAAGAGGATTTGGAAAGGCATTTGAGGCTTCTGACAGAAAGGAGAGGTGAGAAAGTTGCACTCAGTGAGAACCTCCTTCAGTCTGTGGAATCATTCCAGGCACTGGGGATTTAAGTTAGAGATTGTACATCACTGTAATGTATGTACTGTAAGCCAAAATGCCCTCAAAAGAGGTTGAGGCACAGGTGGGCACCTTTGGCTTAAAAAGGATCTAGAATCTATGTATACAGGATTCCACTTCCAGAAATTATTGCTTAAATTTACCAAGGACACTAATTAAGTAAAACAATCATGAATTTATTACAGAAAAATGTAGAACACACATACAAGGTAATGAATACATACAACACACATACAGTCCTAATAAAAATAGAGAGAAATGCATAGAGGTAACATAAGGATGGACAAACAGGGTGATAATTACCGATCGTAGTCTTCAAGGAAGGCTCCAATGGTGACAAACGAGGACTAGGGGGAAGGGACCCTCAACTGATCAGGAATGGGGGGTGTATCTAAACAGCAGGAATGGGGTACTGCTAGATGCACACCTGTGGGGAGCTGGGTCACAGGTTATAAGGACTACCTTGAGCCCTTAGGGGATGGGAGGTAAAGGGGCGGATGACAGGCGGTCAGCTGGTACATGACCTCATAAAAAGGGAAGGTTCTGCAATGACCATAAGGGCTGGACTTATGCGGTAGCCAAGAGCCAGTTTTGGGGGGGCACCTGATTGGATGCCCATACCTGGCCAATGAGCAGACTTGGCCCTGGTTACCTGATTAGACTTCCAGGTAACAATGGGCCAAAAGGGGGAGGCTCCAGGATGACTATTAAGGGAAAGAATGGGAGAAATTATTGGGGTGATTAAGGCTATCAAAACTTATCTAAAAAGGTGACAATAGATGGCCAAATTGCTACCTAAGGTAAAACCCGATCTATACAAAGAAACTTGGCTCTGGGTGAAGATGTTCTTTCTCTTCTTCATTCCTCTACTGGCACCATCCTTTGTCTTGAGTTCCATTGGACAAAGGCTTAGGCAGTCTGACAGGATCCACGCCTAAGATAAGCTTGATTGCCTTATGCATAGGTGACATCCTGCTTCGCTATAATGGAGTCTGGCACTGCAGGAAGATAGCTGCTGGTGATGTTAGCCTTCCAATATGGATTCTATGATCAAGGCTGGAATCTGCTTGCCTGGACAGTTCCTGGTGGCGCAACTTCTTCTGCTGCAACGGAGCGACTGGAAACCCATCTGTTCTCCTGGTTAGCACTCCTCCAGAGACACGGAATGCTGCTGCAGCGTTGTGGCTGTTAGTACTCACATAAGTCCCTTCCAGTCTGGTAGACAAACCCACGTTCTCCTGGCAGATGTGTGTGAGTTGAATCTCCAGGCACCCTGGCAACCAAACGGATGACTACAATGTTCTGAAATTAGGGGTCTTTTTCTCACAGTACAGACCTGCATGGGTATATATTCTGTGCATATATCTGCATTTTTGCTGGTAAATTTCTTTATAAAAGCTGTCTCTACAAAATTCTCAAACTGGCTATTTCAAACATGGTTTTTAGCAAAGAGAGACAGAGAAAAAAAATAATGGAAAATTGCTGCCAAAGCTACTTCTACTCTTTATAATCAGTTTTGACTGCCTACCAACACTTTTGTGTTTAGGGTTAAGGGAATTAAGGGTTATTTTAAATTATTTTCTAGCATAAAGAAATGAAACAATGTGTAGCAAAGAACGAAAGCATAGCCAGGATGAAAAGATAAAATGTAGTATGGCTAGAGCAATCAAAATTTGCTCTTCAATATATAGGCTGGGATTGAGAGTTTCCCCAATGGGAAAAGTCAGTGGTGTCTGGGGCTGCTTTATACACCTGGTGTATTTTTTACTCATGAGAAGAAACTAATAAATGGGAATTAATTTTCCTTTGCAGACCTCAAACACCAGGCCGCCAACTACAATATTTAAAGAGTAAAATAACAGAGCCAGTGATTCTTAAATGTTTGTACTAAAAGTACACCTGAGATAGACAATTACCCCTTTCACTAAAAGAGAGAACTTCTTGATGCTATCATACCCAACATTTTTTAACATTGTACCCAGATATCATTTTATAGATAAAGAGATGCAGGAGCTCATTCACATAACCAATTTGCATAACTCATTTGCAAATGCCACACTCCCCTTACATCACCAGAAGGGCATCAGAAGGCTGAGGAAGAGGTGGGTTTGGAGGAGACAGAAAGGCAGAAATAAAGAAAAAGACACAAAAACAGAGAGAGAGAGAATGAGAGAAAGGAAGGAAGGGAAGAAAAAAGAAGGGGAGAGAGGAATGAGACAAAAAAGTGCAAGGAAGGAAGACAGAATGAAAGAAAAAGACAGAGAAAGAATGAGAAAAAGAAACAAAGGGAAAGGTAGAAAATATGGTGAGAGAGGAATGAAAGAGAAAGAAAAATGAAAGGAAGGAAGGCAGACAGTCAGAATGAAAGAAAAAGACAGAAAGAGAAAAAATGAGATAACAAAAGGAAGAGAGGGGGAGAAAAGAGTGAAACAGAGAAAGAAAAATGAAAGGAAGGAAGATAGGTAGACAGAAAAATTATAGGAAGGAAATGAGAGAGAGAGAGAAGTTGGGGGGAAGACATGGAAACAAAGCAAAGCAAACAAAGCAAAGAGAAAGGAGTGGGGGAGGTATGAACATCCACCCTTCTCCCCACCTCCAAAAAAGACTTCCAGTCACCAGCACCGGCCTGTGGGTGTGTGGAGCCCAAGGCAGGTGCCCCCCTGCTGCTCCCCATGGCGCTGCAACGCAGTACCACACTCCATCCCACCACCACCCCCCGTGCTGAAGGAGCTCCTGTGCTGCCACGAAACACATGGCTGGCAGAGGCAGAAGCTTGCCCCCACAGTCATGTGGACTCTACATGGCTCATCTCCTCCAGCCACACGCACCCCACCGAGGATGCTCCAACTACTGTCCCTCCACAAGATGATTTCTCCCCAGCCACCCAGGAGCCACTGTGCTGCCGGCGAACATATAGCTAGTGGGAGGCAGAAGCTTTCTACCACAGCCACTCCAGCCATTAAGGATGCTCTAACCCACCCACATCCATATCAAGTGTGTTCTAACCTACCCACATCCCCATCAAGGATGCTCTAACCCAGCCACCTGGGAGCCACAGGACTTACCCTTTTAGCTCCCAGCAGCAACAGCACAGAGTGGCCCCCAGCTTGTCCTGGCTGTATTGAAGGCTGCAGGAGACGGTGCTAAGCTGTTGCTGCTGCTGGCTGGCTGCCCGGCCTAACTTATAATGCAGAGGGGTAAGTGGGGGTAGGTGGGGAGGATGCAGAGGTAGAAGAGCTTCCAGAGTGGCACTCTTGTTCACTCTGGCCCCAAGTGAGGCCTAGTTGCACCACATCTATTCTGAAGAGCACTCCACTGAGGGAGGTGGTAGCTTCTCTGTTTACTGCCTCTCCTTCCACTAAGGAGAAAGAGGGGAGATAATTAGAACCTTGCTTAAGTCTCATTCCACTTCCTTTTGAGAGCTGTTCAAGAAAGTAGTGTAGAGCATGCAAAGAGAATAGGGTTGCCAATCCCCAAGTGGGGGCAGGAGATCTCCCGGTTTGGAGACCCTCCCCCCACTTCAGGGTCATCAGAAAGCGGGGGGAGGGGAGGGAAATGTCTGCTGGGAACTCTATTATTCCCTATGGAGATTTATTCCCATAGAAAATCATGGAGAATTGATACGCGGGTATCTGGGGCTCTGAGGGGGCTGTTTTTTGGGGTAGAGGCACCAAATTTTCAGTGTAGCATCTAGTGCCTCTCCCCAAAATACCCCCCAAGCTTCAAAAAGATTGGACCAGGGGGTCCAAAAGAAGGTGCTACTATCCTTCATTATTTCCAATGGAAGGAAGAAATTGAAGGATACTAGGTGCTACTATCCTTCATTATTTCCAATGGAAGGAAGAAATTGAAAAGGTGTGCCGTCCCTTTAAATGTGATGGCCAGAACTCCCTTAGAGTTCAATTATGCTTGTCACAGCCTTGATCTTGGCTCCACCCCTAATGCCTCCTGGCTCCACCCCCAAAGTCCCCAGATATTTCTTGAATTGGTCTTGGCAACCCTAAAAGAGAACATGGGAATAACTACAAGATTGTGCCTGATGCCCTGACCTGGATAATCCAGGGAAGTCCGATCTTGTCAGATCTCAGAAGCTAAGCAAGGTCACTGTCAAGTCGGCTGAATTCAATAACGAGTCTCTTGTTAAAACAGAGTTGCAAGTTTATTGTAATCAGAACTGAAGACCATGGCAGAGATTGAAGGACTGAGATATACAAGCATTAAACCAGCATTTAAGGTATAGATCAAAGGATTCCTACGGGGAGGGCAATCTAGGCAATACATTTTCGCACTCGGGTGCTACTCCCTTCATTCCCAGCCTGAGACCTTGCCGCCCCATCCTCCCACAGACATCCAGGCTGGGAAGGTGCCACTATCTTGTTCACATGTTAGCATTTCAAAGTAGACTACACAACAAAGGCCTCTCTATGGAGGGGGGTAGGGAAGTTAGCTAGCAGCATTTAGAGTTCAGTGAAAACTCCCAGACTCCTTCACTTCAGAACCAAACTTAATATTTTAGTTAAGAAATTCATAGCAGACTTGACATACTGCTCCCCCCTAGGCCGCCCCTGCAGGGTGGGCCCGTGAAGAGGGCGGTTCGCATTTATGGCTCAGCAACTTGGGCCCCGAAAGGCTCCGGCACTCCCCCTTCAGGAGGAGGGTTGGCGAATCTTGTGAGTGCCATTTGGACGGCTCCGGGCAGCGGCGCAGCAGGCTGCAATGAAAAACAGGGTGGACTTTACCAAGAGCAGGGGGGAGGTCGAGTTCTACCGTCACTGGATTAATTACCCGCTTGATCTTAAACGGCCCCAGGAACTTGAAAGCCAGTTTTCTAGACGGTTGTGCCAGGGGCAGGTTTTTTGTTGACAGAAACACGGAATCCCCCACCTTCAAGTCCCACACTGGCACATGGTTTTTATCGTACTGCTTTTTATATGTCTCTTTGGCCAGCTTCAGGTTTTCTTGTATACCTGGCCAACACTGGCTAGGACCTTGCCACCACTGCTCGAAACTTGAGCCCGTCAACCCCTCCCCTCCTGGTAACATGGGGATCGGCTTCCCCTCATACCCAAAGACGGTTGCAAAGGGAGACGCTTTAGTGGAGCTATGGGCGCTGTTGTTGTACGCGTATTCAGCAAAGGGGAGGAGGTCCACCCAGTCGGATTGGCGTAGGCTGACGAAGCATCGTAGGTATTGTTCTAGCACCCCGTTCACTCTCTCCGTCTGTCCGTCCGTCTGGGGGTGATAGGCGGAGCTCAACCCTTGTTCCATCCCTAACAGTTTACAAAACTCCCGCCAGAAGGTGGCAACGAACTGAGGCCCCCTGTCGCTTATGACCTTGTCTGGGATGGAGTGGTGTTTGGCCACGTGATCGAAAAATAAGGCCGCTAGCTTCTTGGCCGTGGGCAACTGGCTGCAGGGGATGAAGTGGGCTTGTTTTGAAAACGTGTCCACTACCACGAGTATGACTGTTTTTCCCCGGGAGGATGGCAGCTCGACTATGAAGTCCATAGACACTATGGCCCATGGTCGTTTCGCTGTTTCTAACGGTTGTAGGAGCCCCGGGGTTCCCCCCCCCTCTTTTTTGCCATTACACACACAGGGCAACTGGCCACAAACTCCAAGACATCTTTCTTTAGGGACGGCCACCAAAACTGCCGGTGCACTAAGTGCAAGGTTTTGACGTAGCCGAAGTGCCCCGCTAGTTTGGAACAGTGACACAGTTGGAGAATTTCCTTTCTTAACGATTCCGGGATGTACAGTTTCTCCCCCTTGTACCAAAGGCCGTCTTTTTTCTTTTGCACCTCCTCTGGCCGCCCACCTCCCTCCCGTTCGGCCTCTAGGGCGATGCGTTCCTTACTTAGCCCGCTCAATTCTTTTTTCCTCTGCGAGCGGGTGGTGACCATAGCTGCTACTTGTGTGGGGGGGATCAGGGAGTCTACTACCTCCTCCCTCTGGCTTTCATGCTGTGGGAGCCTGGACAGGGCGTCTGCTAAAAAATTTCGGGTCCCCGGGATGTGCTTCAGGGTGAAGTCAAACTTGGAGAAGAACCCCGCCCACCTGATCTGTTTTTCACTCAATTTCCTTTTCCCCGTTAGCACCTCCAAATTCTTGTGGTCTGTCCAGATCTCAAAGGGCACCCTGGCTCCCTCCAACCAAGACCTCCAAGTCTTTAGCGCAAACATGACAGCGAAAGCCTCTTTGTCCCACACCGACCAGTTCCTCTGCTCCTCCGAGAACTTTCGCGAGATGTAGGCGCAGGGTCTTAGTTTCCCCTCCCCATCTTTCTGCATGAGAATGGCTCCTACGGCGACATCGGAGGCGTCGCATTGGACCACGAACCCCTTCCGCTCGTCTGGGTGGCTTAGCACCGGCTCGCTTGTAAATAGTTGTTTGAGCCGGTCGAAAGCCGCCTGACAGGTCGGTGTCCAATTCAGCCGGGCCCCGGGTCGCTTCGCTTCCTCCCCTTTTCCCTTCGTCTTTAGGAGATCGGTCAGGGGTAGGGCGATTTGGGCGAACCCCTCAATGAATCCTCTATAAAAATTCGCGAATCCGAGGAAACTCTGGAGCTGTCTACGTGTCCTCGGGGGGGCCCACTCTAGGACTGCCTGCACTTTGGCTGGGTCCATGGCCAGTCCGTCCCCAGATACCCGGAAGCCCAGATAGTCTAGTTCTGTGCGGTGGAACTCGCATTTGGACAGTTTGGCATAAAGCTGGTGCTCCAGCAGGGTGGTCAACACTTCCCTCACTAGCTTTACATGGGACTGCTCATCTTGAGAATAAATAATGACGTCATCAAGGTACACCACCACCCCCTTGTACAGGAACTTCCGCAATACATCATTTATGAAATTCATAAACACCCCCGGTGCCCCCTGCAGTCCAAACGGCATGACCAAGTATTCAAATTGTCCCATCGGTGTGTTAAACGCCGTTTTCCACTCATCCCCCTCTTTGATGCGCACTCGGAAGTACGCGTCCCGCAGGTCCAGCTTTGTGAAAATCTTCCCCCCCACCACCGTGCCTAACAAGTCCTTGATGAGGGGGATGGGGTAGGCATTGGACATGGAAATCGCGTTAACCCCGCGAAAGTCAGTGCAAAGCCTAAGACTATTGTCCTTCTTCTTTCTAAACAACACTGGGGCTGCGTGGGGGGCCGTCGCGGGTCTGATGAACCCCCTTTTCAAGTTTAAGTACAGAAACTTGCGCAGCTCCTTCTTTTCGGCCCACCCCATTTGGTAGAGTTTGGCTTTGGGAAGGTTTTCCCCTGGAATCAGTTCTATCGCACAGTCTGTGCTCCGGTGGGGGGGCAGCTGATTGGCCTCCCGCTCACTAAACACCTCCCTCAAGTCGCGGTAAGTGTCCGGGACGTGGTGCACCTCTTCCACTAGGACGCACGCTCTCGCTCGAGCGACCGGCGCTCGCGGCCCCCACGCCACTTGCCAAAGATGTTGGCTGCAGCCTGGGTCGGGGAATCTGATGGTCTGGGCTCTCCAGCGAATGAGGGGCTCGTGCTTCTTCAACCACCCCACTCCCAGGACCACGGGGTAGCCGCAGGCGGGCGCAATCACAAACGTCTCTGAGTCCCAGTGAATCCCCAGTGGGCACGGCTCAGTTTCTTGCGTGCAGGGTTCCCCCCCCATCACTGACTCGTCCATCTGTTCAAAATGCATGGGATGGGGCAGCCGCAAGCGTTCCAACCCCAGGGCCTCCACCACCTTGGGGGAGATTAGCTCCCTATTACAGCCCGAGTCTATGAGGGCTCGGATTTGCAGGAACCTTTTTAGTTTTGGGTTCAACAGCTTGACCATTATAAAATACAGTCTTCCCGTGGGTCTCACCGTTAGTGGTGCCTCCTCCCGGTCGACCTGCTGGTTGGCACCGTTCAAAGCAGGTCGGCGTCGTTTCCCGCCGGCACCTCTTCCCAAGCCAGCTCGGCCAGCTCCGCGGACAGACGCACCTCTTCCTCTTGCAGGTCCTCTTGCACCAGGAGCACGCTGCCCTTCGCCGCATCCTTAGGGCGGCCTGCGGTTTTCTTGGGCTCGGGGGTGCCCGGACGTGTTGTGCCCTGCGCCAGGGCGGCCCCGGTGGCGGGCTGGGGGCAACTGGAAGCCAGATGGTTGGGGTCTCCGCATCGGAAACAACGGCGGGGCCCCGCCGGGGCAGCCGCCGCCGGCTTCTTAGCTTTGGGTGGCTCGGTTTTCCCTGGGGCGGCTTTAGGCGCCCCCTTCCCAGCGGCTAGGGCTTGGCGCAGCATCGCTACTCGTTTCAGGTTGGTCTCCACCTCCCCCGCCAGCTGGATCCACCCCACCAGGGTGTCGGGGCTGGCTTGCTTGAGCGCCCGATCCAGGATGCTCGGGTTCAGCCCGTTGGTGAAGTGCTCGATCTTCATCACCTCGTTCCAGTTCCGAGCCCTGGCGGCATTGGCCTGAAAGTCGGCTGCGTACTCTCGGATGGATCAGGCCCCTTGCTTCATGTTCCGCAGCGCCGCCAGCGCCCGGGCCTCTTGCAGGGGGTCCTCATACTGGGTCAGTAGAGCTTGCACGAATGTGTTTACGAAGTGGAGGACCAGGCTGTTGGTCTCGCACAGGCTCACATACCACTTTTTCGCGGCGCCCCGCAGCTTCAACCCCAGGTAGTCCACTCGGCTCATCTCGTCGGGGAACAGGTCCCCCCAGTAGTACATATAGCTGTTCGCCTGGATCGCGAAGTAGTTCACTTCCTCCGGATCTCCGTCGAACGTGGCATCCAGCTCCCGACTTCCCTCCCGGTCTCTTTGCCTGACCGGAGCAGGGGGGGGCGCCGCCGGGGTGCCCGGGACTTGCGGGGCCGCTCCAGGCGCCAGGGCGGCGGGGCCCGGCTGATTCGGGGGTCCCCGGGGTCCCGTCGGGGTGGGTTGCTGCTGGCGGGCCCTGGTCACCCCCAGCGCCCTTCCCAGCTGTGCGGTCAGCGTTTGCATCTGGTCCTTGAGGTCTTTCACCGCCCCGTCGATTTCCCAGCGGACCATCGCCCGAAACGCCTGGTAGTCCTCATCGGCCTGGTCCTTGGGCCTCGCCCCTCTGTCCTCTGATCCGCACTCGGCCCCCTCGCCTTCACTCCCGGGGTTCTGAGTCCCCGCGGCTCCGGCCCCGTCGCTCGTTTCGCCCGGGTTGGCTGCGGCGGCCTCGGCCAACTGGACCCGCTTGGTGTGGCAGGTCATGATCACCTCCCGTCGGACCGGGGCTTGATCCATCAGCGTGGTGGAGGTCCTTGGCTGGTATTGCCGCGGGGTCACCACCAGCTGGAACTGTGGAGGGGAGGCCGCGGTCCTTCTGGCAGTATGGATGTGCCAGGGTGTCTCGGCCCCCTCCACTCTGGTCGGGAGTTCTCCGTTCTCCGGAGACTGTTCGGACATCGCCTTTTCAGTTGCCGGAAAGGTTGAACTCCGAGATAGAGAGTCCTTCAAAATGTCAAGTCGGCTGAATTCAATAACGAGTCTCTTGTTAAAACAGAGTTGCAAGTTTATTGTAATCAGAACTGAAGACCATGGCAGAGACTGAAGGACTGAGATATACAAGCATTAAACCAGCATTTAAGGTATAGATCAAAGGATTCCTACGGGGAGGGCAATCTAGGCAATACATTTTCGCACTCGGGTGCTACTCCCTTCATTCCCAGCCTGAGACCTTGCCGCCCCATCCTCCCACAGACATCCAGGCTGGGAAGGTGCCACTATCTTGTTCACATGTTAGCATTTCAAAGTAGACTACACAACAAAGGCCTCTCTATGGAGGGGGGTAGGGAAGTTAGCTAGCAGCATTTAGAGTTCAGTGAAAACTCCCAGACTCCTTCACTTCAGAACCAAACTTAATATTTTAGTTAAGAAATTCATAGCAGACTTGACAGTCACCTCTGGCAAATACTTGGATTAGAGACCTCTTTGGAATAAAGGAGCCAGAGGAAGGGGCAGGCTTATTCAGCCACTTTTCTGAATATCCTCCATGCCCCCAGTAGGGGTCAATCACTAAAGGTCACCATGACTTTTGTGCGTGTGTGTGTGCATGCATGCACACAAACTCACTCACATTAAAAATACAAAAATTAAAAAAAAGATTGTGCCTGGTGTATTGCAACCCAATACAGAGAAATCTCTGCAGAAAGTGAAACCGATGCAGTTTATTTCATTTTGTCTTTTAAAAATATTTATGGCAATCATTTTATTTCTCTATTTTTTATTGCTGGTTTCTTTCATTCCATTACATACATGGTATACATATGTACTGCGAACATAACTAATGTATACAATGTAAATATACTGCTGATTACAGTCACTTTTCAGGGAAATTTTGTTATGTGAAAATAAAGTGATTTGCATAATGGAAAAACAGATTTGAAACAAGATTTGAGGGACAGGATGAGAAAATCAAAATACGGAAAAGGGTTTGGGATGTAGTTGAGGGTATCCAAATATCAAAGCTGTAAGCAATGGTATTTGTGGGCATGACTCTTTCACTCGAGAGCCCATCACCATCCGGCTCCTTGTTACACTCTTTCTTTCAGCAACTGATTTATTTTGTGCTGTTTTCTATTCATATCACAATCCAATCAAACTGTAGAATATAGGAAAGATCAAAGCAGTACAGCATACTCATCTACAGTAATTCACAAAATATATGAGGCATTAAAATTTTCATTTCTCATTCTTGAAAGAAAAAAAAGCAAAGGTAACAAAAATGATGCAGAATATGAGTCTTTTCTTGAGACAATGATTGTAGCAAGAACCAAAAACTGCGTAAACCAACAGTTCTTACTTGTTAGATCACCTTTGTTGTAGAGGGATGTTTGTTGTTCTTTCTGCAGTCACCTGGCACCATAATGTCAAACCTAAAAAGGCAAAATTACTATTTCAGTTGATACGTAATAAATAAAACAAACTACCCAAATCCTCATATAAGCAAATGGGGAGGGGGTTACTCCTTCAAAGCTCCAATGTGTTCATTATGAGTATGCAAAACAAAGTCAGATTTAGAACTGGTTCTTTTCTTATTTTTAAGAGTGGTGTTAGTTTTAATATCCCAATTAAAGTCAGGTGTAGTAGCTAATTCATTGAAGTCAATGGACTTAGAAGGATATAATTATCTTTCAGTTTAAATTATTAGGCTGCAGTCCCAAAAAACATTGGAGTAAGCTCTACTGAAGAAAATGGAACTTACTTCTGAGCAGGGCTTTTTTTCTGGGGGAATGCAGTGGAATGGAATTCCAAAACCTCTTCATGGAAACAAAATTATCAAAAAATGTTTAAAAGTTAATGAGAGCCACCAGAGGGGTACCTCTTTTTCAAGAAAAAAAGCCCTGCTTCTGAGTAAATATTAGTAGGCCCAAATGCCCTGATTAATACCAGATATGGGTGCACCCCAAAAAGATTCTTTGACCTAACTAGAACCAAAGGCATGGATGCAGTAGACATTAAGAATGTGGTAGCATTATGAGTTGGGACTTCCGGGGTTGGAAAATGGCGAGCTGAGTTGCTTTCCCTAACGGGGGCAGGCTGGCATTTCTATTCTGCCTACATTTCTCAGCTAGAGAATTGTCCAAGATATGAACAGATACTTTGAAGAGACTTACCTTGGCTGAAAGGGAGTCCCAGAGGGGGGGCTCCTTTGAGGGATCTCCGAAGAGAAGTTGCATATTCATCATCTGCAGAAGTTTCCAGAGTCATCAATTTGGCATAAGCTCGACAGGATCCAAACCTTCTTTTACAATTTTAAACATCTAATCTGCAAAGGACTGGTGTTGGTTTGGATAAACTATGGAAAAAAGGTACTGTTTGCTATCTCTTCATTCCGGGACTAATTAAAGTTAAACAAAACAAAAGTAAAAGGTGGGAGTTGGAAATACTGAAAGCCTGAAAGGAGAAGAAGATAATGGGCTAAATTTGAACTTTGTAAACTTAAAAGACGGTGTTAAAAGAAGAAAGGAATTTATTGTTTAGTCCATCTGTGGTTGAGGAGGCAGCACCATCGTCACAGACCTGCAGTTCTCACAGTCAACACAGGAAATACATCAGATATCGTGAGATTTCTCTACCAGTGAAATGAGATTTGAAGGCAAGAAAAGCAGGAAGTATTGGAGCAAGTAGAAGGAAGTCAACAAAGCAAACAGCCTACTCTAGGATTATAATACCAGAGAGAAACATTGGTGGCCATTGTTGTTGGGAGGACTAAGTTTTAACATTGTTTTTAAAGTGATTGGGACATTAAAAATTGGTGTAGTTAACAGATTTGGCAATTTAAAAAGTACTACTGTTGGATAGTAGATAAGAAAATTTGAACTGGTAGAAGGGAAAAAATAAAAAAAAATTAAAGTGAAGCAAAAGTTGTGACCGACATTTTGGGAGAAATAAAAGCTTTAAACATTAATATCTGAGCCTGGGAGGTTCAGAGGACAGCAAAATTGGGTGCATTGGAAAGGGCAAGCTTCACTTTATCAAACCTGATGGTTCAAATTTAATTTGGTGAGATTAAAATTCTTGATTTTTTTTTATATGTCAGACCTGAAACAAACTCATGCTAGGTCTGCTTCAGTAGAGAAAATGCAAGCCCAATCCGATGCAATGGAAGCTAGGATAATGAAGGGGGTGAAAGAAATTATAACTGCCTCTGAAAAAGAAATAAGAAAGGATATTGAGGACTCAAAGAAAGAATTAAAAAAAGAAATAGAGAATCTCAGAAATGACACTGTGGTAATAACAAAAAAAGTACAAGAAGTGGAAGAGAGAGTGAAAACACATGACTCCACCTTGTTAAAATTACAAGAAAAAGTGACAATTCATGACTGCAAACTGATGGAAGATCCATCTGAGAGGTGTACCTGAAGATGAAGAATCAGACTTGAAAGAATACATAATAAAAATAATTGCAGAATTTTTGGAGGAAGATCCTGGAGGGGATAGAAATATGTATGACTATACGTATAGAGTAAATTCACTCTATGCAAAAAAGAGTAATCTGCCAAGAGATGTGGTCATAAGATTTATGACAAAAGAAATGGTGGGAAAGATCATGAATAAAAACTTTGAAAAGTCATTGACAGTGGGAGGCAGTAGAGTAAGAATTATGAAAGAACTGCCAAGACAAGTGTTAACTGACAGAAAGGCATATAAAAAATTGACAGAAAAACTACTTGACAATGGAATGAGGTATAGATGGATAATACCTGAAGGTGTGAGCTTTGAACTTCAAGGGAAAAGGATTACAATCACAAATACACAGGAACTGTGTAGATTTTATGAAGAAAATAAAGAATTTGCACCATGATGGATTACAAATTGATATCTTGGAATGTAAATGGACTAAATTCACCACAAAAAAGAAAGACAACGTTTCATTGGATAAAAAAACAAAATTGTAATATAGTGTGCTTTCAAGAAGTGCATATTAGACAAAAGCATTATAAATTTTTATGGAATAAACAATTGGGCCTAGAATTTTTTACATTGGCTGAACAGAAGAAGAGAGGAGTAGTCTTTTATATTAAACAAGAATTAGACCCAAAATTGGTATTTAAAGATAAGGATGGAAGATATATAGCGGTAGAAATTACTTTGAATGCCAAAAAAAGTTGTTGTTGGCACTTTATGCTCCAAATGGTGCTAAAGATATTTTCTTTAAAAATATTACACAACACCTTGATGAAGTGACCTATGAGCAAATTTTATTGATGGGGGACTTTAACGGAACAATTCAAGATATGATAGATAGATCTGGGAAGAAAAAAAATGATAAAGAAAGGAAATTGCCAAAGTCTTTTTTTGAATTGGTCAAACAAGAGAGTTTGGAAGATATATGGAGGAAGTTTAATCCTGAAGTACGGGACTATACCTTTTTTCAGCTAGACATAGCTCTTTCTGTAGAATTAACACGTTGTGGGGTACTAATGATTTGGGACTTATAACAAAGAAAATAGAGATATTACCTAAAATAGAAGCTGATCATAACCCAATAATGTGCATTACAAAACTGTCAAAAAAGTCAAGAAGATGGAGATTAAATGAAGATTTACTACAAAATAAAGAAATAGTGACATCTCTAGAAAATGAAACCAAAGCGTACTTCCAAGTAAATGACAGAGAGGATATAGAATTTCAGATGGTATGGGATGCCTACAAGGCAGTAATGAGAGGATTACTAATAACATTGAATAATAAAGACAAGAGAGCAAAAAATAAACAGATGTTGGACATTCAAAATGAAATTAAGGAAAAAGAAGGTGAATTAAGGAAAAGGCCAGGAGAAAAGAAAATTATAAGGGCGATTACAATATTGCAAGCACAAATGAGACATCTGTTAAATAAAGAATTGGAATGGAATTTGAAAAAATTTAAACACAAATCTTTCGAGGGAGCGAATAAACCTGGAAAACATTTGGCCTGGCAATTGAAGAAAAAGAGAGAAAGTAAAATTAATAAAATTGTGGCTGATGGAATAGAGATGGTAGATCAAGAAGGAATAAAGAGAGAATTTTTTAAATATTATGCTAAACTATTTAAAGGTGTTAAAGTAAAGAAGGAAAAGATGGAAGCATATTTGCAGAAGATTAAAATAGCACCCTTAACTGATTATATGGAAAAAGTTTTGAATGATCCAACTGAAAAAAATAGAAATTGAAGTAGCGATTAATGCAATGAAAATTGGAAAGGTTCCTGGACCAGATGGCTTTACAGCAAAAAATTTTAAAACGTTTAAAGAAGAATTAATACCGAAACTTCAAAAATTAATGAATGTGATAAGAATAAATGGGAAAATACCAAATACATGGAAGGAAGCAGTAATTTCGTTGATTTCAAAGGAAGAGAGAGATGTCACTAATGTAAAGAACTATAGACCAATCTCATTATTAAACAATGATTATAAGATATACACAAGAATCTTAGCAGAACGTCTTAAACAATATCTAATAAATTTTATAAAGGAAGACCAAGCGGGTTTTCTGCCTAAAAGGCAAATAAGAGACAATATTAGAACTGTTGTAAATATTGTAGAATACTATGAAAGACATCCAGAGAAGGAAGTTGCATTATTCTTTGCAGACGCAGAGAAAGCTTTTGATAATTTGAATTGGGACTTTATGTTTGCAATAATGGAGAAAATAAAGTTGGGGGAAAACTTTATAAGAATGATAAAAGCAATTTATACTGAACAATGTGCAAGGTTATGTATAAATGCAGATCTTACAGAAGAAATTATAATCAGCAAAGATACAAGGCAAGATTGTCCGCTTTCACCATTGTTGTTTATAATGACTCTTGAAATCTTATTGATGCAAATACAAGATGAAGAAGAAATTGGAGGAACAAGAATTAAAGGATTTTCCTATAAATATAGAGCATTTGCAGATGATATAATGTTTATAAATGAAAATCCTATGCAAATAACACCTTTGTTGTTAGCCAAAATACAAGATTTTGGAGAATTGGCGGGACTTTATGCTAATAAAGAAAAGTAAAAAATTTTGTGTAAAAATATGCAGGTAAGTAAACAAAAGGAATTGCAGAGACTACTGGGATGTGCAGTTACTCCCAAAGTAAAATATTTGGGCGTGGAAATAACAATGAAGAATACTGATTTGTTTAAAAACAATTATGAAAAGTTATGGCGTAAAATGGACGAAGATATGATAAAATGGAACAAGCTTAATTTGTCACTGCTTGGTAGAATAACTGCAATTAAGATGAACATTTTGCCGAAAATAATGTATTTGTTTCAAACTATTCCGATTGTGAAAGACAGTAAACAATTTAATAAATGGCAAAGAAAGATTTCAGAATTTGTATGGGCCGGGAAAAAAACCAAGGATTAAATTGAAAGTTTTAACAGATGCTAAAGAGAGAGGAGGATTTCAATTACCAGATTTAAGATTATATCATGAAGCAGTTTGTCTAGTGTGGATAAAAGATTGGGTGACGCTGTTGAATAAAAAACTTTTAACGTTGGAAGGTCATGGAAATAAATTCGGCTGCCACGTTTATATGTACTATAGAAAGAAAAAGTCGGATGTTTTTTTTCTCACCATTATATAAGAAATAATCTACTAAATATTTGGATGAATTAATAAAAAATATGGCGATGAGAGAAAACCACTATGGATAGTGCCAGCAGAAGTAATAAGAATAACAGCTGAGACAGGAGAGGAAAAAGGGATGTCATATAATCAATTATTAAAAAAACAAAACGGTAGAACTGAAAACTGCTGAAGAGTTGAATAATAAGTATGATTGGTTTCAAATGCAACAAATAAAAAGTTTGGTAGAAAGCAATGTTAAAACTGAAGGAATGAGACGAGAACAAACAGAAATGGAAAAAGTTCTGCTTGGAGATAATGAAAAATTAATTTTGAAAATCTATGTTATTTTTAAAATGGTCTACGGAAGATGAAGTAGTGAAATCTCAAATGATTAAGTGGGCAATTAATGTAAATAAAGAAATACAGATGGACACATGGGAATATTTGTGGAAGAACTCTATGAAACTCTCAGCATGTCAGAGTATTAAAGAAAATTGTTTTAAGATGATGTACTAATGGTATATGACTCCTAAAAAGTTGGCAAAGATAAACAATAAGATGTAAAATGTAAAATACATGAAGGTAGAAAGGTGGGTAGAAAGTAATATATGGGATAGATTTTAAAAAAGTAATTATTAATGAAGTAAGAAATTGAAATTTATTACCATATGTTACTAATAAAATTGTTTGAAACACAAAAGAATGTGGTAGCATTATGACCCAACAACTCTTGATCTCAGAATGTCAGAGTGAGGGAAAACTAATAATTGTTTCTTTTGGTAGGAATGGGAAGAATAGGAATAGGAAGAATAGGATGACATAATTTCCAGGTGATGTCAACATGCCGACGATGTCGGGGGAGGTTTTTCCCGCTGGCCCAATATGGGCCAGCAGGTTGGGAACTTCCCAGGCAGGGGAATCCCCACCTGGACCGGGGGCTTGGCAGCCCTAAAGTAGACAGGACTGTCATAGTGGGTTTCCTCCAGACTAGCCTAGTGGGAAGAACTTTAATTGGGAATTTAGCTTAAAATAACAAAACTATACACTGTATTGGAAAAAGCTAATTGTTTCATTTTGGTTTTTTAATACAGCTGCCTACTATTTTCATTTTTCTTGCTGATTATTTCTTGTCTGAACTTTGTTAGCACTTCAGTTGGTTAGTTAAATGCCTTGCTTTCTGCCCTTCTCTTATTGCTCTGGGAATTCTTGTGTCCAGAAATGGGAGTTATATAGTATAAAATGCACAAGATTGTGCTGTTATTGAATCAGCTCCATAATCTTTTTGTTTATTTATTTCAATGAGAATTTCCAGGCAGGAACAGACTGATTATTGAAGTTACAGGGTTTTCTCAGTGGACCACTGCCCTAGGAGGTTGCTGGTGGCTGAAAGCAAACATAACCAAGACCCTGCAACTCTGCCAATGCCACCGGGACCATATGGCTCAGACCCTTCATCAGTAATGATAACTGGTGTCACTTCAAACATTGTTTCCTCCAGCATGGCTGCCAGTTTGAAGAAGAATGCAATGGAGAGCACTGCAGTGCTGGCTTACAGCTCCACAGGGACTATTCAGTTTGGCTTCCTCCAGGGTCATTTTCCCTTTCCAAGCCACTCCCATTTCCAGGTGTAATTCTCAGTCCAGGATTGGGATGAACTTCTCAGGGGTTGCACCCCTAATCCAAGGGATTCTTCCTTTCAAATATCAGGCAGATAGGAGAAAATGTTCCCATTCAACAGACAATATTCTCACTTGCAGAAAGGGTACAGAAAGGCATGGCTTCTACATCTCCCCTATCTCAGCAAAGCATGAGATATACAAGAGGACAACTCTTTTATTGTCTCTCGGCTTGGCTTCGCGAACGAAGATTTAAGAAGGGTGCAATAGTCCACGTTTGCTGCAGGCTCGCTGGTGGCTGACAAGACCAATATGGGACAGGCAGGTCCGGCCACAGCGGCTGCAGGGAAAAGTCTGATTTAGGGTTGGTCCTGTAGCAGTGCGATTCTTCCTCAATCTCCTTTTGTCCTCAAGACCAGCTATGCGTGCGTTCTCAAAGGAAGAGACAGCCTGGTGGATGGTGTGCCTCCATGCTTTGCGATCTGAGGCTAGGTCAGACCACTGGTGATGGTTGATGTGACAGGTGCTAAGGGATTTCTTCAAGGAGTCCTTGTACCTCTTCTTTGGTGCCCCTCTATTTCGATGACCGGTGGATGGTGTGCCTCCATGCTTTGCGATCTGAGGCTAGGTCAGACCACTGGTGATGGTTGATGTGACAGGTGCTAAGGGATTTCTTCAAGGAGTCCTTGTACCTCTTCTTTGGTGCCCCTCTATTTCGATGACCGGTGGAGAGTTCGCCATACAGGGCAATCTTGGGAAGGCGGTGGTTTTCCATCCTAGAAATATGCCCTGCCCAGCGCAGCTGCGTCTTCAACAGCAGTGCCTCAATGCTGGTAACCTCCGCCCGCTTGAGGACTTCAGTGTTGGTCACAAAGTCACTCCAGTGGATGTTGAGGATGGTGCGAAGGCAGCGCTGATGAAAGCGCTCGAGGAGTCGCAGGTGATGACGGTATAAAACCCACGATTCGGAGCCGTAGATGAGGGTTGTCATCACAACCGCTTTGTAAACATTGATCTTTGTGCCTTTTTTCAGATGCTTGTTGCTCCACACTCTTTTGTGCAGTCGGCCAAATGCACGGTTTCCCTTTGCCAGCCTGTTGTCAATCTCCTTGTCGTATGCCTTTTAAATAAATAGTTTTCAGGAATTGAAGTTGATACGAATTTCAGAACATTGGGATCTAGCAAAAAATGTGCTTTATTAGTAGCTTTCCAACCAAGAAGCAAATATGGTTATTATATACACTTTGAATTTTGGGTGTTCTCTTAATTAGGCAGCTGCCACAAGATGCTGGCAAGGAACCTGATTACTCTGGCAGCACCAATGCTGGTTTGAGATTCATCTGTACCTAAATGGGTCATCAGAACTTCAAACACATAGTATTTTCACTGCCACCAGTTTACCCTGCTTTTAGTTTGGGTAAAATAAAAATGAACCACAAACCCAATGGTTGACTGCAATCTTCTTTCCCTTAGTAAAAATGCCATGGAATGGGATGGATGGTATATCTCTCTATATATAAACTATTCAAGAAAAGTGGTAAATCTTAGCTCTGTTTTATACCACAGGCTTAGACAGAAATTCCATTTTTCTCCTTGCATAAAATAAATAACTGCAGTCAAACAGCTTTGGAGTTTAGGAATGATCTTTGAAATAGATTATTTTTTGCCAAGTTCCAGAGCAGGTAATCTTTGCTCAAGAGCAAGATACTGTGATCTAAGTGTTTCATGATAACAGTTTAAGTGCTGTTACTATCTATGACCTTAATAGTTTTTACAGTTCTCGCCTTACATAGACCATCAATCCAGTTAAAAAAAAACCCCTCATACATTCCAGTGGGGTTGGACACAACTTGGGGCAAGCCTGCAAGGGCAACTTGGGGCAAGCCAGTCAGCAGTAGTGAGAACAGAAGCTCTCTCCTCTTCTGCCACATGGAGGTGCAGGAGCAGGCAACAAGTGGTATGGTCACCATTGTGCTGTTGCAGCTTTTGTCTTCTCTCCCCTTTGAATGCCTACCCTGACTATCCTTTTGTTTATCATCACACAGCCCTACCCTAGAGAACAGAAGTGACCTTCTGGCTCACGACTGCATGGCTTCCAGTTAGTCCAAATAAAGGCAAATTCTCACAACCGCTTTGTGGGGTATATTTTCCATTTGTTATGACAGGCCAAATTAAACAAAAACCTAGGAAGAGTACAAGTGATTATTCATGTGTAACTGAAAAAATTTTGAATGTTAAGCCATTAATAAGCCATTTTTATGTTATTAAATTATAGTTAATGTCAATAAAATACTTGAATTATGCAGTTTGTTCTCAGAATGCTGTTTTACTAATGCTAAATTAAATCCTTCTTTGAGATATTTAATTTAAAGTGTGACTGTTTCTGCTAATGAACTAGCAATTTTTTTCTCCACATTGCATGTTCCAATTTGTGCTCATGATGATGATGTCTTAAGTCAAAACACATGGGTACAAAATGTGCCAGTATTTTGAAGTGGTCTGCAGTTTTTTCTCTCTTGCCATTGTCTTAGTGTATTGTCTTCCTTATTTCCTTTTTCCCACTCCCAAAAGATGAATTTAATGTGATGAGTCTTCTGGATAGTTAATCTGTCCAAACACTCTGCGATCTTTTGAAAAGATCAGCTCTATACTCATAATTTACAAAATGCTCCCATATATCAGACATCATCAGCTTTCTATTTTTCATATTGCAGCAAACACAAAAGGTGAAGGAGACATAAAAGGTAAAGGCCTCTTGCAACATAAAAGAAAAAGCAAGGTTGATGTATCCTTTGCTTATGGTATTCCACCCCCCCCCCCAAAAAAAGATACAATAATGCAAGGATCTCTCTGATTGATTAAAGTATTGAAGCGTATTCTTTGCTTCATAAATAATGCTCTATTACTTTTCCTCAAAGACAAGCAAACCTTGACAGACTGGCCTTTTTGGGGGGCAGGGAGTTGTTTCAGTGCCATAAATTATATTGTAAAACGAGTGGAAATGCTACTGAGAAGTGTGTGACAAAATAAGATTAAAGATTACTACACACAAAAGATTGTTGTTTTATTAATGGAGTCCTGTCAGAAGGATGAAAAATTCCTAGCTTTTCACTGGATGCTGAGATCATGTCAAACGGGAAATTATGAATGCTTTTTGTAACAGGCAAACAAATGTGTCCAAACAATATACTCATTACATCCTCTTCAACCCCACATTTCACATACCATGTTTTCATTTAAACCTGTTTTGCTGTTTTTCAGCTGAAGTTTAAACACTGGAATCTTGGCTTACGTGCTAAAGAATTGTACCCACAATGTTGGGTGCAAGTGTATTGCAATTTAAAAATGCCTTGAATGAGACAGTACCTTTGTTAGAAAGTGTATTGCCAGAAGGGGAAACATGAGTAATTCTTCTTTATATTAACTTCTCTGTTAGGTGCCAAGCCTGAGCAAATTCACTGTAACTATTTTGGGCTGGGAATATCTCATGCTGAAAGTCATCACTGAGAAATTCTCTCCAACACGCCCCCCCCCCATTTGCTTTATAATTTTTCAGACTGATTATGTATTCATTTATACAACATAAATGATGTGCTTAGACACAAGCACATCACCCCCCCCCCCCTTAAAACATCCTATCTCTGTCTTTCAGACTAATATCATAGAATAAAGAGGAGTAATATCAGAGTTAAAAAGAAGTGCCTGGCTAAGGAAGAGAAGAACATGCAGTTAATCCTTCAACTCACATAAGAGCTCCATTGTGAAATCAATCTGTGTCCCTATGAGTTGTTAGAAATGACTTTCCTGTCATGATCATTGTTTAGACGTTTGGATAGGATGTCCCTCTACAGGTATTTGATCTTCTAAAGAAAACAAAGAGTTATCAGCATTGCACTTATTATAGAAAGTGCTGTAAAGACACTAGAATGTACATTCTAAACCACAAACACATTTCAAAAGGCATGACAGTTCTGAAATACAAGAGCCAATAAATAATGAGGAAGATCAGATGTCGCACCTAATAGAATCCCACTAATGCTAATGCTTCCATATACCCTGGGCCTGCTCCAGGCATTGTACTGCCCTAGGCAAACTACAATACATGGCTCTTCTCCTTGAGACCAGTGTTCAGTCTGTCCCATGCAGGATTCTTTCATATAGCCTCATTTATTTTAACACTTTTTCACAATCCTGTTGTTTTTTAAAAAATTCATTTAAGCATTGTATTTTATCATTCTTTTCCTTGAGTTCCTTTTTCTACTACAGGATGGATTCATACATCCAAGAGTCAATTCAATAGGTACTGATCATTTAACATATAGGTTGATGGACATTGGTAGGACAGAATTACTGCTTCTCCACTTCCACAGATTATTGACCTAAACTACTATGCAAAATGATAACACTGAGTTTAATCATTTATTGGGAAACTAAAACAGCCCTCTTCCTCATACACAGCGTTGTGGAACTTTGTTATCTAAATTTACATGTATATCAAGTGAATAGATGCTTCAGAATTCCCTCTCACTAGATATTCTCCCTGGAATATGTTTTCTGATCCAAGTTGTCCAGCCCACAGAAATACATGTCTAGCTTTTTCACTGATTTTACATTGATGTGCCCTGGGTTTGAAATATGGGGATTGCCTTTGAATATATATCATCATGATAGAAGTGCTATAGAGTGCATATTACAAAATGTGCTGGATCTTTATAAAATACATAATGTATTATTGTGTGCTTCCACACAAAGTTCACAGAAATATACAGTGGATCATCAGAAAGATACAGAGCAGAAGTAGCAAAAGTATGAAAAAACCACCAACAAGGTGACATTGATCTAGTCCTAATTAAGGTAGTATTTCCCCCATCCATCATTTATCAAATCTTCCTTGGGTGTAATCATTGAAATGTATTTCTTTTTTACTCCTTCAAGGGATATACTCTCATCTTATGCCACAGTAAACCAGTTAGTTTTATTCATTCCCAGTCACTCAGAATGTAAAGTCAATTACAGCTCCTATACCTGGACATCAATGCATGTTATTTAACAAGTAGATGGTAAAGAACCCTACATGTTTAAGAATACTATCTACTCACTCATGTTTATTTAAAGTATTCTATTCCACTTTTCTCATCTAAGGAGACCTAAAGCAACTTTGAAATTTCGAATGCAGCACTACCAACTTGGCTGGCAGATTTCCACCTTTTTCTATCCCATTCTGGACCAAGGCGGGTCAGCGCTGCTGTTGCTTTTAGGTCTATCAGCAGTGTTTGACACGGTTGATTATGATCTAATGGCCCACCACCTTGCCAACACTGGAGTTCAGGGGGTTGCCTTAAAGTGGTTTTCCTCCTTTCTCTGTGGTTGGGGACAAAGGGTGATCTGTGCACGGCACTCGCTGGAATGCAGTGTACCTCAGGGAGCTATTCTCTCGCCAATTATGTTTAACATCTACAGGTGCCCCCTTGCCCAGATTGCCCAAGGTTTTGGGCTGGGTTGTCATCAATATGCCGATGACACTCAGCTCTCTCTGTTGATGGACAGCTACCCAGATTCCACCCTGGGTCATCTGACTTTGGTCTTAGAAGCTGTGGTGGGTTGGTTGAGGCAAAGTTGATTGAAGCTTAATCCAACTAAGGTGGAGGTCCTGTACCTGGGCCAGGGGGGATTAGAATTAGGGTTGAGCATCCAGCTCCCAACCCTGAATGGTGGATCTCTTGTGCTGACTCAGAAGGTGAAGAGTCTGGAAGTGACTCTGGATGCCTCACTTTCAATGGAGGCACAGGTCACAGTGGTTGCTCAGTCTGCCTTTTATCATCTTTGGCAGGCCAGGCAACTAGCACCCTACCTATCCCCCAGGACCTAGCTACAGTGATCCATGCAACAGTCACTTCCAGGTTGAATTATTGTAACTTGCTCTATGTAGGCTTACCCAGGAATTATCTTTCAAAATATATTATATCTCCAGGTATTTAAAAATGATTATTTTCAATAGCAAAATATGATAGGTAGATAGGGGAAAGTGATGGGCTGGGGAAAAAGTTACAGTAATGTAGCAGGATCAAGATAAAAAGGTTCACAAATCTGTCTGTAAAATCTTACAATTGGCACAGCTTTATTAGTGGTTTTCATTGAGAGATCCTCAATTGAGGTTTTTAGTGAAGCCAAATTTAATACTGGTCTTTAAACAGCTTTGTTTTGTGAATGTAAAAAAACTGGATAAAATGAATTCACATTCTAATTTTGACACTATGGGGCAATATAAAAATACAGTTAACCCTGCTACCTGACCATTGGGATCTATAATAATACAGAATAGCATGTTGGAATAGAATAAAATGTTGGATAAATTTCATTTGTGAAAGAAGAAGACACTGTAGTTAGAAGAAGAGAATTTTCTTTTGCTTTAGCAGCAAAACTATTGCAAGATCAGAGACATAATCTGGATTATATATAATCAAGATTAGGGTATTTTTGTTTGAAAAAGTAAATGGTGACTTTTAAAACTACCCATGTTATTCTATCTGTGAATTATGTCTCTTGGGCATGGATAGCAAAGTACAGTCAGAAGTTACCAAGATAAGACCCAACCATACTCATATATTAATGTTTCCAAAGAAATGCTTCTGAATGATCCAAAAAGAATGATTTATGGCATTCAGAAATGGCACCCAGTCTGCTCTCTGCTTTTATTTGTCTCAGCAATGCTCCCAAATGATTACCGTTTTCGCACACAGCTTACCTCGCAGTCACAATCCTGTTCCCTCCACAGCGTCTGTTGGATTTCCCACCATCTGCGCCGGAGTTACAGGAAGTGCCGCAGCTTTTGCGTAGCAAATGTAAACTGGGTTTTAGCGGTTTACGTTTGCTACGCAAAAGCTGTGGCACTTCCTGTAACTTTGGCGCAGATGGTGGGAAATCCGACCAGACGCTGCGGAGGGAACAGGATTGTGACTGCGAGGTAAACTGTGTGCGAAAATGGTCAATGATACAGCCCCACAGCCAGGATTTTTTCTTGCACGGGGTTGAGCAATTTAGCACAGTGCAGGAAGCTGGTGTAATGGACAGCAAGCAGAAGCATGCTTATAGGCAGTGCTGCTTGGAAGAGAGTATGTTAGCTGACTAAGCAGCACTGGTGGCTTATTGGGACTCTCAAGTGTGAGAAGAGTCTAAAAAGCAGAGTCTAATTCAGACCCAGTGTGTTGTAGCTTTGGAAAAAAAGAGAGTCTCTGGGAAAGACTGGTCCTTATAGTATAAATAGTATCTGGGTGCATTTACACCACACTAAATAATGTGTTTGCTCCCCAAGGATGAAATAAAGAGTGAGACACAGAGTATTGGTATAAAATTGGGCCACTTTATTCAATATTCTAATAAACAGCAAGGGTACCCCACCAGCAGCCTGGCTAGGGGTCACCGTGACTGCTCCCCTGCCATTAATGGGTGAGAGACCCAGCCCCCCAGCCCTCCCTCCAGGCAGGCCCAGCAAGGAGGCACACACCAGAGGGCCCAAACGCTGACAGACATCTTGCCAGAAAGGCACCCTCTAGCCGTGCCTCCTGGACAGTCTGCATTCTCCAAACC
This sequence comes from Heteronotia binoei, assembly GCF_032191835.1. Classification (NCBI taxonomy): domain Eukaryota; kingdom Metazoa; phylum Chordata; class Lepidosauria; order Squamata; family Gekkonidae; genus Heteronotia; species Heteronotia binoei. The sequence continues at coordinate 63,328,488 of NC_083229.1, forward strand.
GGATCTTCAAACCTGAAGGCTGATCATGCCAGACCCCAAATTCCCCAAAAGGGGGATGCTTCACAGTCCTCCCCTAGCCACATAGTGCCCTAAACCCCAAAAACCTGCCACTAAAGTGACCGCCTATTTAACAGCGCCTCCCGATAGCCAAAACCTCAATCCACTGCATTGCTATGTAGGGTAGGCAAAAAATGCACCCCAGCCACTGCCAATCAGCCAAGGTGAAAAAAATTCCTACCCGGCTCCTCCAAGGAGGCAACCAGCAAATTGCCCACATAACATGAAGGGTGGTTGGAGGGCTGATCGTCTGCCAAGACGAAGGAGCCGACGAGGGATGCAGATCCCGCCTTTTTCTCTGCACACCGAAACAGGCACCCCCTGACTCTTCCCATCCAGGGAAGCAAACTCTGCTCATGCAGCCTAGCAGCTACGCTGCAGTCTGCAAGCATAAGATTGATCCCCAAGCACGGAATAAAGAGTCATACAAAGAGTATTGGTAGAAAATTGGGCCACTTTATTCAATATTCTAATAAACAGCAAGGGTACCCCACCAGCGGCCTAGGTAGGGCTAGGGGTCCCCGCGACCTTTCCCCTGCCATTAACGGGCAAGAGACCCAGCCCCCCAGCCAGAGCTGAATGTTACTCAGCTCCCTCCAGGCAGGCCCAGCAGGGAGGCACACACGAGAGGGCCCAAACCCAGACGCACGTCTCGCCAGAAAGGCACCCTCTAGCCGAACCTCCCAGACAGTCTGCATTCTCCAAACCCGGGTCTTCAAACCCAAAAGCTGATCATTCCAGACCCAAAATTCCCCAAAAGGGGGATGCTTCACAGTCCTCCCCTAGCCGCATAGTGCCCTAATCCCCAAAAACCTGCCACTACTAAGGCCAAGTCTCTACTTAGGACTTAGCGCCCACCGGGAGGTCCAAAGTCACCCGCAACCCTTGCTGCAAATCTCTCAGGAAAAGAATATTACCCTTTTCCGAGAGATGGACCCCATCCCCTCTGTAGAGGTCAGGAAATTTCAACAAAATGTCCGGATCTGGCAAATAGTGGCCCAACCCCTTTTCCAGCACCTTCCTGATCTCCTTATTAGCCTTATACTGGGCCCTTTTCTATAGCTGCAGCGTCCCAAGCACAACGCCACACCAGGCAGGGCAGCATGGCTGATCAAATTATGGTGGTCCCAGGCCATCGCTCCCGTATGTGCTGGAAATCATCCCGGGCCTGCCAAACTAAGGCCTTGCCCTTTAAGAGTCCCAGATTGTTACCTCCCAGGTGAACAATTAAAACCTTAGGAGGAGGACCCACACAATCTTTAAACAACAAAGGCAGCAGGCCCGGCCACTGAAGGCCCTGGCCCCCCGCCATTCGATACACACATGCTGGCTGAGTCCCAGCTGAGAGCCAACCGCAGTTCTCCGAGCCTGATGAGTGGCCCAAAACACGTGGCTATGGCCGCATACGAGAACGCGGCTCCTCTGGCCAGGAACAACAGCATCTAAAGAGAGAAAACACTTAAACAAGAAGAGAACCAACAATAAATAGACACCAAGTCCCTCACAGACTAATAAAATCTCGCACGTAAGCCTTATAGGCCGAGGAACGCCACCTGCCCAATCTCTGAATCGAAGTGGAAGGATACCCCATGACAGCCACTGTTGAGGCTGCTCCAATTCTAAAGGAGTGGGTCCCAAACCGCACCCCAGACAACCCCAACTCACCCAAAGCTCGTGACGTTACTGCCCAAAACTGATACTTCATCAATGGGCTACCATTCGAATGTATAAACAAAACCCCCTCCATGGGCGCCCTAACTGCCAAATAAGCAGCCAACGCAGTAACTGGACACAGCTCAAGCTCTGAACAACTACCCAACTCGAGCACCATACCCTTCTGCAACTGATCCGTCTTAGAGCGATGGACAGTGATGACTGCCTTACCCGCAAATAGCTGCAGATCTCTTAACAACAGAGCCTTACCAGAAACATCGTTTTTAGACTGTGCCACAAGCTCACTTACTCTAAGAGCCCCCCCAAAAGCTAACAAAGATGCAGCGTGAAACAAACATGCTTCAAATGACGAAGCACACACCATGTCCCAAACCCTCTTCAAACCCGGCAGAATCAAAGGAGACACAGGATTCCGCGTATCAACCCTGGGACCGGCCTCTCTGGACCACCCCTCCAGCATCTTTCGAATACGAAAGTCAGCAGTTTCTTCCCTACAACCCAGCGCCTTACTGACAAAAGCCAATGCAGACAGGCGCCCCCTAATGGATCGCACAGCCAACCCCTTACCTTGCAGCGAAACACAGTAATGGAGCAAATGCTCCACTGGGTGAGGCCAAATCCTGCAATACCCTACCTCAGCCCTAAAGTCTTCGAAGTGCTGCATAGCCCTTTCGTAAGACTTCCTGGTGCTGGGTGCAATGGCTAGACCTATCGCTCAGCAGACCTTGGCTCTCCAATCAGCCATAGCTCCTGGGGCATTGGCACCGGCTTTCTGTCGGCATCTGGGGTCAGCTGACGAAACCTCTCCATCTGTTTATGAGATAGAGCATCAGCCACCCCGTTACTCACCCCATGAACATGCTTGGCTAAAAACAAAATGTTAAGCCACAAACAGCGCAGAGTGAAGGCCCTCACCAATCTCATAACCCGGCCAGATTTGGATGAAAGGGAATTAATGACGTGGACCTCTCTCGGCTTGACTTCGCAAACGAAGATATAAGAAGGGTGCAGTAGTCCACATCTGCTGCAGGCTCGCTGGTGGCTGACAAGACCAATGCGGGACAGGCAGATCCGGCCACAGTGGCTGCAGGGAAAAGTCTGATTTGGAGTTGGTGCTGTAGCAGCGTGATTCTTCCTCAATCTCCTTTTGTCCTCAAGACCAGCTATGCGTGCGTTCTCAAAGGAAGAGACAGCATGGTGGATGGTGTGCCTCCATGCTTTGCGATCTGAGGCTAGGTCAGACCACTGGTGATGGTTGATGCGACAGGTGCCAAGGGATTTCTTCAAGGAGTCCTTGTACCTCTTCTTTCGATGGCCGGTGGAAAGTTCGCCATACAGAACAATCTTGGGAAGGCGGTGGTTTTCCATCCTAGAAATATGCCCTGCCCAGCGCAGCTGCGTCTTCAACAGCAGTGCTTCGATACTTGTAACCTCCGCCCGCTTGAGGACTTCAGTGTTGGTCACAAAGTCACTCCAGTGGATGTTGAGGATGGTGCGAAGGCAGCGCTGATGAAAGCGCTCAAGGAGTCGCAGGTGATGACGGTATAAAACCCACGATTCGGAGCCATAGATATTGCCATATTATCACACCAAAAATGGACAGTGTGATTGGCCATATCCTTCCTTCACAGCCAAACCGTGACTAAAATAGGAAAGAACTCGAGAAACGTAAGATCCCGGTTCACAGCAACCTTTACCCAGAAGTCAGGCCAACTATCCGCGCACCAATGTCCACGGAAATAGACTCCAAAACCCAAGGAACCAGCAACATCAGACATGACCTGAAGCTCAGCTTCGAGTCTCATGTCGTCCCTCCAAAAAGAGACTCCATTAAAGGACTCCAAAAATTCCTGCCAAACCCTCAAATCATCCCTCATGCTGCAGGTGACCCTAGTTCTATGCTGAGGCAAGCGTAACCCTGCCACAGCATCGCACAGCCTTCTAAGAAAAGCCCTTCCAGGAGCAACCACTTTGCAAGCAAAGTTGAGGTGCCCAACTAGCTGCTGCAACTCCAACAAAGTAACCTTCCTTTTAAGAAAAAAGGTAGAAATCCTAGCTCTCAGCTCCAGTATTTTCTGAAGAGGCACCCTAGACAACTGTGCAATAGTGTCAATCTCAATCCCCCAAAAGGTCAACCTCTGGGTCGGACCTTCAGTTTTTGCAGGCGCTAACGGAACCCCAAGCTCCACCGCCAGCTCAACAAAGCCAGACAGCAACTGCCCACAACGCTCAGTCCCCTCGGGACCCACAAAAAGGTAGTCATCCAAATTATGAATGACATCCTGCAAACCCACTTTCTCCCGCACAGCCCATTCCAAAAATGTGCTGAAACGCTCGAAAGCCGAACATGACACAGAGCAGCCCATTGGCAATGCTCTATCCATGTAAAATTGACCCTCAAAAGAAAACCCTAGAAGTTCAAAATCATCAGGATGGACAGGTAAAAGGCAAAACGCAGACTTAATGTCGCATTTTGCCAATTCTGCCCCCACCCCGCAACGCCTCAACATGGCAATGGCCTGGTCAAAGCTGGTGTACCTAACAAAGCATAAGTGCTCCGGGATCCCATCATTCACGGACTTCCCCTTAGGAAAAGACAAACAGTGAATCAAACGAAATTCACCAGGCGCCTTTTTAGGCACCACACCCAAAGGTGAGACTCTAAGAGTACTCACTGGAAGATGTGAAAAAGGACCCAGTATCCTTCCCTCAGCCAGCTCTTTTGCAATCTTGACCCTAATGACCTGCTCCAAGCCCTGAACTGACTTAAGACTTCCTGACATAAACGGAACTCGAGGACTCTGAAAAGGGATCCTAAACCCAACTTTAAAACCTTCTAACAAATACAAACTATCAACCCTTCGAGGGTACCTCGACAGCCACTGCTCAAGAGGTCCCACCCTTATTGGGCTGGGCCCCTTTCTTAGCTGGAAAGGCACCTCCGCTCCCGCCAGGCTTCTTCGTATTTTTACACCCACGGGCTCTAGGGCAGTTGTCAAATGAGTGGGAACCACCACACATGGGGCACTCATGCTTGAATTGGCACGCCTTCCTATTACATACCCCAAGGGATCCAAATTCTCAGCAGAGCATGGGGTTGAACCGCCTGCCCCGCTGCACCACAGGGAGAGCCTGATGAACCAGCAGTGGATGTGGATGACCTACTCACCAAGTGACCACTATCAGAGCGATCACCCAGATTAGGCCTAGCCGGGGACATAACCTGCAGCCAAAGCTGCTGATGGATCAGATCCCACTGAAGGGATGGATGCAGGGCAGCCCTCATCCTAAATTCCTGGTCATATTGTAACCAGGCTGGTCCACTAAAGGCCATGAAGCCTTTATAAATTATGTCCAAATACTGGAACAGGGATGCTGCCCACCACAGCTGTGCCCTCGCAATCACCCTGGCATAAATACAGAACCCAGGAAGCCAATTAGCCCAGGTCCTGTCCACCTTCCGTTTTTTTTCAATTTTTCCTTCTCTTTCTCATCCAATTCTTCCTTGTCTTTTTTCTCAACCTCCCAAAAGAGAAGAGAAAAAATATCCACGTATTCTCCTTTTAATATTTTTTCCCTAGTAGCAGGAAGCAAGTGGTCCGCCAGCGGCAAGGCAACCTCCCCAAATGGCAAAGCAGCAAAAGGCACCATCCCATATGTTGAGGGTGCCCCCATAAAGGAACCAGCCATGCCAGGATGCCCTGCGCCCGGGTACACACTAGGAACGCCTTGCCCACATGGCCAAGCCCAATTCTGAAACGTGCCCATCGCAGAGGAGGCAGGCGCCTCTGCGCTTGACATGGAAGCGCCCTGCCCGGCCGCCGAAGCAGGCCCCCATGCTTCCCATGGCCAAACCTGCCCAGGCCCTGCCTGTAAATTATCACTCGACCTACCTCCGAATCCAGCAGGAACCAATGGCAAACCGACCCCGATACTCCAGCCGCTATCAAACCCACATCCGGACCACAAAGGCCAGTGTCCCTGCCAGGCACGACTCCACCAGACCTGCCCTCAAGAATAGACAGCCTGGTGAGAATACTCGCCTGCTTACCCTTCTTAGATTGCCTCACACCTTCCTCCCCACCTGGAGAAAGGGTGCCCGCTGCCTGTTCCAATGCTCTCAATCTACAAGCAATATTGGAATCAACTACCATATCACACTCCTCATCAGAAGAGGATAACGGCAGTGGTGGCATTTTTGCAGGAGCCTTGTGCGCCTTAGGCGCTGGCTTTTTTCCTTTGGGCTTGCCTGACCCTTTTCCACCAGCCATCTAAATAGCAAGCACAGGACCACAAAATGGCCTCCTGCAGCTCCACTCTAAAATGGCTTCCCCCGGAAGAAGAAAGGGAACTCAAAATAGTCACAAAAGCCTCTGCTGCACACCAATGTCTCCAGTAGGAGAAAAATGGGAGGGAGGCTCTCCAAAATGGTCACCTGCCAACCTCAAGGGCAATAACAAAAAACTCAGGTTGCCCCACAGGCCCACAAAAATTAAAAGGGGAAAGACCAACCCCTGGGCTCCACAACCCCTGCCCCAACAGACCCCAAACCCTAGGCAGACTCAGCCAACAAGAAGGACAACACCACGTCCTCCACCACCTCCGATGCTGCCGCCAGCCCACAGCACTGCAGGTGACGCCAACACTCCAGTCAACGCTTCACCCACCGCTGCCCAGTCGACTGCCGCAACAAACCCTGACATCCAACCATAAACAAAGGAAAAGCCTCAGCCTCAGCCAATCGTCTGCCAAGACGAAGGAGCCGACGAAGAGCGCAGATCCCGCCTTTTTCTCTGCGTGCCGAAATGGGTGCCCCCTGACTCTTTCCGTCCAGGGAAGCAAACTCTGCTCATGCAGCCTAGCAGCTACGCTGCAGTCTGCAAGTATAAGATTTTCCACTGGATTTTTGTGTATGTAATAATAGCAAAAAACCTGTTCCAAAATGCATTATTTAGTGTAGTGTGAATGCACTCTCTGTATGTGAAACAAAGAAACACAACTTGAGAGGGAAATTAGTTTTCCAGTTTTAAGCTTAATATCCAAGTGTTAAAAGACTCTCCATCTGGAAGATAAGGATTTGGCAAATGGTTGGAAGTAACACTGAAAAGCCCTAAGCATGCCAAAAGCCCAGGTTATTGATCTTAAAGAAAAGATAATAGTGACCTTGCTAGAGAGAAGGGTGGAATAAGAAAACCCTATCTTAACTAAAAAGGGATAAAGCTGAGTACATTCTTAAGTCTGTGTGACCATCAAATATTCAATTCAAAGGGAAAAGTGAGGAAACAACAACCAGTAAAATGTAAGAAAAAAGCATTGTAACATCTGTTGTACCTTCAGTAAAAGCCAAACAGCTCTAAGTCTAAAAATGTCTCTTGTTTATTCAGCAACGTAAGATGCAGCTCTGTGATTATGTGCAACTTTCTGTCTACCAGCTCCAAATTCCAAACACTATGTAAATATCGATTCACTTCCCTGCCAGTTTGTTCAAATAAATAAAAATACTGTTAAAATCTTTGTGTATCTAGAGTGCCATTTCTGAAGGAAAAGATTTGAAAACTGATGCAACAATAGGGTGCTCATTTTGGAGGTGATTAATAAGATGGTCACCTTGTCACAGTTTACTTCCAAGTAATCCTGCTAAGTGGATTGAGCTACGAGAAGGAATGGAGAAGTTGCTCTTGTTCTTCTTTGAATGAACAGCCTCCATCATGTTTCTACTATATTTAGCTTATGCATCATAGGAGTTTATGCCTACTGAATAGTGACATGCTCAAATAAAAATTACAGCTTACCCAGCCTTCCAAAGTAGTCATTTAGCTCCTAAGCTTGTATCACACTGGCACTAGGTGTTTTCTGGCTCACTGAAAGATGATGGTCTTAAGTAAATGGACACTTCTAGAACTAGAATGTCAAGACAATGTGCGATTGCAATAAAAAAGACCAACGCCATGCTTGGAATTATTAGGGAGGGAATTGAAAACAAATCAGCCAGTATCATAAAGCCCCTGTATAAATCGATGGTGCAGTCTCATTTGGAATACTATGTACAATTCTGGTCAAAAAGATATTATAGCATTGGAAAAAGTCCAGAAAAGGCAACTAGAATGATTAAAGGGTTGGAACACTTTCCCTATGAAGAAAAGTTAGAACGCTTGGGGCTCTTTAGCTTGGAGAAAGGTCGATTGCAGAGTGATATGATAGAGCAGGGGTGACCAATGGTAGCTCTCCAGAGGTTTTTTGCTTACAACTCCCATCAGCCCCAGCCAGCATGGCCAATGGCTGGGGCTCATGGGAGTTGTAGGCAAAAAACATCTGGAGAGCTACCGTTGGCCACCCCTGCAATAGAGGTTAACAAGATTATGCATGGGATAGAGAAGGCAGAGAAAAGTACTTTTCTCCCTTTCTCACAATATAAGAACTTGTGAGCATTCAATGAAATTGCTGAGCAGTCGGGTTAGAATGGATAAAAAGAAGTACTTCTTCACCCAAAGGGTGATTAACATGTGGAATTCACTGTCACAGGAGGTGATGGTGGCTACAAGCATAGCCAGCTTCAAGAGGGGATTGGATAAACATATGGAGCAGAAGTCCATCAGTGGCTATTCATCACAGCGTATTGTTGGAACTCTCTGTTTGGGGCAGTGATGCTCTGTATTCTTGGTGTTTGGGGGGGGGCAAAGTGGAAGGGCTTCTAGCCCCACTTGTGAACCTCCTGATGGCACTTGGATTTTGTTTTTTTGTTTTTGGGGGGCCACTGTGTGACAGAGTGTTGGACTAGATGGGCCAGTGGCTTCTCTTATGTTCTTAGAGGAATATACTCCACAGCAGAGGGCTGTCTCTGCAATATACAAACAGAAGCAAGTCTTAGGATCCAAACAGTTATTTCCTGTCAATCTGCTTCCCAATGGTGGCAAATTCAAACATTCACAAAATGTTATCTGGCCAAAGAGAAGTAGTGTACATAATTAAATGGCAGCACTGTCAACTTAGAAGTAAAGTGATCACTACTATCTGATCATTTCTATAGATAGATTTCATCTGAGAATGTTTGCTTGTAAAGAATCAATTATATGGATGAGACAGGTGTGTAACAGGCTATTTTATTTAAAATCTTAATTGTCTTTTTAAGTAACAAATTATTGCATATATGTTTGAACTCAACAGTACCATGTTATGTTTCAATGGCCCTTTCTGCTTGCACAACTTACTGCAGAGAATCTGAGCAGTCAAGCCTTTAAGCCTGACTTCGGATTTGTATTCCTGCCATACACCCCATTTTCCTCTGGTGTATTTATTCTGTATTTTGTGTATTCTGCAGCTACAACCAAAACCTGCCATTTTTGCTTAATTGGGTTGGGAATGTCACTTATGTGATATGTTGGGGGTGGCATTCAACGTGTTTTTAAAATTTACAAAATTGCCCTACTGCTGCTGCACAAGAGTTCCAGTGAGCACCTCCCATTTAATCCAATTTGTTCCTTAAATGAAACTGACTAGAGCAGTTCTGAGGATCCCTTTTCTATTGTCAAGCTCTCATGTATTGTTTGTTTTGTTATCAGCCAATGTGGAAAATGTGAAAGCATTGTCCCAATGCCAGTCCTTCCCTTCCCCCTTACCTAGCTTGTCAATTTCATTTTATGCTGATGACCCCTCCCTTTTTTGTATTCAGTACTCAGATTGCACACCAATGAAGGGGGAGGATAGTGGCTGAGTGACTGCCCAGATGTGCCCAGTTTGGAGGTGGACAGGCAAGCATGTGAGGAAAGGGAGGACAAGGCGAGCTGAGAAGCTGATACAGGGAAATGTCTACTGACTTGGAGAGCACTGAACAAGGAAGAGAGCGCCCAACAGCTTTCCTTTCCTCTCCTCTCCTCTCTTCTCCTGTCCCCTCTCCTCTCCTCTGGCTCGCTGCTGCTGGGCTTCTCCAGGCATGGGCAACCCATAAAGGGATGCAAGCTTGGTAGTTCGCTGGCTGGTCTGTTTGTCAGTTTGTGCTTCAGCAGCAGCAATCTCAATGTGGGTGGGGAGTGGCCTCTAAAGGGCAGGAAAAGGGAAGGGGGAAATTCAAGGGAACCTGTCTGCTCTTAAATTCTACCTTTGTCTTTGAAGCAAAGCAAGGAGAAAGACTGCCACAAAATGACTCTAAGGAAAACCCTGGAGAAAGCGAACTGATCACTGAAGGGAGAGGAAACAGGGCAGAACAAAGAAGCAAGTCCGACAGACACGCACAATGACAGCGGGGGGGGGGGGGGGGGATTGCAGAACAACAAAAAAAACCCCCAACCATGATGCATGGTGAAAGCGAAAGAAAAGACCAATGCATAACAGGCCAATGAGAGCACAATGAGTCTCTTTTATAGGATTCTGTCAAAAAGATTATGTCCACTGAAAACTGAACTAGGAGTTACTGCCATATAGCTTTATTTTCATGTGACAGAGAGAGCTTTAATTCTCAAAGTCTTATGCCTTGAAATCTTGTTGATCTCTTGGTGCTACTGGACTCAAATCTAGCTCTTCTGCTGCAGACCAGCACAGTTACCCTCTGAAACAAATTTTATTTCCCATGTTGTTCAAAAGTTTCATGCAATGTCTGGATAGCATTAGAAGACCCAAATTTCCCCCCTCCCAAGATATATTAATGTAGTTTGGCCTACAGATGAATTGTGAAGAGAATGCTCGGGGTGGGGTGGGGGCGGGATTACTAGTTATATAAATAAATATGAAACAAATATGGTTTCCTTGACTAAGAACAAAAGTGCAGTGTGCAAGTTTAGGCAATATATGCATCAGCTATGTTTCTAACTATAAATATTAATATAGTTAGAACTAAATTACACACATGAATGATACTTTATTGCATCAATTTCCAATATTAAAAAAGCTTCCTTTTAACGCAGAGAAATATAATGCACTTGAGATTAGGTACACAGGATTAAGCCTTTGTGCATTTACCAACATTTTCAGAATTTGGTCCTCAGCTCCGAATGACAGAACCTCCTCCTATGATCCAGTAAAGCTACAACTGTAGGTATGAGTGGCAGAGAACTGCGCACAGTTTGTTTTTATACCACTTGATCACTTGGTTGGATAGCTAGTTTTGAATAGAAGCAGCAATGTGAGAACCCCTCTCAGATCATAATTGAGTCACCAATTAAGTGTGGCATTTACAAAGCCTAGTCCTCCCGTCGTTTATCCTAAATTCTAAACTGGTTTACAAATATTTCACATGTGCTACTTCTCACACTATCTTTTGGTGCAAAGGAAGTTAACTTGTTGACTAATTCTAGATATGGAACTCTTCTTAACTAATATGCCAGTATTCCTGGTAACTGCCACTTGCACTTTGCTTGCAGAAAGACTGGGATTTCTAGGTCATTTTAGTGGGTTTATTCAACTGAACTGAAGGCTTACAATAAGCATAAGGGAAGTATTACTATAAGGTGGAAACTTACAAAAAACCGTTTTGTACAATGGTTCCCATTTTTCCTTTGTATTTTATGTATTTCCATACTAGATGCTATATAAAATGATTTCTTTTCATTCAACAGATCTGTCTTCTAAAGTACACACACAGTTTTAGTTCTCAGTAGCACAGGTAAGAGAAAATGAGCTAGATTCTATTCATTTTTATGTCCTATCTAAAATGTTATATTCCAATTACATGCCCTGAGGCCTTCATTTGGCCTGCAGGGAGTTTATTACTGATGATGATGCATAGGAAGGAAAGAACCCAGCTTGACTCTCTGACATCTGGCTGGGGCTCCAGGGAAGGCAGCACATTTATATTTGTATATGAATATATCTGAATTAGAGATAACTGAGAGACTATCAAGATACATCACAATGACTGTGGGCCTGCCTAGTAGGGATTTCTATCTCCAAACCCTTTTTTATCAAAACTATGCCTTCAGGCTTAAAAGGAACCCTTTATGAAAAATACAGGTTATGCTTATTTCACAGCTTGTACTATTAGCTATGTATGCTGTAAGATTCAGAGTAGTATCACTCATTAGCCTCTGAAATAATAAATGCATTGTAAATCAGCCCCAGGAGAAAAAAAAAATACTAAGCATAGATTAAATCCTTTAGTTCTGCATAATACATAGTTTATTCCTATTGTCAATATAATGTTCTTAAAACTGCACTACATTTAGTAGGGGACCATTTTGCACATACATTTTTACATTATTTCCATTGGACAAATTCAGAACAATAAATGCCTAGCAGTGTGATGGAACTATACCTGCCTGCACTACCCACAGACTTGTCTCAGTTCCACATGATGGACATTGTATAGAACTGAAGTGTTTATGTGAACCATAGCTACAATGCCAAGAAGGTACATGATATGTCAACTTTGTTGAAACTAACCAGGAATTCATCAGGACAGTTCCTGCATGTAACATATCATATTTTAGTCACGAAGAAAGAAAGGTGGGCATCAGATGCAACAAAATAAAGATCCAAACATGTAAGGTTGCATGTGGAGTCCTATCTGGAATTGCCAACTCCAAATTTAAAAATTCCTAAAGATTGAGGGTGGGGTCTAGACAGGATGGGGCTTGGAGAGGTTCCTCAGCAGGTATATTGATCCACCCTCCAAGACAGCCATTTTTTTCCCAAGGGAACTGATTTCTGTAGTCTGGAGATCAATTGTAATTCTGGGAGATCTCCTTGCCCCACCTGGAGGTTGGCAACCTTAGATGTGCATTGGCCTCTATGACCCTTTTCATACACTGACTAGAGATAGAAACTTCCTCTTCTTTGACAGCAGAGATGCACATTCCACCCCTGTGTGTGTAAAGTGCGCTCAAGTCTCAGCCGAATTATGATGATCCCATCAAGGGGCTTCAAGACAAATGAGAAGTAAAGGTGGTTTGCCATAGAATCACAGAGTTGGAAGAGGCCATACAGACCATCTAGTCCAACCCCCTACTCAATGCAGGATCAGTCTAGAGCATCCCTGACAAGTGTTAGCCAGCTGCTGCTTAAAGATTGCTAGTGAGGGGGAGCACACCACCTCCCTAGGCAGCTGATTCTGCTGTTGAACAACTCTTACTCTAAAAAAGTTTCTCCTAATATCAAGATAGTACCTTCCTGCCCTTAATTTAAACCCATTATTTCAAGTCCTATCCGCTGATGCCAAAAGGAACAGCTCCCGGTCCTCCTCTAAGTAATCCCTCAAATACTTAAAGAGAGCAATCATGTCCCCCTTCAACTTTCTTTTCTTCAGACTGAACATTCCCAAGTCCTTTTGCCTTTCTTCATAGGGCTTGGTCTCCAGCCCCTGATCATTTTGTCTTTGCCTTCTTCTGCAGTATTTCTTGGTGGTCTCCTGTCAAGTACTGACTGTGTTTAGCTTCCAAGATCTGATGAGATCAATTTATACCATGCAACATTCTCTCTGGTGAAAACCTCTATAGCCTTACCCCTTTTTAACTTTCTTTTCTCCTTTTAATCTTGCTTAGCTTTTAAGGACCATCCAATCTTGCTTAGCTTTTAAGATCTGATGAGATCAAGCTATACCATGCCACCTTCCCTCCCATTACCACCTCTACACCATAAAAATGGTTTTCTGGCATGAGTGCTCAGATGTCACCTTAGAGAGAGAGAAATTGCACATTTTAAGTTAGGGAGCCATTCATATGAATCTTCATGTCAGATACATGTGTGGTGAAGGGGAGGAGAATATATTTACATTTTATCATGAAAAGAGGACTCAGAGAACAAGTAAATTTATTAAGTTGTCCTACCATGTACACATCAGTCACAATGCATTGACTTCTATGATTCTTTTCACACATTGTCTAGGGATATAGATCCAGGTGGGTAGCTGTGTTGGTCTGAAGCAACAGAATAAAAATACATAGTGTTGTGTCCTAGGCTCAAATGGGAGAACTGTTACTTTTGGAGGGAACTGTTACTTTTGGAGGGAAGCGAACAAGCCAGAGCTTGATCTCCACACCAGGGTTCCAGAGAAGGCCTAAGCATGCCCAATCAGGGGAAGGATTGAAACATAAGCAGCCAATCAACATCCAGGCTCATACTGTACCCTGATAGACCCTTAGGGCCCTGTAAATAGCCAATCCATGTATATAGTTAAGGACCAATCAGAAGGGGGCAAGAAGGAGCGGGAAGTTGTATAAAGGAGCGGGAAGTTTGAACAGAGCTCAGTCTGTGTGTGTGTGTTCCTGAAGTAAAGCTTGCTGAAATCACTCTCCGACTCTGGTCTCTTACTGCGCCGACCCCAGTACTTTACACATAGGATATGTAGTCCTTACAGAGGATTTATAACAGAGGGGAAATGCATAGAAATACAAAGAATGTATAGTCATTACAGAAGATGTATAATCCTTGGTGAGAATGAGTTCAATATATCAAGAAAGTGATATGCCTGTTAAGTCCTGGATGTGTGCTTGTTCCAAGATCGGTAATAATATAGCTAATACCAAACATGGAACAAACATCCAGGACTTAACAGGCATATTGGTTTCTTATGTCATTACATATACTAAACACATTCTCACCAAGAAGGACTATACATTCTATGTGTTTTTATGCATTCCTCTCTTTTTTTTTTATTATGAATAATATAATGGAATACTGTTTGTAATAGAATGCAATATATAGGTACAGATTATTTTTCAGACACAACACCTCTAAGAACAGCATATTGGTATAGTATCGAGAAGAACATATAGGAATTGTTACCTTCACATCTGAGGGGAGGCAGATGGGCATCATAAAGTTAACTTTCCCACAATTAGAAAATGTTCTCTTAAAGACTTCTGTTTTGACATATTTATTGCTTCAATATTGTTTCTCCTTAATTGGATCCATATAGCTGTTAACCCTGTGCACTTTGCTTGTTGTCTCCACTTTGTCTCAAAATGGCTCCATCATGTTATATGCGAATTTTTTTTCCTCAACCCTTTCTATAAATGTGAATGTTTTTCTCCCATTTCATTGTATCTGAAGAAGTGTGTGTGTACACATAAAAACTTATACCTTGAATAAAACTTTGTTGATTTTAAAGGTGCTACTGGAGTCTAACTTTCTTCTGTCTAGGGATTGAAGCTTTCTCTTCTTTGACCACAGAGATGCTTATGTCCAATATGTTGTTATGTCAAGCACTGAGGCAAAATAGTCTGGGAGTGAGATGTTCTGAGAATGGGCTCCACTGTACCCAACAGGTTTAAAGATCATTCAAAGAAAATTGTGAATATCCTTTTATTTTCATTGGTATTTTAAAACTAGCAACAATTCTAAAATTTGAAATTCATGCAAGTTGACACATTTCATAGAAGGCTATTTCTATGGGGATTTTTAAAAATAAAGATACATTGCCAAACTGTGCTTTTAGGACATCTGAATTATTTTCCGTATTGCAAATCTGCAAAGACTTATGAGAGCACATTGTTTTTTCTTTCAGATATCTGGAAATTGCTTCTATTGAACAGGAGATTGCATTGCTTTCTCTAACTATAATTCTAGGACAATTGCCAGTGGCATTTTCCCACCCCACAACTACTCAAAGGGATCATTCACACCTTGTTTACATAAAATCCTCTAAACAAAATATTCACCCCAAACATGATGTTGGTGGTCAACATCAAAAGTGTTAAAGGGTTTTTTATAGCAATTAATAGGAAATTACCACCATCCATCATTTTTAATACAACTGATATTCATGTCCTTTGGGGAAATATATGAACAGACAAATAGCCAGATTGCTTAAGGTTGATCTCAAGGTCAGTCAAAATGATCCACAGGAAACATTTACAGGCAGTTGAAATTGCTTATAATTTGTCAGTAATCTTTTGGAGCAGTCTATTGGAGATAAGTTGTGTCTCAATAATTTGGAGTGGCCAACATGAGTTCTGATTCAAAGAGACAGGCTTTGAGTAGGTTAAATGAAAGAGAATGTGTTTATGTAATATTAAACCTCACAAGGCAGGAAGATCAGTTGTAGACATCTCCCAGTAGTGTTTTCTTACACTCTGTGAGTTTGATGCTCTAGTTTAATACCAGATTACAGAGCTGTAACCTTGTACTTTTTTGTTTGCGAAAATAAAATACAATGTTTTGAAAATATGTCATTTTTTGGTGTGTGACAGATCCATCAACAGAGCATTTCCAAGAAAGGTTGCCCAGCAAAATCAAAGTGAATTTATAAACTAGATCTTCATCCACTTTTACATGGTGTTTTGAAAATGTCAAGATTTAAGACTTATCCTTCTGAGGTGAAAGCTTAGCAGAGTACAAGGCAGATTTCACATAAGGCTAGATCATGGTATGATTGCTACATCATTGAAATACTGAAAAAATAAGATATTTTAATAGCATGACATGAATATGTTCCTAGCAATTACCATAATATACAAAATTTAGAACCTGGGCATTGATTTCTGTTTCTATTATTTCAGTAGCTAAAAAGTAGAGATGTCCAGCTGGAACTTGGCTAATCAAGCTCTGACTTGAATCACAGCCAGTCTTTAGTAATCATAAATGCTCTATAGCTGAATGGAGTAGTTTCTAGTATTTGGGAATGTTGGAAACTTTCTGATCTAAGGGCTATTGTGACATATCAAAGGTTTCACTTTCCTCAGAAGTGAGAGGTGGGAGCCAGGAGAGACAGCAACAGTAGGGATTGATGCAACTAATATATGTGACATGGGTATTGTCCAACCCAAACAGTGTGCTGATATTTCTACCAAAACAGAACCATCCAGCTTAAGAACATAAGAGAAGCCATGTTGGATCAGGCCAATGGCCCATTCAGTCCAACACTTTGTGTCACACAGTGACCAAAAAAAAACAAGTGCCTTCCGGAGGTCCACCAGTGGGGCTAGAAGCTTGGTGTTACTGTGCACAGCATTTCTAATTCCCACACTCATTGCAACAACTCAGTTTTTTATGTGACATTACTTACTTGTTATATACTACTGCATTCAAACACAGTATTTTCCCAATACAAACATCTCCATTTCCATCCAAAGCTGATATTATAACAATTTTATGTTTATTGTAAAGAGAAGTGGAACTGTAAATAGAAACAAAGAATACAGGCCAAGAAACTAAGGGTGTTTTCGCACTGACCTTAATCGGCAGCGACGTCCCTCTTCACCGCGCAGGATCTGCGCGGATTTTGCACCAATTGCTGCAGAGCACCCGGAAGAGCCGCATAGTCCCGCGGCTTTTGCGGCGCAAATGGAAACTGGTTTTTGGCGGTTTCCATTTGCACCGCAAAAGCCACGGGACTTTGCGGCTCTTCCAGGTGCTCCGCAGCAATTGGTGCGAAATCCGCGCAGATCCTGCGCGGTGAAGAGGGACGTCGCTGCCGATTAAGGTCAGTGCAAAAACGCCCTAAATTTTTCCTCATCCTATAAGTTATCCCAGTGCTTAAAGCTTTTTTTTTTTTTGTCCCAGTCAGGCTGTGTTCTGGTACTAAAACCAAGATGGAAGGGAAATTGTGGCAGCACTGGAGTATGGGAGGATCAGGGTTTAGTTATCTTCCTTTTTGCACTTCATGTTTGTAAAAAACAAACAAAAAAGTACACCAGCCCAATTTTTTTATTCCTAAAGTAAGGTATATTAATCCCCATAAATGTGTTTCCCATGAAACCAATGGAAGCAGCTATTGTATGATTTCATTAACATAAATAGCAAATTTTCCACTAGTATAATATTGACATTAAATTATCTGATCCCAGTTTTGACCCAAAAAAATTCTGAACATAATTTTTTTCATGACCCTAATAATGAGATAATAACATCAAGAGCAAATTTTAGTCGACTTATATATATCTTTGAAATATATGAAGACTTTACATGGTAAATAAATGTAAGGTTCTGCATTTAGGTAGGCTCTTTCCCCCAAATCTCCAGGTATTTCCCAACCCAAACCTGGCTACCCTAACTGGGCCTCCTTCAGAGAGACAACAGGGCACTCCAACCTTTTTTAACTCATGGGCACCTTTGGAATTCTGATGGGTGAGGTGTGCAACCACAATGCAGTCCCTAAACATAACACACCGAGGAAAATTCCTTGCAGTTTTAGGAAGGGGGTTAGATGGAACCCACTAGGGCAGGGGTGGACAAACTTGCTTAACATAAGAGTCAGATAGAATAAATGTCAGATGTGTGAGAGCCACCAGACAGGAACGTCAGCTGTCTGAGAGAAGGAAGGAAGGAAGGAAGGAAGGAAGGAAGGAAGGAAGGAAGGAAGGAAGGAAGGAAGGAAGGAAGGAAGGAAGGAAGGAAGGAAGGAAGGAAGGAAGGAAGGAAGGGAGGGAGGGAGGGAGGGAGGGAGGGAGGGAGGGAAGTAGATGGTGGGAGGGAGCATAGAGGGAGAGGTGGAAAGAAAGCGACTTTAAATGCATTCTCCAAACCACTGGCTGGCTTGGCTTGAGGAAGTGGCTTAAAGAGGCAAATGCCTTCTCAGGTGGGGACTTCAAGAGCCACACGATGTGTGTGAAAGAGCCACATGTGTTTCCCGAACCACAGTTTGGCCACCCCTGCACTAGAGAGATGGGTATAAGGCAGCTTCACATTTTCATGTGGCCAAATGATTGCATTTCATATTTTAAAACTCTTGTGGCACAGTCCAAGCCGAAGGGAAGAAGAGAGCATGGGTGTGTGGGGATGTGGGGAGGAGGAGAGATCAGGACCTTGAATCAAGCATTTTTTTTTGAAGGGATGTGGGTTTATTACAGGAAATGTTGGATCCCACTAATCTGGCAGAAATAGCGGCCGGGATCGCCTCTGGTTTAGGAGTGGAATGGGAGGAACTGCAAGATTCCTTGCTTTCAAATACAATGCTTCTGGTAGCAGTAGCTGAGCAGAGCTCTTTCAAGCTACAGGGACGATAAGGCAAATTGTTGATAAGCTGTTTTTGAACTGTTGCACTGCTGTTCTGGTTTTCCAGGGCATCCCTGACAAGTGTTTGCCCAGATACGGCTTAAAGACTGCCAGTGAGGGGGTCGATTGCACTATTGAACAACTCTTACTGTTGAAAAGTTTTTCCTATGCCAGTCCTCTCCTCTGCTGCCAGCAGGAACAGCTCCCTGCCCTCCTCAAAGTGGCAGCCCTTCTAGTACTTCAAAAGAGCAATCATTTCTCCCCCCTCAACTTCCTCTTCTCCAGACTGAATATCCCCAAGTCCCTTAGCTTTTCCTCATTGAGCTTGCACTCCATGGTTACTCGGAAGTAATCTACAGTGAGCACTGTGGCACCTACTCTCTACACATGCACAGGATTGCAATTTTAGTTTAAAGAAAGAAGAATATATTGGATTTATATCCCACCCTTCACTCTGAATCTCAGGATCTCAGAGCAGCTCACAATCTCTTTTATCTTCCTCCCGTACAACAGACACCTTGTGAGGTAGATGGGACTGAAAGAAGCTCTCCCAGAAGCTGCCCTTTCAAGGACAGCTCTGTGATAGCTATGGCTGACCCAAGGCCATTCCAACAGCTGAAAGTGGAGGAGTGGGGAATCAAACCCAATTCTCCCAGATAAGAGTCCACGCACTTAACCTCTACACAAAACTGGCCCTCCTTTCTCACATCAGACTTTCTAGTTAATACAATTCAGACTATCCCTGAAGCTTCCAAGGGTAGCCATGCTGGTCCATAGTAGAACAACTAGAATTGAGCCCAGGAGCACCTTAGAGACCAACAAGATTTGGGGGAGGGGGCACAAGCTTTCCAGCATTAGAGCTCAATTAGATAAAAGGAGCTTTGACTCTCAAAAATCTTGTTCTTGAAGGTGCTGCTGGACTCAGATTTAGCCATATAAATCAGTGGACTTCTTTCATCAACCTAATTTATTAATTTAAATCATGTATCCCCTGCCTTCCTCCCCCCAAAGGACACTGAAGTAGTTTGACACACACTCCCCCTTCTCTTTTATCCTCACAATGAACCTATGAGGCAGGTTAACTCAGAGTATATTACTGGTCCAAGGTTTCCTAGCAAGCTTGCAGAGCAGAGTGGGCATATGAATCAGGACCTCCCAGATCTGATCTGGACACCCTAACCACCAGCTCCTACTAAACACAATATATTTTAATGTATTATTTTTTCCTAATGGCAAACTATATAATGTATGTTTATAATGTATGTTACATGTTCAAAAGTATATCAGGTGGGCAGGAACACTCTGCGAAAGGCATATTCTCAGTTTAGCCCTGACTTGCAAGCAACAGAGCAATGAACAAATTGTAACCGCCGCACCCGAAAAGCTCCCCTGTGAATCACAATGGTTTGGGCTTCTGCCGTCTCAGTGTCTACCGGAAGTTGCTGGTATGCCTGTGCCAAGTCCAGCTTCCCAAAAACCTTAAAGCCCACTAGGGCTGCCAGCACGTGGCTGACCACGGGGACGGGGTATGGGTTGTCTTGCAGTGCCTTGTTTATGGTGCACTTGTAATCGGCGCATATGCGCACCTCCCCATTCGGCTTCACTAGGGTGACTATCGGCGGCGGCGTATGACACCGGTTCAAGCACCCCTTGTGCCGTGAGGTAGTCCAGCTCCATTTTTATTTAGGTTTAAGAGCGAAGGGGACCCACCTGGCCTTGAGCCTTATCGGTCTCTAGGGGTAAGGTGATGGGAAGTCCCTTGTAGCACCCCAGGGACCCATCAAACACTTCCGGGAATTCCCAGCAAACATGCTCAAAATTCTGCATTCGCATTTGTTGCACCCCCACTATGTGAATGCCCAACAGTCAAAACCAGGCTAGCCCCAGCAAGGTGCTGAGCTGGCGTTTGACTACTAGGATTTCCAGCTTGCCCTTGAAGCTCTTGTACGACACCTTTACCATGGCCCAACCTAAAACCTGTACGGGTGTTTTTTTTTAAGTCTCGCAGTATGAAATTGGCTGGCCGCAGTCTAAACAGCCCCTGGGGCAAAGTTTTCTCAGTGACTCCTCCGAGATTATTAGGTATGGAGTGCCCTCGATAGAGACCGACACCCTGACCTTGTTGGGGGTGGTGAGAGGCAACTTCATTACCTGCAGGCTTGTTGATGCAGTCGAGTATGCCTCCGTCGAGTCGTGGTTGGTGGACTGGTGCCTGCGGGTCACCTTGGCCTGGCAAGCCTGCGCTATGTGGCCCACTCTCCCACAGTTCCTGCAGTCCATCTTCCGATAGGGACAGTCCCGTCTCTCATGTGGATCCCCACAGCTGGCGCACTTGGTGTTGGCTGGCTCTCCGTTGCTCGTGGTCTCGTGGGTGCCCTTGGGCCCATTCCTAGTTGGCAACGGAGCTGGTTTGCCTGCTCCTTCTCTGGGTTGCCTGGTGCCATTTCTTCCTGGTGGATGGCTTCTGCTTGTGGGTTGCTGTAGCTTTTGGTGGCTCTCTCGAACATGATGGTTTCGTTGAAAGCGCTCTGTAGGGTGAGCTCCTCTTTCATGAAGAGCTTTTGCTGTAGCCTTTCATCTTGGAGGCCCCAAACGAATCGATCCCTCAGGGCTTCGTCCAGCTTGTCGAAGCTGCAGTTCCCTGCGATTTGGTGGAGGGCGGCCAGGTAGACCGCGGCCATCTCTCCCGGCCCTTGATCTCTCCTGTGGAAGAGAAATTGGCGGGCGATAAGGGATGGCTGGGGCAAGAAGTGCTCAGTCAGGAGTCTGACTATCTCCTCGTACATCTTCTCTGTGATCTTCGCGGGGGCCGAGAGACCCTTGGTGATCTCGAATGTGGCATCCCCGCAGACGCTCAGGAGCACGTCTCTCTTCCGGCTATCGTCCGTGATCAGGCTCGCTCTTAGGCAGCAGTCGACCTGCTCCGTGTAGGTCTCCCACCTATCGAGGTTGGCCGGGTCGAACTCCACAAGATGGCCCGTCGTCACGCTCGGGTTCGCCATGGCGGCTGTGGGGGCAGCGGGCACTTCAGTCTCTCTGGACTGCATGCCTTCCTCGTCTCCGACCAGGTCAGCAAAGTTCACTGTGGAAGTTCCCTGGCTAGGATCCCACCTTCGTCGCCACTGTAATGTACTGAGTGACGAGGCATGTTGAAGACAACATACTTTATTGGCGAGTACATCACAAGAGAGGGAATCGCGGGCCGGGTCCCGATTATATACATTCCCCGGAACAACCCTCCGACTGGCCAGGTCCAATCCTGGCCAGTTAACCTTCCCGCCACAGATCTTGATTGGCGGATCGTATTAGCGAGCTACATCCGGGGACCAGTGGGTGTCCACTGGTCGCCTCTGTAGCGTACGCTGTGCTGTACATAGAGACTTGAATGTAGCACATAACAGATTACTATGGCATTGCTGTGCCAGCGCTTGGCAATATCTCCAGGTTGTACCTGCAAATCTCCAAGATATGTCAGCATAGCAATTTGTCAGCTCCCTGAGCACTGCTCCCCTTCCAGAACGTGCTAAAAGAGACTCAAATTAGCCATGACTACTTTAGCTCAGATGGAGCTTTTTTTTTCCTAATCAACAACCTATATAAATTGTCTCCAAATGGTAAAATTATTCAAACGAAATTTAATTTAAAAAATTATAATCTACATGAGTTTAAGATATTTAAATGTACTCTGTTTTCTCAAAAGAAAAGATAGATACATTTGCCAACAGAAAAAAAAAGATCTGTTCTGCCTAGCAATAAGTATATTAAATTAAATTGCTGTATACATAGTACCTTTGATCTTCTCAGAGGCTGCATTTTCAATTACTTTGTATATTTCAGATCCTCTGAACTGGGGTACAAGAAACCATTTGGGTCTCTTGCTCATGGCTTATGTAAATGATAGAATGAATTTCAATTTTTCTCATATTAAATACCCCCCCCTCCATATTCCCAGAGTTAAATCATTAACATTTAGAAATGTGAAACGACAGCTCTCTGATTCAGTCCTTTGTAATTGGTACAGTTATTTCCAAACAGTGCTTTTTGCATGAAGCTCCATTTCATCCAAACTGACAACTTGATCACTCTGATGTTGCAGTATTAACTTGTTTTTTGGCAGGATGACATTTGGCAAGATGGCCTGTCTTGTAGCATGTATGCATACATTGTATTTATTTTGATCTCCCCCCTAATCCTAGCAAAGTAAAAAACTGTTCTCTTACTGAGTGAGCAAATAAGGGCTTTTATTGGAAGCATTCATTAAGACTTGTATTGTACAAATGCCACCTTAGTGGGAAGGCTCTGGTATTGCTTTTTGTTTTCATTGCACAAATGTGGATTCTGGGAGAAAATACATGGGCTAGTTAAAGACTGCTTCTTTCTCACTTATGATTTATTTAAGCAATTACAGCTCCATCCTAAGAATTGCTGTGCCAGCACATAAGCTGCTTAAAACAGAACATGGGCCTCACGGCAGCCCACAAGCCAAAAAGCAGGATCTCACAACCATTAAGTACTATTAAGTGTTATTATTGGTACTATATACTTTTCCTCAATAACTTCCCCTGCTTTCCAAAGCTCCATATTCCTGTCCCATCCACAAGATAACATGTTTTTAAATTTTTTCAGAGGATTCTGAAAAGGAAAAGAAAATAATGGATACAGATAAGATAATTGTGAACTTGAGATGTTTTTGTGATTCTTGTCCACATTTTTGGATGCAAAACCAATCCAAGTTTGATGGGGGGGGGGGGAAGCAGGGCTTTTTTTGAACAGGAATGCCCAGGAACGCAGTTCTGACTGGCTTGGTGTCAGGGGAGTGTGACCTAATATGCAAATTAATCCCTGCTGGGCTTTTTCTACAAAAAGCCCAGTGTAAAACAATGGTAATGCCAGGGCGTGTGGCCTAATATGAAAATTAATTCCTGCTGGGCTTTTCCTACCAAAAAGGCCCTGGGAAAAAGTAAAGTTCAGTGAATAAAATCAAGGGAAAGAAAACTTTCTATATCAAAAGATTCATAAATTGTATTTTCCAGTCCTGGAGACATGTTTAATAGAGCGACACTTTGTCTACTATGGTCCTTTTATTCCTGGTGAGACAGCAGAGAGAGTATGGAAAGAGGATGTAGGATTGTTAAGAGAAATTTTCCTAATTCCTCCATATACAATTTTCCCAAAAATTCCAGAAATCAATTTCGCTGTCTTTTTAGCAATTTGGACTCTGTTTCTAATCAATTCCAGTTTTAATGAAATATAAATTTGGAGGGGCAAAAAGGGATGTTCAGCAAAAGTTCCGAATCTCATTCTGCAGATGCTCAAAAGCAGGCAATGCTTTCACAAACCTTTTTA
Organism: Heteronotia binoei; assembly: GCF_032191835.1. Classification (NCBI taxonomy): domain Eukaryota; kingdom Metazoa; phylum Chordata; class Lepidosauria; order Squamata; family Gekkonidae; genus Heteronotia; species Heteronotia binoei. Next base: position 63,352,425 of record NC_083229.1, read on the forward strand.
TCCTTAGAGAATAAAAATGAAAACCAGGGCTTTATTTGAGCAGGAACGCACAGGAACTCAGTCTCTGCTGGTTTGGCGTCAGGGGTGTGTAGTCTAATATGAAAATGAGTTCACACCATTATGTAAAACAATGGTGAAATCAGAGTGTGTGGCCTAATATGCAAATGAATTCCTGCTGAGTTTTCCTACAAAAAAAAGCCCTGGTGAAAACTATAAAAAATATTTAGAAGTTCCGGTTTTGGCGGCTTGCTTTTGAAAGCGGCTCAGACCATCGCGTCCTGAGCCACCTTCAAATTGCTGTGTCGAGGGGTCACCCCAAAGGCAGACTCGACTCTGGGGTCCAGGGACGGTCCTAGAAGGCAAGGGAATTGGAGCGGTGGATCGGGAATACCAGCGGAGGCAGCTGCTTCCTGATCCCGCTCTTCCCAAGCCTCAGCGTCTCAATCGCCATTTTTAAATGGCCAAAAGTCAGCCACCAGCTCTACTTCTTCTTCTTTCTACACTCTGCATTCTGGATCTTCAATCAACTTAAAGATAAATGACACGGATTCTTCTACCACTGTAAATTTTGACTACTATATTCCCTTTGGATGTGTTTCAGAGATGCAGGAATAAAGAAGCTGCAGACTTTAAGTGAGGCAAAAGACTGAGAAAGGTGGGGGGGGACTCTCCCCCTTTCTCCTTCAAGGTTTGCAAAAGTTTCTACCTACTTTGAATACTGAAATTACCTGCAGGATACTAATTTGTATTATATATGAGATTGGTGCCTGAACTTAATTGAAGGAAGAAGGAAGAAGAAGTTTTGACTTTGAAGAAAGATTCCTACTGATAAGTGTGTATGGATGTTAAGAGGCTTGGCTGGAAAAATTTTTTGTAACAGAAGCTGAAGCTTTGAAGTGTTTAAACTGTGCCTACAAGTTGGTGTTTACCTGATAATACACTTTAGGTTTTTTGGTTGTAAGAAGATTTTTTTATTCTTATTTTTATCTGTGGATGTTAAGGGTGTAATTATTTTCTTTTGGATATAAATCTTAGAGCTGTTTTCTATTTATTTATTTATTTTTTTTTTTTGCTTTTTCTTCTGCCTTTGGTTTATTTGTGATTGGATTATTTTTACCTGTGGATTACCTTTTATGTGGTGATTCCCCCCCCCCCCCCATTACACTGGTTGGATTACTTTTGGGTGGTTTTTTTCCCTCTTTTTGGTCCTGCTGGATTTTTTAGTTCTTTGTGGTTCCATTGGATTTTTTTTCTTGCTTGCCTGTTGGCATTATTTTTGTTTTTTGGGTTATTGTTTTGCAACCAATTTTTGGGATTATAAATAGGGTATTCAGCCCTGGATTATAAAACCATACTTTGCTACTGTGGTGCTTAGAAGATATTTGAAAGTCGAGGTGGAGAGCTGGCTTGCCTTTGAACTAATGTTGATGGAACTGTGGTCTGCTGTTTTGTCTATTGAATATCTACTGTGCTGAACGTTGTGTTTGTCAATAGTTTCAGTGCTGTTTTGACTAACACAAATTGTTGAGAGAAGCTAGAAGCCTGTTTTCTTTTTAGAACCATTTGGCAATAAGAGATCTCTTTGGAGAAGATTATTCTTCCACTAAAAGCAGAACATAGAACTTTAAAACAAACGTTGAAGAGACCTTTTTGAACTGCTGACTCTGAGTGTACTTACATTAATAACAATGGCTAGTAAAGCAGGGGCCATTCCCAAGTAACCACCTCCAAAAAAAGACATCAAAGAAGTGAAACCATCTTATTCACCTGGTGGCAACCGAGCCCAGAGAAATTCACACCTATGCAAAGTGACATGAAAGAATGGCAAACAACTCTAATGACTACTATAACACAGATAGCAAGTAAAATAGAAAATATAGATGAACAGATGACAGAGATCAAACAAGAACTTAGGGAGAATAGTAGACAGACAGCGGAGACCAACAAAGCCTTAAAAGCATTAGAGGGTCAGGTGACAGAGAATTTTCAAAAAGTGGAACATCTGGGAAAAGAACAGACCTTACAAGATTCTAGACTCCTATAGTTGGAAGTAGACAAAGCGGCTTACATGCTGAGGTTTCAAAACATACCAGAAGAGGACTTCCAGGGGTTGCAAATGGCAAGCTGAACTGCTTCTCTGAAGGGGAGCAGACTGGAACTTCTGTTTGGGGTAGAAAAAGGCAATCCAATGCCTACTGCCTACTTTTCTCAGTCAGAGATTAGTCCAAGACATGCTCGGAAAATTCTGAGGAGATTTACTTTGGCTAAAAAGGAGTCCCGGGGGGGGGCTCCTTTGAGGCTTTGAAGGGTCTCTGGAGACATTGCATTCCAGCATCTACAGAGGTTTCCAGAGTCATTCAATTGACTTAAGCTCATCAAGATCCAAACCTTCTTTGATTCTACTGAACATCTAAATTTGTGCAAGACCGGAGCCTTTTTGGATAACTACAGCAAAAGGTACAGATCGTTATCTATCATTCCAGGACTAATAAGAACTGTAAAAATTAAAATGAAAAGGTGGAAGACTGAATATAGAAGCTATTGATAAAGAAGGGGAGAGGGGGCAAAATTGGGACTGTTAAATACTAAAAGACAGTGTTAAAAAGAGAAAAGAAAATTATTGTTTGGAATACTTGCGGTTTTGGATGAAAAGCCCCATCGTCATAGAGCTGCAGACGTAACAGATGACACAGGAAGTACATCACAAACATCGCGAGATCTCTCTATCAGTGAGACCAGGACTTGGTGGCAAGTAAAGCAGGAAGTAATCAGGGAAAATTGTGAATCAGCCAGTCTACTCTAGGACTGAGAAATCATAAAAAAATATCAGCGGCCATTATAAGAAGGTCAAAATTTAAAATTTATTTAAAAGGATTTGAGACATCAAAAATTAGTGGAGCCGGTGAATTTGAACATTGTAAGGTAAATACTATTGAACATTATTGTTAAAAACTATTTTGGAAGCCTCCAGAAAAAAGTGGAAAAAAGTTTTAAAAGGGGACTAAAAGTTGTGACCGCCATTTTGGAAAAATTATAAACTTTAAAAATTAATATCTGAGCTTGGGAGGCTCCAGGGATAGCGATTTCGGCCTCATTGAAAAAAAGCAAACTTCATTCTTTAAAACCTGATAGTTGAATTTTAATTTGGTGAGGTCAACTTTTTTAGCATTTTTACATGTCATACCACAAGCCAATATGCACAAGGACTGCTTCACTGGAGAAGATGCAGGAGCAATTGGATGCAATGGAAGCAAGGATGATGAAAGGGATGAAAGAGCTAATAACTGCCTCCAAAAAGGAAATTAGAAAGGGTATTGAAGATCTGAAAGAAGATATAGAGGATCTCAGAAATGAAACTGTGGTAACATCCAAGAAAGTGCAAGAAGTGGAGGGGAGAGTGAAAGTACAAGAAAAAATGGTAATACATGACTGCAAACTGATGGAAACTCAGATACGTCTGAGAGGAGTACCTGAAGATGAACAAAATAACTTGAAGGAATATATAATAAAAATTATTGTGGAATTCCTGGAGGAAGATCCAGAAGGTACTAGGAACATGTATGACTATGTGTACAGAGTTAACTCATTCTATGCCAAAAGAATAATTTACCAAGAGTTGTGGTTATAAGGTTTATGACAAAAGAAATGGTGGGAAAGATCATAAATAAAAACTTTGGGAAAACACTAACAGCTGAAGGCAGCAGAGTAAGAATTATGAAGGAGTTGCCAAGACAAGTGATAACTGACAGAAGAACATACAAGAAATTGATAGAAAAATTACGGGACAATGAAATAAGGTATAGGTCGATACTACCAGAAGGTGTGAGCTTTGAACTTCAAGGAAAAAGGATTACAATTACAAATACAGAAGAACTGCATAGATTTTATGAAGAACATACAGAATTTGAACCATGATGGATTACAAATTATTATCTTGGAATGTAAATGGACTAAATTCACTACAAAAAGAAAGGCAACGTTTCATTGGATTAAAAAGCAAAATTGTAATATAATTTGTTTGCAAGAAGTACATATCAAACAAAAGGATTATAATTTTTTATGGAACAAATAATTGGGACTAGAATTTTATTCATTGGCTGAGCAGAGGAAAAGAGGAGGCATTTTTTATATTAAACAAGAATTGGACCCAAAATTGATTTTTAAGGATAATGATGGGAGATATATAGCTGTGGAAATAACATTAAATGCTAAAAAAAACCCCATTGTTATTGGGACTGTATGCACCAAATGGAGCAAAAGATATTTTTAAAGATATTATACAGCAATTGGATAATGTGACATATGAACAAATTATGATAATGGGGGATTTTACTGGAACAATTAAGAATGTATTGGATAGATCTGGGGAAAAAAATAATAAGGAAGGGAAATTGCCAAAGTCCTTTTCTGAATTAGTTAAACAAGAAAATTTGGAAGATATATGGAGGAAGTTCAACCCTGAAGTGCAGGACTATACCTTTTTTTCAGCAAGACATAATACCTTTTCAAGAATTGACATGTTGTGGAGTCCAAAAACTTAGGTCTTATTACAAAGAAAATAGAGATCTTACCCAAAGTAGGAGCAGATCATAATCTATCATTGTGGTCAACCAAGTTGGCCAAAAAGGTGAGAAGATGGAGGTTCAATGAAGATTTACTACAAAATAAAGAAATAGTGGCATCTCTAGAAAAAGAAACTAAAGCTTTCTTCCAAATAAATGATAAGGAGGATATCAAATTTCAAACCGTTTCGGATACGTACAAAGCAGTAATGAGAGGTATATTGATTACACTGAATAATAAAGACAAAAGAGCAAAGGAAAAACAATTGCTGGACATTCAGAATGAAATAAAAAAAAGGGGGAGCTGAGGAAGAGGCCTAGGAAAAAGAAAATTATGAGGGAGATTACAATACTACAAACTCAAATAAGACATTTGTTAAATAATTGGGATGGAATTTAAAAAGAGTACAGCAGAAATCTTTTGAAGGAGCAAATAAACCTGGAAAATATTTGGCTTGGCAAATGAAAAAAAAGTGAGAAAACAAAATTATTAACAAAATAATAGTTGGTGGTAAAGAGATTGTAGATCAAGAAGGAATCAAAAAAGAATTTTTAAAATATTATGCCAAATTGTTTAAAGGTTTTAAGATAAATAAAGAAAAGATGGAATATATATTTGCAAAAAATTAAAGTAGTTCCCTTAACAGAAAATATGGGAAAAGTTTTGAATGAACCAATTGGAAAAATAGAAATTGAAGTAGCAATTAATTCAATAAAAATGGGGAAAGCACCTGGTCCAGATGGATACACAGGAAAAAATTTTGAAACTCTCAAAGAGGAGTTAATACTGAAACTTCAAAAAATGATAAATATTATAAGACTGCAGGGGAAAATACCAAATACATGGAAGGAGGCAGTAATTTCGCTGATTCCAAAAGAGGACAGAGATGTCACGAATGTAAAAAACTATAGACCAATTTAATTGTTAACTAATGACTATAAAATATATACAAGAATCTTAGCAGAACGACATAAACAATATTTGATGAACTTTATTAAGGAGGAACAAGCAGGATTTCTTCCCAAAAGACAAATTAGGGACAACCTAAGGACTATTGTAAATATTGTAGAATATTTGAAAGACATCCAGAAAAAGAAGTCGCTTTGTTTTTTGTGGATGCAGAGAAAGCTTTTGATAATTTGAACTGGGACTTTATGTTTGCAGCGATGGAAAAAATGAAATTGGGGGAAAGCTTTATAAGAATGGTGAAAGCAATATATACTGAACAGTATGCAAAACTTTGCATAAATGCAGATCTTACAGAGGATATGATAATTAGAAAGGAAACAAGACAAGGTTGCCCTCTTTCTCCATTGTTGTTTATAATGACTGTTGAAGTTTTGTTGATGCAAATTCAAGAAGATAAAGAAATAGAAGGTTTGAAATTAAAAGGCTTTACTTACAAATACAGAGCATTTGCAGATGATGTAATGTTTATAAATTAAAATCCTATACAAGTAACGCCATTATTACTAGGTAAGATACAAGAAAATGGAGAAATGGCAGGATTTTACATCAATAAAAAGAGAAGTCAAAATTTTTATGCAAAAACATGCAAATAAGTAAACAAAAAGAATTGCAGAAGCTAACGGGATGTGAAGTTACCTCTAAAGTAAAATATCTGGGTGTGGAGATTACAATGAAAAATATCGATTTATATAAAAACAATTATGAAAAGCTATGGCATAAAATGAATGAAGACATGTAAAATGGAATAAACTTAATTTGTCATTGCTTGGAAGAATAGCTGCAATAAAAATGAACATTCTACCAAGAATTATGTACTTATTTCAAACAATTCCAATAGTGAAAGACAGTAAACAATTTAATAAATGGCAAAGAAAAATCTCAGAGTTTGTATGGGCGGGGAAGAAACCAAGAATTAAACTGAAAATCTTAACAGATGCAAAAGAAAGAGGAGGATTTCAATTACCAAACTTAAAGTTATACCACGAAGCAGTGTTACGGGAAAAACCCTATTTATACGTTACCAATTCCAGCCGGATCAATAATGGAGGCAGCGGAGACGAGGAATCAGGAAAACAGCTTCTTTATTTTACGTGCATAAGCGCTCTATACACGGGCTTCAGAGAAACTCTGAGCAATGACTGTAGTTACCTGCCATCCTTTATAGGGTGTCTCTACCCACTCACTATCTAAAACAGTCTCAGCTTCCCAGGTCCCTGGGACACTGACAAAAACATGCATCGACCACAATTTATGTGATGTACTAGTCTGTTGGTTCATTTTCCTAGGTTCGTCCTTATATGGGCCTTCCCCTGCCAGCTGCACCCTGTTTCCTTATTAAGAATATTATCACACATATTCCTTATTGCTAAATCGCTTCCAACCTGCGTATATGTTCTACCTTCTGCAGAAAGAGGAAGTTCCTCCTTAAGCTCGCTGCTGGGGTCCCAGCTAGTCTTGAGCAACCTGCGGTTTTGCTCGGGAAGTTACAAATTTTGCTGCTTGTCTTCTTCGTTTGCTTAGCGGGCAGCCAGTTTCCCTCTTGCTTAGGCAAAAGATTCTAAAAGCATTTCTGTGGGCCTTATTTCCCTTTATCAATACCCCTTCTTACTCTGCCGTCTCAGCAGTATGTTTAGTATGGATAAAAGAATGGGTGACGTTGTTGAATAGAAAACTTTTAGCATTGGAAGGCCATGCAAATATATTTGGTTGGCACGCTTATATGTATTATGGGGGGGGGGGGGGAAGATGGATGGTTTTTTCTCTCATCACTATATAAGAAGTAACCTGTTAAATACATGGATGAAATATGGAGATGAGAGAAAGCCGTTGTGGATAGTGCCAGCAGAAATAATTAAAATATCGGCTGAGACGGGTGAAGCAAAATGGTTGTCATATAATTAATTATTAAAAATACAAGGTGGCAAGATAGAGTTAAAACAGCTGAAGAATTGAATAATAAGTATGATTGGTTTCAAATGCAACAAATAAAGAGCTTGGTGGAAAATGATTCTAAAAATGAAGGAATAAGGAAGGAGCAAACTGAATTAGAAAAAGTTCTGCTTGGAGATACTGATAAGTTGATTTCAAAACTATATAAACTATTATGGAAATGGTCCACTGAAGATGAAGTAGTAAAATCTCAAATGATAAAATGGGCAATTAATGTAAATAAAGAAATACAGATGGAAACATGGGAATACTTGCGGAAGAGCTCTATGAAAATCTCAACATGTTACAGTATTAAAGAAAACTGTTTTAAAATTATGTATAAATGGTATATGACTCCTAAATAGTTGGCAAAAATGAATAATAATATACCATATAAATGGTATATGACTCCTAAATAGTTGGCAAAAATGAATAATAAGATGCCGGATAGATGTTGGAAATGTAAAAAACATGAAGGTTCTTTCTACCATATGTGGTGGACTTGTGAAAGAGCAAAACTGTTTTGGCAAATGATTCAACAAGAAATTTTTAGAATCTTGGGATATGAATTTAAGAGAACTCCAAAGACTTTCCTATTGGGATTACAAATGGAGAAATTTCCAAAAGAAGACAGAACTGTAAGCTGGTACTTGCTTTCAGCTGCTAGGACATTGTATGCGCAGTTATGGAAGCAAGATAAAATACCAGAAAAATGGAACTGGATTGTAAAAGTTATGTCATGGAGTGAAATGGATAGACTTACAAGAATCTTGAAAGACTATGATTTAGAAGGATTTAAAAGGAATTGGGATAAATTCAGAAGATATATAGAAAAAGAATGGAAAGTAAAAGGACATTGGGTGATATTTGAGAATACCAATTAAGTTTTTAGAAGAAGAAAGAAGATGAACTATAATAACTGAGTGGGATTTTATAAAATAGAAGAAATGTGTTTTTTATTCCTTTGTAAAATTATATATATATTTATTTTTATTATTAAGATTCTTTTAAAGTTAAGGATACCTTTTGATATTAGTATTTTAAGTAATTGGCACTGGCGGAAGTCAAGATTTGGGGGGAGGGGAGGAGGAAAAAGAGTAATGTATGTGGAAGATATTAAGTGTTTATTAATATTTTATTAGTATTGGATATAATTACCATATGTTACCAAATAAAATTGTTTTAACCACAAAACATGCCAGAAGAGAAAAATGAAGATACTAAGTGAAGCCTTGGCTGAAATTTTACAGGTGACTCCTCAGAGGATGGAAGATGAGTTTGACCAAGTCAGAAGGGTGCCATCGAGCTACACAAGATGAAACAAACTACCTAGTGAAGTCCATTTGAGGCTGGCAAAAAAAAAGATTAAAGATGACATCTTGAAACAAGCAAGAGACAGACCCATGGTGATAGCTGGAAATATGGTGAAAATTTTAAGAGAAATTCTTTGGCCAGTGAGACAAAAAAGGAGAAAATACCAAGCACTAACAGAATTTCTGAGAGGAAGAGAGATATCCTATATGTGGCAAATGCCAGAAAGCCTTCTTTTTACATACCAGGCCTTCTTTTTACGTACCACTTTTAAAGCTCAGAATTTTCTGGAAAGTATTAAGAAGAAAGAAAGCAAAGAAAAGGATGATGAGGGTGAGCAAGAAGAAAAAGGTTCTGGTGATGAAGATCCAAACCAAACACGGAGATATCGTACAAGACAACAATTCAAAAAAGATAAGAAAGATAGTGATAAACAAAACCTATAATGGCCTCAATTGTTTCAATTAATGTAAATAGACTTAATTCTCCTGCTAAAAGGAGAAAGACATTTAGATACCTGGCAAAAATGGAAATGGATATAATTTGCTTACAGGAAACTCATATCTTAACTAAAGATCAAAATTTTTTGAAGAACAAAAAACTTGGCAATTTATTTACAGCTAAAGACTTATACAAAAAGAAAAGGGAAGTGGCAATTTAAATTAAAGACAAATTTAACCCACAACTGCAATTTGCTTCTGAAGATGGTAGAATTTTATTAGTGGAAATTACGGTGGACAATAAGAAAATCCTGCTTGCAAACACCTATGCTCCAAATGACCATCAAGAGAAATTTTTTCAAGATCTGCGTCTTAAATGATCAAATCTGGAGTATGTGGAATATTGTCTAATAGGAGACTTCAATGCGGTGTCTGACAGACAGTTGGATAAGAAAACATACAAACAGATCAAAACTAAAGGTCCTCAGCTTCTGATAAGCTTCTGGAAATTAGCAGAAGAAATGGAGTTGGTGGACGTTTGGAGAACAAGATATCCCAGTTATAGAGATTTTACCTACTATTCTCATAGTCACCAAACCTGGTCAAGAATTGATATGTGTTGGCTTTCTACAAGCTTGATTAAAGACTTAGTGGACACAGAGATTCAAACAAGAGTTGTATCAGACCACAGCCCTGTACTGATAAAACTAAAAGGTGCACGGATAAGAAGACCATGGAAGTTAAATACAGCAATTTTGAAAGAAACTTTCTTAAAGAAACTAAACTAAAAATGAAATCTTTCTTTAAACAAAATATAACACAAGATGTAAAGATGCAAACAGTTTGGGTTACTGCAAAAGCTTTTTACAGGGGCCTTGCAATCAGATACTGCATTAAAAAAAAGAAAGAAAGAAAGAAAGAAAGAGCTGAAAGTTATCAAAATTTAATGTTACAAATGGGAGATGCTGAGAAGAATCTTAAAAAGCATCCAACAAAGTATGAATTTCAAAAAAATGTGAAAGAAATGCAGCACAAAATGAATTTAATTCTTATGGAAGAGGTGGAGATTAAATTAAGGTATGCTAAACAAAAATTCTTTGAGCATGCCAATAAACCTGGAAGGTAGTTGGCCTATAGGACGAGAAAAGAGAAGGCTAAAAGAATAATTACAACATTGAGAGATGAGAACAATAAAAAGAAATCTCAAAAACAAGAAATACGACAAATTGTAGAACAATTTTATAAAAAATTATATGAAGACAAACAAGTTGATAAAACAAACTTAGAAGAATATGTTAAACAAAATAACCTTAACAAATTTACAGAAGAACAACAAAATTTTTTGAATGAACTGATAACGATAAGGGAGCTTGGAGAGGCATTAACTGCCCAAAGGAATGGCAAATCACCAGGACCAGATGGACTACCGGCAGAGTTCTATAAAGCCTATGAAGAATCTTTACTTCTACCATTTAAACACCTCATTGAAAAGATACAGGAAGAAGGCCAAATTCCAAACTCATGGCAAGAAGCTACGATATCTTTGATTCCGAAAGAAGATAATGATTTGAAAGATATTACAAACTACCGTCCAATTTCCCTTTTAAATGTGGATTATAAAATTTTTGCTGCAATATTGGTGAAACGTTTGAAGAAAGTTTTGCAATTTACAATACATTATGACCAAGCAGGATTTCTGCCTAAAAGATACTTGAAAGATAATGTCAGAACAGTTTGTGACATTTTAGAATATTATGAAGGCCATCCAGAGAAACAATTGGCTTTAATTTGCCTAGATGCTGAGAAGGCATTCAACAATCTTCGTTGGCAGTTTATGTTACAGCAATTGAAAAGTATGGAATGTGGGGAAAACTTTTTGATAACAGTAGAAGAAATATACTCTCTGCAAAAGGCTAGGGTGACAGTGAATGGCGAACTAACAGAAACGATTAATATACAAAAAGGTACAAGACAAGGCTGCCTACTGTCACCTTTACTCTTCATTTTATCATTAGAGGTATTGAACAACCAAATAAGAGAAGATGTAAGCATAAAGGTTGCTGTGAAAAAATATGAACAATACAAACTTAGAGCATTTGCTGATGACCTAGTTTTTATATTAGAACAACCAATGGATTCTATAGACTATCTCATAAACAAGATTAAACAATTTGATTGTTGGGCAAGGTTAAAGATTTTTACTATAAAACAAAATTTCTGACCAAGAACATGACAGCAGAACAAATTCAGGCTTTTCAGCAAAAATCAGGATTTCTTCATGGAAAAAAAAAATTAGGTGTGGTGGTTTCAAATAGATGTAGCAATCTAAAACCAGACAACTATGATAAATTACTTAAAGAAATTCAAAAAGACTTGGAAAAATGGCATGATCTGAACCTATCTTTAATGGGAAGAACAGCTCTGATAAAAATGAATGTTTTACCAAGACTATTATTTCTCTTTCAAACTATTCCAATATTCCTAAACAGTGGATTTTTTCAAGAGCTAAATAAGATGGTTGTCAAATATGTGTGGCAAGGCAAAAAATCCAGAATTAAATTAAAGACCTTGCAGGATTCCAAATTAAGAGCAGGTATGGGTCTCCCAGACTGGCAATTGTATTATAAAGCATCTGTACTGTTGTGGATAAGAGATTGGATGTTGTTGAAAGATAAAAGACAATTGATGTTAGAAGGACATGATTTGACTATGGGATGGCATGCTTATTTGTGGTATCAAAGACTTGAAGGCCACTCTTATTTTAAGAACCAATGGTTTAGGAAATCTTTATATCATACTTGGGCATGGTTAAAGCCTAAAATCTACTCAAAAGTTCCAAGATGGGTTTCACCAGTAGAAGCATTTACTCACCCAAATCTTTTAAAAGCAAACCAGAATTACAGGTATGAGGATTTGTTGGGAAAATAAAATAAATTGAAAACCAAAGAAGAACTAGAAAAAATGGATATTAAAATGAATTGGTGGATGAGAATGCAAGTTGAATCCAGATACGCTAAAGACAAGGTGATAGGCTTCACTAATGAACATTACCTATTTGATAAAATTCTGTTGGGACCACAGGAAAAGTTAATTTCCAAACTATATGCATATATACTTCAAATGAAGATACAAGATGAAGTTGTAAAGGATTGCATGGTCCGATGGGTGAAAAAAATTGGTTACAACATTACTCTAGAACAGTGGGAAAGACTGTGGAAACTTAATGTTAAACTTACTAGGTCAGTGACTTTCAAAGAAAAACTCTATTAAATGTTTTATAGATGGTACTTGACCCCACAGAAATTGTGCAAGATCTATACTAACATGTCTAATAAATGTTGGAAGTGCACCAAACAAATTGGTACTTTTTACCATATGTGGTGGACGTGTGAGATGGTGAAAGGCTACTGGAAAATGGTACATGAAATGTTACAGATTATGAAAACCCAGATACATTTGAAACCAGAACTTTTTTTATTGAACATATTTCCAGAGGATTATTCTAAAGAAATGAGACACATGCTGGCACACTTTAACACTGCAGCTAGAATCCTTTTGGCGCAGAGATGGAAATGTCAGGAAATTCCTTCGAAAATGGACTTGGTGGGGAAAGTTTTGGAGACTGCAGAGCTTGACTTTCTATCCCAACTGGTGGTTGGGAAATCTAAAGAAGAAGCGAGAAAAAAACTGGATGAAATTTTATGTTTAGTTGGACACTCAAGACTCTTAAGATTCTCTGGTGTGATCTGATTTCTTTTTCTTTTTTCCTGTGTTTATATTATAATATTTATCTTTAAGTGAACTTTCAAATTTACTTTGGGAAAACTGGCAAACTACTAGAATATAACTAAAAATCTATATTATACAACTTTAAAATGGAATATATATATAATTGCTTAGATGAAAATAACAAGAGAGAACATATGTTAAGAAAATATTGTAGAACTATCCTTTTGATTTTGGAAAGTATTTCATAAAAACATGACCAGAATGTATTGTGCTTTTACCCTTTCCTTTTTTTCTGTTCCCTTTTTTCTAAACTTTTCTGAAACTAATAAATGCTTTTGAAAACTAAATAAAAATTATTTAGAAAATGTATATGCTAGGTCTCCAGAGACCGGCTTGAGATGGCTTATTAGGAATTAGAGTTGCCAGCTCTGAGTTGGGCAATACTTGGAGATTTGGGGTATGGAACCTGGGGAAGGTGGAATTTGAGAAGGGAAGGGACCTCAGAAGGTATAATGCCATGAAGTGCACTTCCAAAGCAGCCATTTTCTCAAGGGGAACTGATCTTTAGTTTCTGGATATCAGTTGTAATAGTGGGAGATTTAGGGTTGTCAGGTCTGACACAGGAGATACCTGAAGACTTTGAGGGTGTTGCTTAGCAAGGATGTGACATCATTTTTATGATGTTATGTTCTCTGATGTCACTTTCAAGTCAAAAGTCAAGCGATGTCACTTCCAGGTCTATAAAAGCCTTCGGAGCTCACTCTGAGAGCTCAGTCAAGTAGGACTGCCTAACTTGACTAAGCTCACAGATTGAGCTCCAAAGGCCTATAGCTTTTGGAGCTCACTCTTGGAGTTCATTTGGGCCAGCCCTATTTGGATGTGGGCTTGGAAGGCATTTAAATGCATTTGGAGCTCACTTTTGGTTGGATAGACTGACACAAAAGTAAAATCCAGATGCATTTATATGCCTTCAGAGCTCACTTGGGATGGGCTGAACTCCCAAACCATATGAACCACAAACTGGTTTGTGCAATGGAGGAGTTCATTAGAGGGTCATGGTTTGGAGTTTGTGAAAACTCTGAACCAAAAACCTCCAATGAATCTCCATTCTCCTGGTTTGTGTCCATCCCTATTCTCTACCTCTTTGCGCTTTATACTTTTCACATTATTTATTAGGCACCTTTTCCCATATAAAAGAAAGATATTCAATGGCAACCAAATGCATTCAGCTATTTCAAAGTCTTTTTTATTAAGGCAGCTTTTGAATTGGCTTTTGGTCCACCACTTATCTTTAAAAATTGCAAGGTGTTTCCCCCATCCCTTTTTTGCTTTGCCACTGCTTGAAGGATCTTCTCCACTGTCTGATGGACCTCCTCTACTTACCATGGTGTCTCAAATTTTTGATGGGAACAAACCTTGAGTGCCACAATGGGAGAGGACAACACACCCAGCCAACACAGATAGATCCTTATAGGTGGAACCCACAAATACACTCATCAGTTGGCAGCTATTTGATTACACAAATACAGACACAGAGAATGTTATTTATTTACTTCAAATATATTTGACACTTTTCTCTAATTGGGGCCCAAAGGGATTTAGATAATTTTCTTTTCCTCCATTCTATCTTCACAATAACCACTGTGAGAGGTGAGTAGGCTGAGAGCATTTGAATGATCCAAGGTGTTCTATTAGCTTTCCATTGCACAGTAGGGATTCAAAACTGGGTCTCCTAGATCATTGTCCGGCACTCTAACATCTTAATATTTTTCACATCTTAATATTTTCAAGTACCTGCTAATAAGTCACAAATGAGCCATATTTCCCTCTTCCCCTACCTTACCATACTGCACAGGCTGCTTTAGCATGGAAGCTTGCTAGATAACATCAAATAAGTAACAACAAATCTGGGCTTCCCCTTAAACACTGGAAGCCATTTCCAGTCTGGTAAGACTCTGTTCCTGCTCTTTTCTCAAGTGACACACAATTGCAAGCCTACGTAGCTCTATCAGTGCTCAGGTAGCTCTATGGCCAGGTATTTGCCAGTCCCATTCTCTTTGCCACACAAGAGATTCTGCAAATTTTTATGCTTCAGGAACTTGCAATTTGGAAGCTTAAGATAATAATTCACACCTGAGGAAATTTTTATTGGTCCTTTGAGATGTCCTATACACACTAGAGCATATTACATTCTCCTCTTTTCTATGCACTTCACTGTTTTCTGTTGGCATCAGGTATTTATTTTGTAGATATGATCTCCTGCTCATTGTTTCTAATCAGAAAACCTGTGTCCTAAATCCTCTGCTCTGTTAATCTCCTCATATAGGCTACTAATGAAGTCATTGAAGGGCTGCTATAGGAAGGATATATTCTGTGCCTGCTTCAGAGGGCAGCCATGTTGGTCTGCACTGCAGTAGAAGAGCAAGATTCAAGTCTAGTAAACACCAATGCAGGGAGCTTCAACTCTTGAAAGCTCATACTACAAAATCTTGTTAGTGCTGGGATTTATTAGTGCTCCTCTATGTCTGCCAGTTGGGAGGAGAGGACTCAGCCCCGTAGTCAGAATATTTTTGAGGGGGAAGGGATCTCTGAGGCTCCAGGTGGGGTTCTAATGAAATGAAATGAAATTTAAAGTAGCTATTACTCCCCCCACACACTTCCTTTCCCTCCCCAGCTCCACACCAGCTACTCAAGAAAGGAAAGAGCTTACCCCAGAAGGCCAGGTACTTCTCTGGGAGGGGGAAGGAGGGAGGCATCACAGCATGGTAGTGCCACATGCCCCATGCTCCCTCCCCCCCACCTCCCTGCCAACCAAAGGTCATTTCCAGAAACAAAGGCTGTCCTCTGCCAAGGGGATTCAGACCTGGACTGCCACTTCCCCCACCAACTAGGGTGGATGTGTGAGTGGCCACCTTCCACTGTTGGCCTGGAGCTGTCAGTTTTGCTCTTTTGGCAGATGTCATGCTTGGCCTGGCTTGCTCCACAGGCTGCACACCAATGCCCTCTCCCCCATTGCTTTCTCCAGCACAATTGGTGGGGGAGGCATAATGGCACGGTAGTGCCACATGCCCCAGGCTCCTTCCCCACCCCACCCCTTGCCAACAGAAGGCTATTTCATGAAAAAGAAGAAAGGCTGTCCTCTACAAAGCGGATTCAAACCTGAACTGCTACTTTCCCCAAATGGATGTGTGAGTGGCCTGCCAGTAGAGGTCTTGGCCACCTTCCGCCAGTTGCCCAGAGATGCCAGTTTTGCTCTCTTGGCAGCTGCCACGCTTGGTGGGAGGGGGGAGGCTCGCCAGCTCCAGGCTGGAAAATTCCTGAAGACTTGGAGCCTGGGGAGCACAGGGACCTCAGTGAGGTACAACACCATACTGTTCACCCTCCAAAGCATCCATTTTTTCCCAGGGGAACTGACCTCTGTAATCTGGAGATGAGCTGTAATTCCAGGAGATCCCCAGCTCCCACCTGGAGGCTGGCATCCCTAGAGCATTAGACCAGCAACTACCTCCTTAGAATCATTCCTCAGAAATGAACTTACATGGAAGCCTTAGGCAACTCAAACTTTCAGGTTCAGCTCTCTTCTATGTAGGTTTTTGTATGTCTTTAACAGTGTCACTGATGTCAAAGCTGTCAAAATAAATAAAAAATCTGTTCAATATTTGCTGTCTCATTAGCTTCTCATCATTTCTGCCTCATGTGTTTGTATATGTTGGTGGTGTGTGTTTCAAGTGGGCTTTCTATCAAATTTCCAACTTAAAAAAAACCTGACATGCTGTACAGAACAGTTCTCTCAACACAACTTCTAACAATCTTCAGCAGGCAGAATGATGTTTGGATCAAAGTTAGTTTTTTATTTCTACCCTAGAACAAAGTAAGAATCCAGTAGCCTACCCTAGAAATCCATGCTTTTTTCCATGCTGTACCTAGAACACTGATCAGGGCTTGGCCAAACAGCAGCTTCTCCACATGGATCAGGACTGTAACTTATGACTGGCAATACAGGAAGCAGTGACTGCACAAGCATGCTAAGTGACTTTTTTAACCTGTCTCTTTTTTTTCTTTTCTTTTTTAAAAAAGTTAAGATTCTCCTTCAGAGTAGGAGAGAAAGCTTTTGAGTGAAGACGGGGTAGATCTTTATTACAGACACTAGAAAGCAGAGCTCTTAATCCCCCAATGAGTATTTTGCCATTTTAAATGCTCTTCCTGCTTTGTTTCACATACTGAAATCATTGTAACATTATTCTCTTTACAGGCACTTGCCAGTGCCCATGCAGAGGAGAAAAGTGGGCAGGTGCAGAACATTGGTGTCACTTTCACTGTGGGTATTAGACTACCAGTGTGCATGCTTTATCGATGTAAGAAGGAGGACGAGGAGGAAGAAGACTGCAGATTTATACCCCGCCCTTCTCTCTGAATCAGAGACTCGGAACAGCTTACAATCTTCCCCACAACAGACACCCTGTGAGGTAGGTGGGGCTGAGACAGCAGCTGCCCTTTCAAGGACAACTCCTGAAATAGCTATGACTAACCCAAGGCCATTCCAGCAGCTGTAAGTGGAGGAGTGCAGAATCAAACCCGGTTCTCCCAGATAAGAGTTTGCACACTTAACCACTACACCAAACTGGCTCACTTGACTTTCACTCACAGAAGTGTGTCAAGGTGTTATGTATTGAACATAAACTGGTGTACCACATGGCGATCGCTGCTAAAGGCGACCTACGGGTCCCCGGAGGCGGCTCGCCAGACGCCCCACCCATCAAGATCTACGGCAGGAAGTTGGCCCTGAAACCGCCCAGCGCCCCCGCTCAACGCTGGGAAGCACACAGGAAGCCGTGGTCTAGGTTACACATCGACTTCATGGGCCCCTTTCAGGGCCAAATATTCTTCATCCTGGTGGATGCATACACCAAGTGGTTAGAGGTTATCCCGATAGCTTCTACCCCAACAGCGGCGGTGATCCGGGCACTGTGCAGGGCCCTGAGCACGCACGGGATTCCGGACACCATCGTCTCAGATAATGGGATAGCCTTCACCTCCCGGGAATTCTGGGAGTTCTTGCAGAGATACCTAATTCATCACATACGGTCCGCCCCTTTCCATCTGGCCACCAACAGCCAAGCAGAGCAGATGATGCGCACCACTAAAGAAGCCCTGGGCCGTATAGTGCAGGGGGATTGGGACCACCGCCTAGCCGCCTTCCTATTTGATAATAGGATAACCCCCAACCCAGTCACTGGGGTCAGCCCAGCCGAGCTGTTAATGGGATGGAAGCTAATCACAAGATTAGATCGGCTGCACGCTGACTGGGCCACTGACATCCGCAATTCCCCAGAGGTCAGAGAAGCGGCCAGGGGATTTTTCCCGGGGGATCCGGTGTACGCGAGGAACTACACTAGCGGCCTCGAGTGGGTGGCGGGCCGGGTGCTATGAGTAATGGGGTCCTGCCACTATGACGTATCAACAGAGGAAGGCCGGATTTTGCGGAGGCATATAGACCAAATGCGCCGCCACACCTTGCTGGAGGAGCCGGCTGCAATATGGAGTGAGGAGGAACCCACGGGCGGTTGAGCCACTCCAAAGCGGGGCGACCCCCCAAGAGTAGGGACACCAGACAAGCAGCAAGGCTCCGGCAACCTGAGGCAGGGGGTTCTCCCACGCGGGGAAGCCGCCGCCCCGTCCGCCACAGCCGACGCGGCCCCGGCAGCACCGGAAACCACTCCGACTCCACTAGCGACCCCAAGGAGGTCAACCAAGGAGGAAGCGCACGGCCCCCGCTTACTTGCGGGATTATGTGTCCTGCGCTAAGGGGGGAGAAGTGTTATGTATTGAACATAAGCTGTTGTACCGCATGGCGATCGCTGCTAAAGGCGACCTATGGGTCCCCAGAGGCGGCTCGCCAGACGCCCCGCCCATCAAGATCTACGGCGGGAAGTTTGACTGGCCAGGATTGGTCTGGTCAGTCAAGGGGGCAGTTCCGGGTAATATATATAAGCGGGACCCAGCCCGCGTGCTCTCCCTCTTGTAATGTACCACCGAATAAAGCATGTTGCCATCAACTCATCTCGCGACTCAGTACATCACACAAGGGAAGTAAGGGGAGAATGTATTTCTAAAAAGAGAGGTCCTGAGACTGTGAGGAAGCTCCAACAGCTGTGTTGGAAGGTAGCCCCGGCACTTAGTTCCAACTTTGGGGGTGGATGGCATAGTCAGGGAAAATCATTCAGTGTGTGCTTGAAGGTGTTTGTCTTGGATATAAAATATGACTAAGGCCATCACCCCTTAAATGCTTCCTAGATCATCAATTGTATCCCATATAGCAATGGCCACCTCAGATGAGGGATTCTGTCTTCTTGCATGCATCCAGGTGGGAATACCTCTTCTGATGTGATGCTGTTAACACATGCATACACCACCAAGAAAGGGTCATTTTTTTCTTCATAATCAGGTAGGTCTGTAGTATTACTCTCATATTGCAGAGAGATGAAGGGGTGGGGGTGGATGATGAG